>NC_133284.1:26436616-26774127 GCF_005239225.2 Populus alba | reverse complement strand
AAGCTTTCAATTCAAACCTTGATAATGCTAGTCAGCTGCGAAAATTACAAATAAATGAGCTTGAGGAAATAAGAAATGATGTATATGAAAATTCAAGAATTCATAAAGCAAGAATCAAAGAGTTTCATGATAAGAAAATACTAAGAAAAACATTCAATGTTGGTCAAAAAGTTTTGCCTTATAATTCAAGACTCCATTTATTTCCTAGAAAACTAAGATTAAGATGGAGCAGTTCTTTTATTGTGAAACATGTGTATCCTTATAGATCCTGTGATATCGAGAATCCAAAGAATGACAATGATTTCAAGGTAAATGGACATCATTTGAAAGTTTACTTTGATAATTTTTCAATTGAACGTGACTTTATTGAATTGGGTGATCCTGTGTATAAAGATTGATTCTTTTTCTCACATTGTTTTTATGTTTCTTTTTTGTGTGACTTTTGTTTTGCTAGTCTCTCTCACCCCGGTCAAATAGCAGATGACGGTACTCCGTGACTCTTAAGTCGATTCTTTCAGTTTCCCATGATAACTAATATCTATGTATATATTTGTGCAATTATTTGCTCTTTCTCCTTTCTTTGCATCTCGTCTTAAATTCTCATTTGAAAATGAACACCACTTTTGAAAAATTGAAAAAGTATTTTCTTGTTTTACCTCCAAATACAATTGCTAAAATTTACCGTGCTAGGTGTGAAAGATTGAGGTTGTTAATGAACCATGGAATTCCTGAAGATATTCATTGGCTAATTGAAACAAATGTCCAATTATCAGGTGAGTCCTCCAATTCTTTCATTTCATACATTCCTGGAACAGGTAAAAGCACTTTTACGAAGAAACATCATGCAAAACAACCGAAAGTCTGTCACAGATATGCTAGATGGACTTGTAATGCGACATGTTGTTCATTAATGATGGGCTGAGTAAGGGGTCTTTAGATAATCATCTATTGACTCTTGAGACGCACCCTAGTGGAGATGTGCATCGTGCAATTCATGATTTATGGCCACAATTCCATAAAGAACATGCTCAACTTAGTCTTGGGAATCTGACTAAAAAAGACCCTGTTTGCCAGTTTTTAAGAAAACTTGATGGGAAGCCTATCCCCAACCCATATAGGACATTTAAGTCGTTCTTGGATGTAAAACCAAGGAAAGATGTGAGCCACAATCATAACTACATGTACATACACATGCTTTTTTAAAATAAGTAAATAAATAGAGAGAGAGAGAGAGAGAGAGACTGTGAGACTCTAGTTGGGCTACATATAAATGGTATGATTGCCTTTTCAATTTCTCATCTATAAAATCTTTTTTTCCTTCCTTTCATTTATACTCAACCCATACATTCAACAAATATAGAAGTGTGTGGAAATGGCAGGTTCCTTAAGTCATCACATAAAAAATATTTGTGTTTTCGGTGGATCCAGTTCTGGGAAGGAAATCGAGTTTTTAGAATCAGCAAATCATCTTGGTCAGGTACTAGCTGAGAGAAAGATTCAATAACTGCATTTTTAGGAGGTAGTCAAGTTTTGAGGGTTGTTCTCAAAGCTTTAGCACAAGGGGACATCATTGGAAAAATAATTGAAGAGGAATTACAAGTCTCCACAATGTTTGATCGAATGAATACAATGTTTAAACACGTTGATGCCTTCATTGCCTTACCAGGTGGTCTGGGCACATTAAAAGAAATCTTTCATATTTCCTCTTGGGCCCAACTGCACATTCACTATAAACCCATAAGTCTGTTAAATGTTAATGGTTTTTATGATAAGTTGTTGTCTTTTCTTGATCATGTTGTGGCACAGGAATTTCTAACATCTTCGGCACGACAAATCATAATCTGTGTTGCTACAGCTGAACAATTGATTGACCAACTACAATCTTTCATCCCTGTAATTGATCCCTCCATGAGTCGCATAAATTGGTCAACTAAGAAAAATCGTAAAAAGCTTAGATTGGATTTGAGCCTTTGTTTGTAAAAACTTTGTATCTTTTGGTTTTATTATTGTGTTTTGTTGTTTCTTATATTTGTTTAAGTGTGTTTCAGGTTTGTTAGTATTTGTTATTTTAAGTGATATCTTCTATACTCTATCTTTCTACCTTAGGACATTGAGGACAATATCTCATTTTGGTTGAGGAAAAGGGTAGTAGTTGATATATTTTTTAAAAAATAAAAAACTAACTGTGTTTTCTATTTCATAAACTATTTGCAAAATTGTTGTTGCTAGGATGCCAGAGTAAAAGGAGTTCTTTTGTTAAAGTGACTCTTGAGACGCATTTTAGTAAACATTCTTAACAAGGTCTATCAGAATACTTCTTGAAATATTCAGGTTTACAAACTTTCGTATTGTTATCACTTGATTCTACTCATATGCTCATTTCACAAATATTCTTAAATCGTTATTTTCACACACACACTTTAACATATGATTGTGGGTTGCACATTAGATTATTACGTTATTTATGTTCCTTTGTTAAATGTAATAACTAAGAGAAAGGGATGGTATATAATTTGCAAAAACAAAAACAAAAACAAAAAATAATGATAATAAAAACATAGATAAGTTTTGTTTCGTAGCCTCCCTAACCTAAGCAATTAAGCCCAAAGGGGTGTTTTAACACTTAATACCTTAAAGTCAACTGACTTGGGAGCTATTGGCCCAACGCTTGTTACATGGGTTGAGGAGAAAAGCTTAAGGGAATCAAACATTGCACTATCTATATATCATTATCTGCAACCCGAGTTACTAAGCTCGTAGGGGTGTCTCAATACCTAATGCCCTAAGACCAACTAGTCTGGGAGTCATTAGCCGAAAGCTTGTTACATGGGTTAAAGATGCATTATGTTTTAATTTATATATATATATTTAAAAATAATAATAATAATAATCCTAACCGAAGGAAGTTAATCTTAAACATTAAAACAAAAATTTTGTTTTCTTCCAAGTAAAACCCTATAACTATGTGTTGATTTATTGAGCACAAAAGGAAGGTTTATTAGTATCTTGTTTAAGAGGTATTGAGCAGATATATGAATTTATGAGAGTTTGTTTATCTGGATAGATTAATGGAAGTTGAATAATAAATGCCTTGCTTTGTGGAATTTGCAAATTATTTTTCTATTTTAACGCTTTGATTACTAGGGATTAGTAATAAGCTGGTTGGGGTGTGTCATTAGTACTTAAAAGTGCATTTTTATCAAGGTTTTATATCATCATTTTGCACTTGAAGTATCAATAACTCCTTAACTAAAGCATGTTTTATAATAACATATCTAATAATATAAGATACCTTTAATTTATGGTAAATGTTCATCTTAAATACAGGTCTATCATATAAATGAAAAGATTGATTGATGAGTTTAAGTACTGAAATTGAAAGGACAAAGAGAGGGCCAAACTTAGAAAAGAGATGTTGGTGCAGTCCAAACTGGAACACTGTTCGGTAATTGGGTCATATCTGGAGTTGTAGATCTTGGATTTAGGTCTGCTTTATATGGATGGAAAGACAAGAAGATAAGGATTTTTACCAAGTCAAGAGTTGGCCACCCACTCAACAATTAGTCATCAAATCAATAATTCCAAATTTTGGCCTATAAAAGGAGGCATTTGCCATGCATTTAAGAGCATGGTTGTTCAGATCAAGAACTTGCTCTTGCTCTCTCTTTATATTTTTTATAATTCTTAAGTTTTGCTTTCATTAATATCTTGTTTATATTTTTCATTTCATTTCCTTTCCTTTGTTAACTTGTACCTTATTTATGTTCTTATTTTGTTTATTTATGTTTATCTTGTTCAATATGTTTAGCTAAGTTTATTATGTCAAGGTGAAAAGGTTACACTAATGGTGTAAGAATAAGTATAGTGTAAACTCAACATGGACTTTATGTTTAATATTAACATGTCTCATCTTTTTATCTTACTAATTCTTAATACCTTGCTTGTTAAATAATTAATCTAGATTTGTGTTGTATAACACTTGGAACAACAAATGCTTGGCACTCTCATAGCCCAACCATATGGTATAACCTATACTTGTGCTATGAAAGGAACTCGAATTGTTGTTAACATAAGTTAGCATCATCAATTCCTGACAATATTTAAAAGTTTGGTCTTACTTAAATAAGATAATTAATATGATCATGTCAACAATTTATAATGAGCTATTAATGACAAATCATCCGATTGGAACCTCATTTGTGTGTGATTTCAAGTTGAATAATAAGAGTTTATACTATACTTGTTTGAAATATCATTAGTGGATCCTTTAACCTTAACATTTGTTTTTATTATTGTTTAATCCTTACATTAATCTTTCATCTCAAAGTTCTCATCAACTTTTTCTTCTTCTTCTTTATCATTATTGTTGTTGTTGTTGTTGCTGTTGTATTGTTGTTGTTGTCTATAATTTATACAATTAACCTCCTTGTGGTTCGACCCCGGTCTTGTTGGGTTATTTATTAATTCGACACTCTTACACTTGGGAGAAGACATCAATCATTTGGTCGTATAAGATACCAAAAAATTGACACATGCCCTAACTTTTACATGTTATACTACCTTAAAAATGTTGAGCTGACCGAGTGCATGACATGTGGGCATTCCCGTTACAAACCCAGAACTGGTAGAGGAAAGACTTTTGTAGCATATAAAAAACTTAAATACTTCTCAATCACACCTAGACTGCAAAGGTTATTCATGTCACCAGGGACTGCTGAGCACATGACATTACATCAATCACATCATGCGGTTGATGGAGTGATGGTGTATCCTTCTGATGGCAAAGCTTGGAAACACTTTAACAGTGTGCATCCTCACTTTTCAGCTGAATCAAGGAACGTGTGTCTTGAGTTGTATACAAACGGATTCAACCCATTCGGGTCATTTGCTGCTCCTTGTTCTTGTTGACCAGTCATACTAATGTTTTATAACTTACCACTGGGGATGTGTATGAAGCCGGAGTTTATGTTTTTATCTATGGTCATACCAGGTCCGAGTAGTCTGGGGCGGAATATAGATGTTTATCTTCGTTCGTTGATTGATGAGTTAACACAGTTGTGGTCCTTTGGAGCTTTGACTTATAACATCTCGAGGAAATAGAATTTTTGTTATGAGAGCAGCTTTGATATGGACTATCAATGATTTCCCAACTTATAGAATGGTTTTTAGTTTGAGCACGTATGGAAAGCTAGCATGTCCATACTGTATGGAGAACAACAAAACATTCACGCTAACAAACGGGGGTAAAGCTTCTTCTTTTTTACTGTCACCGTTGTTTCTTGCCATCGAATCACAAGTACAGAAAGAACAAAAAGGATTTCTTTGTTAGCAGAGTTGAAAATGATGTTGCACCCCCGCGTCTTTCAGGTGAAGAATTGCTTAATATTGTGTCAGAGTACAGTGACATTGTGTTTGGTCTCCAATCAAGTAAGCAGAAGTTTCCTAGTTTTGGTTTGACCCATAATTGGGTAAAGCAAAGTATCTTTTGGGAGCTTTCTTATTGGAAGACCAATCTTCTCCACCATAACCTTGAAGTCATGCACATTGAAAAGAACGTGTTTGAGAACATTTTCAACACCGTCATGGATGTGAAGGGGAAGAAAAGTGACAATATCAAAGCTGGATTGGATATAGCGTTGTTTTGTAACTGTAAAAACATGGAGTTGATTTGTGATGGGTCACGGGTCACAAAACCAAGAGCAAGCTTCGTGTTAGATAAAAATGCACAACTACTAGTTTATAAATGGCTTAAGAGTCTGAGTTTCCTCAATGGACATGCCTCGAACATATCAATGCTGGTTAATATAGAGGAATGCAGATTATATGGAATAAAGAGTCATGACTGCCATGTGTTTATGCAAACACTCATCCTATTAGCTTTTTGTGATTTGTTGCCAAAGGAGATATAGGATGCACTAATGTAGATTAGTCATTTTTTTATAGATATATACTCCAGCAAGTTGAATGTTGATCACATTGAAAGGCTTGAAACGAATATCGTCGAGACATTATGCAAACTTGAGATGATATTCCTTCCATTATTTTTTGACTCAATGGAGCATCTTCCCATACATTTACCATTTGAGGTTAGATATTACAGTTGCTATGTAATTCATAATTAAATGTTTTTTTTGTTTTTTTTATTGATAATTTTTTATTAATTCTATATATTTATATATATGCAGGTTCTTGTTCAATCTTTAAAAAAAAAAATGTTAAGAACAAGGCGTATGTTGAGGCGTCAATATGTGAGGCCTATATTGTTGAGGAGATCTCAATATTTATCTCATATTATTTCGAACCTCATTTAAAATTGAGGATCAATCATGTTCCACGGCATAATGGTGGTGCTGAAGTGCCTTCAAGTGGTAACTTGTTAATATTCTCCAATCCTGGATGACCAACACCTAAAAATGTCATGAGAGGAAGATATTTGTCTGAAATAGAGTTCAGACAAGCACACAATTATGTCCTATTTAACTGTGATGAGCTGAGATGTTTTATTAAGTAAGTAGATGTTTGGCTTAAACTTTGTCAAGAGTGTACTATTTATGTTTTGTGATACCATAAACTCATATAATTTGGAACAACCTTGCAGGCAACATTGACGATACTTACTGTCCAATAACTCACAGCTGACCGAATCCCAGATCTTTCAATTACAAGATGAACAATTTGCCATGTGGTTTAGAACACATGTAAATCCTATCACAAACCCATTATCTCTTGCAATGTAAGTAATTGTACGTCAATATTACAAAATATCCGTTTAATTTTATTCAAACGCTATTGGTATGACACAACTAACAAAGGAATCAAAGTACATCCTCACTGTGGTCTCGTTGAAATCAACTCAAAAGCTAGACACCACAACGTAAATGATGTCTTTGTTTTCGCAAAACAATGCCAACAAGTTTATTACATATACACCCTTTCCTTTAGAAGGGACCGATCAAGAGTTGATTGGTTATCCATTTTAAAAACCAAACCCAGGGGTTATGTCGAGGTTGTTCAGGATGAGAACGAAGACACAAGTGTGATAAATAAAGTCTTTCAAGCTAGTGAGTTGGTTGAACCATACTGAGTCGCTCCTTCAATTGACTTAGAAGAAAAATTGAATTTTTGTGTTTTCAATGATAGTCTTATTGATGTTGACGCAGAGAACTTGAATGTCGTTTTCAGCTCTAATGGACTAGAGAATGTTGATGAAGAAGATGATAACCACATTGAAGAGTGCGATGAAGCTGATGATAACAATTCAATTGAGGACGAAGATGAAAATTCTAACTAAGCATGTTGTAAAGCATTATTTTTATAATGTAATATTAAGGATGATATTTTGGAACATGAAATATTTATTCTTCTTTAATTGTCAGCTCTTGTTATTGTGTTGTGTGTGTTGTAAGTTTGCAATTCAAGATTTTGTGCAGGACGATAGATAGAAATACATGGAGAAGCTGCAACAATATTGACAGTTTCTCCAACGAAATTACCAACGGACTGGCACCCGTCGGTAATAAACCGAGAGTTGAAAAATATTTATGGATATACCAACGGAATGGAACCCATCGGTATTTGACTGAGAGTTGCAAAAAAATTACAAAATTTTTTCACTGTCACCGACGGATATACTGACGGACTGGCACCCGTCGATATTTGACCAAGAGTTGAAAAAACATTACAGCCCCTACCATTATCACTGATGGATATACCAACAGATTCACCAACGGGTAACGTACCGCCCAAAGCGCACGCCTATCAAAATGTTAGATCGTTTGGCACATTTAACGACGAACGAAGCAAACCCAAGACGCCCGTGCTCTGACACACGGTTACCAACAAATTTACCGACAGACTGAAAAGTCTAGCGTGATTTTCAAATTTTTTTGGTGCGGAATCAATTAATTACCGACGAAATTTAATGCCACCGACAATAATACCGACGGGTAGCGTACCGCCCGAAGCACACGCCTATCAAAGCGTCAGGTCGGTTGGCACATTTACCAACGGACGAAGCAAACCCAAGACGGCCATGCTCTGACACGCAGTTACCAATAGATTTGTCGACGGACTGAAAAGTCTGGCGAGATTTTCAAATTTTTTGGTGCGGAATCAATTAATTACCAACGGAATTTAATGCCACCGACAATAATAAATGTTCATCGGTAATTCTGACGGAAAAATTGCAATATGAATCCCCCCCTCTGGGTTCATTTTTTCTCTTGCTCTTCATCTCTATTTCTCTTCTCCTCTCCGTTTATATTATTTTTTTGCAAGAGATTGTGTTCTTTTGGTGCTAGTTCTAGCATATTAAAAGGTATCTATTCTTCTTTCTTTATCTTTGTAATTTTTTATTTTTTTTATTTTAATTATGATTATTTTTTTGGTGTTCTTTGTTTTGTGTATTGTTTGTAGAGAAAATCTTCAAATCAATACACTATTAAGGTAAGCATTTTTTATTCCTAAATTTATTTTGAATTTATGTAGTGTTTTTTTGTTTTATGTTTAGGATGTTTTGTGTAGTGTTCTTTGGTTTTTTTTTTCTTTTTATTTATTAATTTTATGATATTATTGTTTGTATTGCCATAAATGTTATCATTGAATTTATGTTTAAAATGTTAATTTAAATATAGAATTAAATGTAATTAGTTTATCTTAATTTTATGATATTATTGTTTGTTTTGCAATAATTGTAATTGTTGAATTTATGTTTTAAATGTTAATTGAAATATAGAATTAAATTTAATTAGTTTTATCTTAATTTTAGGATATTATTGTTGGTTTTGCAATAATTTTAATTGTTGAATTTATGTTTTAAATGTCATTTGAAACATAGAATTAAATTTAATTAGTTTATCTTAATTTTAGGATATTATTGTTTGTTTTGCAATAATTGTTATTGTTGAATTTATGTTTTTAAATGTTAATTGAAATATAGAATTAAATTTAATTAGTTTATCTTAATTCTAGGATATTATTGTTTGTTATGTTGTTTATTATTTTGATTAATTTTAATTGTTATTCATGAATTTGTATTGATGTTGGTTGAAAAAATATAGATGTTGAATTTCTATAGATGTTAGGTTGTGTAGAGTTGATTTTGCAATATTTGTGTAATTATTAATTGATTGAATTTCTATACATGTTAGGTTGTATATATAATGTTGCTGGAGTCAATTGGATTGTGGTTAATGTAAAAATTGCAGGTTTGGAAACTGTGGGTCATTTCTAGTATAAGGGAGGTGTTGCCGAATTTTTTTAAATGATTGAATTTCTATAGATGTTAGGTTATATATGATGCTGCTTGAGTCAATAGGATTGTGGTTATTGTAAAGATTGCAGGTTTGAAAACTGTGGATAGTCTCTAGTATAGGGAGGTGCCGCCGAATTTTTTTAAAATAATCAAAGTTAAATTATGTAACAATTTGTATACATTTATGTAGATGCGTCGAATAAAATTTACAGCACGTCACCAGCAGACGGATGATGCTAGTTCTTCTAGTAGTGAGGAGGGCATCGCCTTAGGTGCTGATCACGGCGAGGCATCCGCGTCAACTTGTGATGCTGGCTCTTCTAACGCATTTTCATACTGCAGAGGTGGTGTGTCTTCACAACGGGGTCAATTCACCTGCAAGTATCTGGCATAGTGGAAGGATGACCTCTAAATATAAGTTTATTTAAGTTTTAGTTTTTTTTATATATACTTATAACATAATTTATAAACAACAAATTAATATTTTATTAATTTTATTTAATTTCAGGTTCACAAACATTGAGACTGCCAGGACAATAACATTGGCGTTTAAATCATCTATGGGGATTCCATTGTTTCAATGGAGTCAGTTCTCCAGACATCCTGAGTGGAGACCTAATATTGATGTCTGGTTTCGGCGATTTCAGGTAGGTGTAAATTTTTAATTTCCAATTTATTTTTAATAAATAATTTTATAATTTTATATCTTGTAATATTTTTATTTTAAATGAATTATTTATATACACATAATAAATTTGATTGAGATAGCGCGGACAACAATATTGTTAGGATGGTATAAAAAAATCACGTGGCAACTAGGTAACATCAAAAATAATATTTATTTTTAATTTTTAATTTTATGTTCTAAATTCTAATTAGTTACTGTGGAAGTAGGTTGCGTGATTTTTGGTATGACACCTAAAAAAAGGCTAAAATAAATGTGAGGGACAACGATCTTGAAGGATGGAATGAGATGGTGGTTTGGCGGGAATTCAAACCGCCATTCATCTCGAGAGATAAATGGGAGGCATATATTGAGCACGTGATGTCTGAGCGGTTCTCACGGTGCTCACAGTCCGGAGCCAACAACCAGAACCGGCAAATTCATGGTTTGGTGGCCACGCATACTGGCGGCTCCGTCCTGTTTAGCACACATACGAAGCGGATGGTAAGATTAATTTAAATGAAATATATTGCTAATTAATTTGTTGTTGCTTATAAATATATTTAACTTGCAACTTTTTTTTCTTACAGGCTACGTCTTTCGGACGCGAGCCGAGTCCAATGGAGCTATTTGTAGAAACGCACGTGCGGAGTCAAAACCGCCAAAAGGGGGTGCAGCAATACATGGACAACCGTGCCAAACACTTTGTGGTATGTTCGTTCAATCATTTGATTTCATATGTTATTGTTTTCTTGAATTGAATATAATGATTTAAAAAAAAATCAGGAAACCTATAATAGCCGGTTGAAGGAGAGATATGGGGACGATCCTTCAACCGATTGGATTTTGATCTGGATTTGTGGATGGAGGTCGGGTCGTCTAGTGGACTCAATAAAAATCGGGTGTACGGCCTCTCCAACACTACAGCTGAAAACTTGCGATCGGCCCATAGTGTCTCAACCGTTGGGAGCTCTCCGTTAGTATCAAGCACCCAGTCAGAGGAGTTCATAGCATTGAAACAACAATATCAACACCTCTCAATGGATTATGATCAGCTCCGTCAAATGGTTATGGAGATTAGATCAAAGATGGTTGATGATCCAAGTGCTCCCTTTTAGTTGTACGGTCCCGGCAACAACTAGCCTCCTCCTCCTCCTCCTCTATTTTAGTTTATTTTTATTTTTTAAAACATTAAATTTGTAATGAATATTTGGATGAATATTATTTAACATTATTTTTATATTTTTAATGTTTAAAAAAAATTTATTTGGTTATTAATTTTTTTTCCTGTTAATAAATAATTTTTTTTTTGTATTTTAAATAAATACCGACGAATTTCCAAACGGAAACATGTCGTCGGTATTTTACCGAGATTTGCAAAAAAATTATTGTCCATGCCACAATCGCCGACGTATATATTTCGTCAGTAATTTCCATTACTATTACCAACAGATATATTCCGACAGTATTTGATAGGGAGTTTAGAAATATTTACCGCCCATGCCACAATCACCGACAAATGGTCCATCGGTAAACACCATTGGAAACACAAACTGACTTATTCCGTCTGTAAAATTCTCACGAGTAATTTTTTTGGCGCGTTTCGCCATCTGTAATACTGTCGGTGGTCTGTCGGTGTTTGGTTTTTTTTTATTACCGTCAGAATTGGCGATGTAATCGGAAATTACCGACAATCCAAATTTCGACTGACAGATTCCATTAGTGCGACCGTCGGTAATTTTTTTACCAACAGGTCATGTGCCTCACACTGACGGACCGAATCCGTCTGTAAAACTATTTAATGGTGTAGTGTTTTTAAACACTTCCCCATATATGGTCGGAAAAAAAATACTATTTTTTTAAATAACTGGTATTTTTTATTAGTTTATGAGTTAGTTAAAACTAAATTTTCTTCTAAAATAATATTAAAGACTTGTAATTTAAAACTAAATTTTCTTCTAAAATAATATTAGAGGGAGTAATTTACCAAAATCTTGTGGATGTTAACCTTAATTAATATTTAAACTCAAAAGATTTAAAAAAAAATAGAGAGAACGTAACCACTGAAAATGTGACTAGTTCCACCTTAATATTTATACTCAAAAGATTATAAATTGTCGACCGAAAAGCCACTTAATTAAAATATGCCGACCAGAGACTTCTAAAATAATATTAAAGACTTGTAATTTAAAACTAAATTTTCTTCTAAAATAATATTAGAGGGAGAAATTTACTAAAATCTTAATGGATGTTAAATTGTTAACCTTAATATTTAAACTCAAAAGATTAAGAGAGAGAGAGAGAACGTTACCACCGGAACTGTGACTCGTTCCACCTTAATATTTATACTCAAAAGATTAAATTGTCGACCGAAAAGCCACTTGATTAAAATATGCCGATGATCAGAGAAAGCAACTGCTGCTCGACAAAACGAAGAGAAGCAAAGAAGGAGGACTGCTCGACAAAAGATGATCAGATTAAAATATGCCGATGATCAGAGAAAGCAACAGCTGCTCTTATCATGGTCGTGCTGGTAGAGTTCCTCAACACTTAATCCTAAGGGCTTACCACAACTTTCTCAGTGATCTCCTGTCCTTTTGCCTTAATAATATACAAACACAAACACGACATTTGGTGAAGAATCGAGGTGGCTTATCCTTGGACGGAACAAAACATATATACTGACAGCTGAAAAGTCGAGCCAGTAGTCCTCCTCTACGCTAGGAAACATCATAAAAAGTAAAACTATGTGCTTCTTTGGATACCCAAATGTTCTTCTGTAGAGAATTTACAAAGAAATAATTAGTCATTTTGTTGTCCATGGAAGGAGCTCAGAGGGTTTTGGTGATCCAAGATGCATCAGGGGAAGTTAGTTCAAGTGCCATCAAGTGGGCACTGCATGGGTTATCACTTAAGCCTGGAGATATGCTCACCCTTCTTGGTGTTCTTCACTTGGTCAATATCCCTTGTAAGTAAACTTACACCAGAATTTCTCTGCAAGGCAAGATATAAATGCTGATTCTGGATGAGCTGATCATGGGGCTAAATCCTTTTGTTCGAAAAATTGTTCTCGATCAATAAATTCCTGGGAGTTTTTAATAATAAAAACTAAAGCAGATTTTATGCCCTTTTCGCTTATGAATCTGTTCTTGTATTTATTTAGTACTGTGTGTTTCTTTTCTCTACATTTTTTAGTGGGATACAAAAGCAGAATAGACAGTTCCACGTTCGGAGTAAATCAGAATATTGTTGACATGGTAGCTACAGGGAAGAAAAATGAGTATGAAAATCATGGGGAACTCAAGGAGCTATCCAAGCTGTATGAAATACACAAGGTATTTAGCAGAATCTAAGGAAGATGCACCTCAGGATGAACTGCTTGTCCTGGGGTCACTGGCAGGCTTTGAAAATTTTGAGTTCTAATCATGGTATTTCTGAAACATCTAATAAAAACTTTTTCATGAAATCCCAGGTTGAGTTGAAGATAGAGGTGGCTACAGGGCCTTCACCAAAGGAAGTTGCTTTAAAGATAGCTCAAGATTTGAAGGCAACATGGATTATACTTGACAGGTGCAAATAGGACTGCACTATTGCAAACTTGTTCACTCCTTGTTAATTATATACAACTCTTGCTAAGCTCTATATATATATGCGTAGTAGCGAGTGCATGTCTGCATTTCAATTCAAAATTCCCAATTTCAATGGCTTGGAAATTGAAAAGAGAGTTACTAATTAACATAAAATGTTTGAATTATCAGATATGTTTATGCTTCCCTTGATTTGCTGTTGGATATTGTGGTTTCTCTTAATTTTAATTATTTCATCTTGTATAATATATTTTTGTTTCTTAAACGATTGATGTTCTAAACAGCCTGTGATGCTCATCAAAAACTGTAAAATTAACAGATCCTTTCACAGAACAATGAAGAAAGACAGAAAATACTTCCTCCAAAAGCTTTCGTGTGGGATATCAAGAATGAAACGCAACAACAGCATTGAACAATTGAGAGGACCAGAAGATTCTACAGAAGCCAATCAAAATGAAAGAGTACGCAACATATGTCTATCTTATGATGAAATGATTCCCGGATCCCTAGAGCATCAAGAGCTTTTCAGCATTGAACTTCTCCATCCAAGTAAGTTTGTAGGTCTACGCATATGCATTCACAGTTTGGTTCGCATTTGCATAAATTCTCATGCTTTTCTGACCAAAATTTGTTGCGTTTACAGTACACTTGTGATGTCTTGGATACAGTTCTCAAAAAAATATTTTCTAAGACAAGAATATTTATAATGATCCATTGATAGGGCAAACAGAAGTCATTCAACCAAGCCAGGTTGAAGCACTAACACAGAGCAGCGGCGGAGATGAAGTGGTGGTGGAAGAATGGCAACCTGAAGTGACATTTAAAAATTCAATATGTAACCTTTGCAAGATTAGGCGACCGCATAGTGGATGGATAAGGCACTTCACGTTTGAAGAACTTCAAGCTGCTACAGATGGTTTTTCAGCAAAGAACACTATATATGAAGGTGGAATTGCTACTGCATGCAGGGGTAAGCTAAGCAATAATCTGAAAATTGTTGTCAAGCAACACAAATCTTCAAGCCATCAAGGAGAAATGAATTTCAAATCAGCAGTCCGTCTGCTCAAGAAAGCTAGACATGACAATGTGCTCATGCTACTGGGATCCTGTACAGAACCAAGTGTCAGATTGCTTGTATACGAGTATGCATGCAATGGTTCAGTTAATCATCACATATCAAGTAAGTGAAATCTATTCAACATGAACATGCAATTCAATCTTTAAACAGAAACTCAATTTCTTGTATCCCTGAAATTCAATAATTCTAAGAAGAAAACAAAGTGAAATCTCTTGCATGATGCAGAGCACTGCCCCTTACCTTTGACATGGACAGAAAGGATGAAGGTAGCAATGGGTGCTGCTAGAGGTTTAGACTACCTGCATAAGAACAACATAATTCATGGAAACATGAGAACAAGTAACATTGCTCTAAATCATGATTTTGAACCAATGGTAATGTAATGACTCAAAACTAGATACTAAAACGCTATTCTATCAATATCAACACACCCTTTGTCATCATGCTTCAGAAACTGAATATTTTGTCGTAAATCAGCTTGGAGATTTCGGCATCTCAACAGAAAATCCATCAGATGATATAGATTTTGAAGATGGATACGTAGCCCCAGAATATCAAGAAAACAGGAAACTTTCAACAAGGACAGATGTCTATGCCTTTGGCGTAGTCCTACTGGAGCTGATCACTGGCAGGAATGCTTCAGACAAGAAGCCAGGGGAGAAAGGTCTTGTGAAATGGGTAACCAAAATACCATACATTTAACTTTTGAAAATTGATTCCTAACTTAAATAGCTACAAATAGAACGACTAGAAAAATTTAATTCCACCTTAAGAATGTGTTACTGTATGAGAAATCCCATCTTAACAGGAAACTGTCAAATTTGGGCAGAATTTTTAGTTTATCAAAGTAATCATGCTTGAAATTATTTACATATTTTCCACAATGATTCTTGAACAGGCAAGGCCATTTCTGAAAGACAAGAGGCTTCTTGAAATACTCGACCCCAGAATTGACAGCTCCTTTGATTCTGAACAGCTTTACTGGATTGGTCTAGTGACACAGAAATGTCTCTGTAACGATCCTAAGAAACGATTAACCTTGGATAAGGTAATTGCTTAGATTTTGTCAATGAAATCCAATCGCAACAAGAATCATACATAGGAATCAGCATGACAAAAGATGGTTGATTGTTATGCAAGGAATTAAAATACATTTTATCTACTTATTTCCTTTCAGGTGGCATCTGCGCTAGAATGCATAACAGAGAGAAAACCATGCCAAGTGATTCAAGATCTTGCTGCAGCCAAATCTTACTTCTACAGCACATTTGAATTCAATGGATTTCGAAGGTATGATAAATCATTTAAAAGAGACAGCTTCAGCGTAGAAATAGACGATGAAAGCCGAGCTAGCAGCTCATTTTCGTTTAATTCAGCAAGTTTCAGTAGGAGCCCCACAAGTAGTGTGAAGAGTGACAAAATGTGGAGAGAGAAATCTGGAAGTAGAATATCTTATTCAGAAATGCTTGACTAAACATCAGTTGTGGTGTTTTTCAGTTTGATCTGTATTGATACTTGAATGCTCGTGGAGTAGTTCCGAACTGTTATGACCGTTGCCTTATCATAGGAGAACTGGAATTGATGATTAAATGTGAAGCTGTTTATAGCTAGATCTCGAAGATCAACATCAAAACAAAGATTTTGATTGTCAAAACCTTACGGTGATTTTCTCCTTCATGATCTGCACTTTTTTCACATCAGACCATCGAAGACAACCCGCTTAGTGCATATGCAAGTTGTTTGTTCAAGGAATTCACATGATTAACGTCGTCAATGGATTAATATTTCTTAAGTAACACATATAGCGTTTTATTCAGCAGTGAAGATCATATAATCTGTAGTCGTCTATAAACACAAAAGGTGAAATTAATACATTCATAAAGAGAATTACCACAAGAGATGTAAAAGAAATGATGATTCCAAATACTAGAACTCCATTGACTGCTCCAATGAAGCGCTGGCTGTAATAAAATTGAATTTGAAGTTATCTTTTCTTCATTCAATTTACTGGAAAAAAATAAAGAGAGAGAGAGAGATATAGAGATGTTTGCAAACGAAACATGAACTAAATCTGATCCTCTACAAAGCCTGCCAAAATTCAAGATGCAAGAGATGCATATATCATCATATATTTGTATCAAATCACAAAAATTATGGTATGATATGTTTAGAAAATAATATAAATCATATTTTGATATCTCATTTAATAACTTAAGTTTTTAGGTTGAGATGGTTCTTTAATATCACTACAAGATTTCACAGTTTTACCGACGGAAATATTCCGTCGGTGTGTGATAGAACTTTCGTCGGTAAAGTATTTACCGACTATATTACCGACGAAATACTCTCGTCGGAATACCTTTTGTCGGTGATTTCACATTTCGTCGCTATATCGGTCGGAAATACAAAAAAAACTTTTACCGACGGTTTTACCGATGGACCGTGCGCGCCAAAAAAAAAAAGTTTCCCGCTTGGAATATACCGACAGAATATTTTCCGTCGGTGTTATAAAAATACCGACGGACTAACTCCGTCGGCAAAAGTGTCGGTGATATTTTATACCGACCGAATATTTCCGTCGGTAAATTTATACCGACGGAGTTGTTCCGTCAGTGATGGTCGGTGACGGTGGCAGACACTGTCCAATGCCGACGGAGTTTTTCCGTCGGTAAATCCCTGTGTAATTGTTTTTTTTTAATTGTTTTTTAATTATTTTGAAAAAATAATATAAATTAATGGTAATACAAACCAATTATGCAAATAAAATTTATATTAAGCAACAAAAACTCAAAGTGAAATAATATTCATTACAAAATGAATGTGTTTCAAAAAAACATTAAACAAAATTTTAAATGTAAATAATGTTTATTAAAAATTAATATAAAGGTGGAGGAGGAGGAGGAGGATGGGGGTTAGGCGGCCAAAAAGGATTAGGCGCACATGTTCCACCTTGTGTCATGTTCATGACCATTTGCCGAAGCTCTTCATAGGCCGCTCTTTGTTGTTTAGACTCTGTTCTGTGTTGTTCGTTCGCCAATCTTTGCTCTTCTTTGAGTTGTGTGTATGCCTCTGATAGGTGGTCGCACCTTTGCTGCAAGGCCACAAACTCCTTAGATTGGGAGCTCGATACAGATTGGGAGCTCCCAGCGGTTGAAGCAGTACCGGTCGACCGCAAGTTGGCCGCGGTAGTGTTGGAGAGCTCGTAAACTCGATTTTTATCGGGTCCACCTGACGATCCAGCCTCCATCCACAAATCCGGATCGAATTCCGAATGGGTCGATGGATCGTCCCCGTATCTCTCCCTCAACCGATTATTATAGGTCTCCTGAAAAAAAAAATCATCATATTCAATTCAATAAACATAATAATAACTTACAAAATAAAATGGTTGAACAAACATACCACAAAATGTTGAGCACGGTTGTCAACGAACTGTTGCGTCCCCTTTTGGCAGTCATGACTTCGCACGTGCGTCTCCACAAACAGCTCCATAGGGCTCGGCTCACGTCCAAGAGACATAGCCTATAATGAAAAAAATGTATTAACAACAAATTAATTGAACGATATATTTCATTTAAATTAATCTTACCATCCGTTTCGCATGTGCAGAAAACGGAACGGAGCCGCCGGTGTGCGTTGTCACCGAGCCATGAATTGGCCGATTCCGGTTGCCAGCACCGGACTGTGAGCGTCGAGTGAACCGCTCAGACGTTACGTGCTAAAGATAGTGCGGCCATATATCTTCCGGGATGTATATTGGTTTGAAATCCCTCCAAACCGCAACATCGTTCCAGCCTTGGAACCCCTTATCCCTCGCTGTTTTTTTTGCTTTTTTCTGGGTGTCATACCAAAAATCACGCAACCTAATTCACGCACGAAAAAATTACATTTCAAAACATAAATAATTATGTAAAAAATAGTCGTATTGTTTTCGATGTTACCTAATTGCCGCGTGATTTTCCCACACCCTCCTCACAACAGTGTCATGTTCATCGTCCCAGTAGAATCGATGCTGTATATAAAAAAATAATTTTTTAAAATGTTAATAATTTATTTACAATTATAACTAGAATTTATTAGAAATAAGCTGAAAATTATATATTAACACGAACCTCAAATCTACGAAACCATGCATTGATTTGAGACATCCATTCAGGATGTCTGGATATCTGACTCCATTGAAACAATGGAATCTCCATCGACGCTTTAAACGCCGATGATATTACTCGGGCAGCCTTAATGTTTGTGAACCTAAAAAGAAATGAAATTAATTTGTGATTACTTCATAAATTATGTTTTAAATTTGTTTTTTTATATATATAAAAAACTAAAACCTTAACAAACTTACATTGAAAGATCGTCCTTCCACGGTGCCTCGTACTGGCAGGTAAATTGATTCCGCTTTGAAGGCACGCCGCTTCTGCGATGTGAAACATCGCTGGAAGAGGCAGCATCGGTTGACGGCGCAGGTGGTGTAGGTGCCTCTTCTTGAGAGGCACCTAAGGAAACATCATCATCGCTGCTAAACGAACTTTATTCGACTGGACGTGAACGACCAGCTCTGGTTTTCATTTTGCGCATCTAAACAATTTTATATTAATAATTGTATAATAAAATTCAAAAGTTAAAAAAAAATCGGCAGCACCTCCCCTATACTGGATACTACCCAAATCCACAAACCTGCAAATATTAACAATAGCCACAACCAATTGAACCAATCTATACTAATTATTCCAACATATTCAACTATTAATCCTAAGATAAATTCAACGTTAACAATTACAATTCACAAATTAATCAATAATTATATTCAAAACAATAAAAAATATGACAAAAAATAAATTCAATAAATTCAACAAATTAATCATTTTAATTCAACATTAACAATTATAATTCAACAAATTAATCAATAATTATATTCAAAACAATAAAAAATATGACAAAACATAAATTCAACAAATTATAATTCAACAAATTAATCATTACAATTCAACATTAACAATTATAATTCAACAAATTAATCAATAATTATATTCAAAACAATAAAAAAATATGACAAAAAATAAATTCAATAAATTCAACAAATTATACTTCAACAAATTAATCATTATAATTCAACATTAACAATTATAATTCAACAAATTAATCATTATAATTATGACAACAAAACAATAAAAAATATTCAAAAAATTCAAAAAAAAAAACCTACATCAATAAAAGGAACGAAATATACATACCTTAATAATGTGACAAATTCAAAACTTTATCTACATTACCAAAAAAAACACCAAAACAAGAAAATAACAAAAATAAAAACAACTAAAAATAAATTAAAAGTAAATAAATTAAATTGGAAATCGATAATTATTCCAACAAACGCAATTATTAATTCTAAGGTAAACTCAACATTAACAATATTAATTCAATAAATTAATCAATAATTATATAGGCAATACAACAATAAATTATATTCAATAAATTAAAAAAAAATATAGACTAACAATTAAATTAACAAATATTCAACAAATTCAAAAAATTCAAAAAAATTCAAATATTCAACTTTAACTAATTCTAAGTTAAATTAACTAATAACAATTCTAACAACACAACAACAAAAAATATTCAAAAAATTCAAAAAAAAAACCTACATCAAGAAAAGGAACGAAATATACATACCTTAATAATGTGTCAAATTCAAAACTTTATCTACATTGCAACAAAAAACACCAAAACAACAAAAAATAAAAAAAAACTAAAAATAAAATAAATTAGAAAAAAAACACATACCTTTTAATATGATGAAGATTTACAACACCAAATCTTGCTAGAGATTAAAGGTGAAAGTGTTTAAGGATTGAGGGGAAAAAAATGAAAAATCTGAGGTGAAAAACAGAGGAGAAGCGAAGCGGCGGGGAGAAGAAGAAAAAATGAGGCGAAGCGGCGGGGGCTGGAACTTATAGGGCAGTTTTATCGACGGACTCACCGACAGAATTAATATCCGTCGGTAAAAGGTAAAAAATTTCATTGGTAACAGGTCAAAAATCCGTCGGTATTTTTTGAATTTCGCCCCGAATTTTTAAAAGCCCTCCATATTTTTCGCAGTCCGTCGGTGATTCCGTCGGTAATATGACAAGTTCAGAGGCGCATTAATTCACACACTTTGGAAATCACGCGGTTCGTTGGTATTTCTGTCGGTAATGTGTGTGACCGACAAATTACCGACGGATCTATTCCATCGGTATTAGCATCGACAAATCTGTCGGTGAATCCGTCGGTCATTATGGCATTTTGTTGTAAATATTTTTGAACTCTCTGTGAGATACCGACGGACTAGAATCCGTCGGTATACCCGTCGCTGATTGTGGCATTTTGTTGTAAATATTTTTGAACTCTTTGTGATATACCGACGGAATATAATCCGTCGGTGTATGTGTCGGTGAAGCCGTCGGTAATGTCGTCGGTGTTGGTGGCATTTCGCGTAATTAATTTTGAACTCTCTATGATATACCGACGGATCACTATCCGTCGGTATGGACATCGGTAAGATTGCATGATGCAAGAAAGGTTGTCTTTGTATTGCCTGTTTACCTTCCTGCAGAAACTTAACTGATAAACTGTCCAGCACATAAACACAATAACCACATTGCTTAAACAGTAAATATTTTGTTTTAAAAAATACATCATCTATAATCTAAATTACATGAGACAAATGTTTTTACATAGGGCTTCATTTTCATAATTAGTCGGAATTTTCTTCTTCTTCCTCATCAGTTGAATTGTCATCATCTTCATCGCAATCTTCAATATGGATATCATCTTCTTCATCGACATTTGCTTCTCCGCTAGAGCTGAGAACAACATTCAACTCCTCTCCGTCAATATCAACAAGACTATCATCGAGAACTCGAAAATTTGAATTTTCTTCCAATTCAATCGAAGGAGCAACTCGATATGGTTCAACCAACTCACGAACTTGAAAGACTTCATCTCGCACACTTGTGTCTTCGTTCTCATCCTAAACAACCTCGACACGACCCCGTGGTTTCGTTTTTAAAATGGAAAACCAATCAACTCTTGAACGATCCTTTCTAAATGAAGGGGTGTATGTGTAATAAACTTGTTGACATTGCTTTGCGAAAACAAAGACATCGTTTATGTTGCGGAGTCTAGCTTTTGAGTTGATTTCGACCAGACCATGGTGCGGATCAACTCTGATTCCTCTGTCCGTCGTGTCATACCAATAGCATTTGAATAAAAACACTTTATTCTGCTCGATATGATATTGCAGTTCGACGACCTCTTCTAATATACCATAGTAGTCAACTTCTAACTGGCTACTTGTGGATCCCTTAACACAAACACCGCAGTTGTATGTCTTTCTTCCTTGCCCGTATTCTTTAGTATGGAAAACATATCCATTGACAAAATACCCGTTGTAGCACCTAACTTTTCTTTCAGGGCCGAGGCTTAGTGAAGACAATGACTTGGGCGCACTCCTTCCCATTTGATAAACCTTGTAAATATATGTAATTAAATGTACATCAATACACGGTAAATGAACGAGAATCTCGTAATGACATGCATACGTTAGAATGAGTTTGTGATAGTGCTTACATGTGTTCTGAACCATGTGGCAAATTGTTCATCTTGTAATTGAAAGATCTGGGATTCGGTCAGCTGTGAGTTATTGGAGAGCAAATATTGTCGATGTTGCCTGCAAGTGATAATGAGTGTATGATATTACAATATATAATTAACAGTATATTACTGACAAAGTTTAATTAGTATTACACATATATAGATTTACTGAATAAATGGTCTCAGCTCATCACAGTTAAATAGAACATAGTTGTGTGCTTGTTTGAATTCTATTTCCGACAAATATCTTCCTCTTACGGCATTTTTAGGTGTGGGTCGTCCAGTATTGGAGAATATTGACAAGTTCCCACTGGAAGGCACTTCACCGCCATCGTCATGCCGTGGAACGCGATTGATTCTTGTTCTCAGATGAGGTTCGAAATAGTACGAGATAAATGTTGATATCTCTTCAACAATATAGGCCTCAGATATCGAAGCCTCAACATGCGCCTTGTTCTTAACCTTTTTTTTTAGATTAAACAAGTACCTGCATTGAAGTACAATTCAAGTATTTTCAAATAAGAAAAACATAGAAAATACTTTAAGATATGAATTCCATTGCAACTGTAATATCTCACCGTTCGAATGGGTACATCCATCTATACTGGACCGGTCCTCCAGCTTTTGCCTCGAACGGTAGATGTATAGGGAGATGCTCCATTGAGTCAAAAAATGAAGGAGGGAATATCATCTCAAGTTTGCATAGTGTCTCGATGATATTCGTTTGAAGCATCTCAATGTGCTCAACATTCATCTTGTTGGAGCATATATCTCTGAAGAAATGACTGATCTCCGTTAGTGCATCCCATATTCCCTTTGGCAACAAATCACGAAAAGCTAATGGGATGAGTTTTTGCATAAACACGTGGCAGTCATGGCTCTTCATTCCATACAATCTGCAGTCCTCTATGTTAACAAGCCTTGATATGTTCGATGCATGTCCATCCGGGAAACGCAGACTCTTAAGCCATTTGTAGACTAGCAGTTGTGCGTTTTTTTCTAACACGAAGCTTGCCCTTGGTTTTGCAACCCGTGACTCGTCATAAACCAACTCCATATTTTTACGGTTATAGTATAAAGCTATATCCAATCTAGCCTTCATGTTGTCCTTTGTCTTCCCCTTCACATCCATGACGGTGTTGAAAATATTCTCAAACACGTTCTTTTCGTTGTGCATAACGTCAAGGTTATGGTGGAGAAGATTAGTCTTCCAATACGGAAGCTCCCAAAAAATACTTCGCTTTACCCAATAATGGGTCAAACCAAAACCAGGAAACTTTTGCTTACCTGATTGAAGGCCAAACACAATGTCACCGTACTCTGATACAACATGATGCAATTCTTCACCAGAAAGACGCGGGGATGCAACATCTTTTTCAACTCTACCAACAAAGAAATCTTTTATGTTCTTTCTGAACCTGTGATTAAGTGGCAAGAAGCGACGGTGATAGTCAAAAAAAGAAGCTTTACCTCCGTTTGCTAGCGTGAATGCCTTGTTGTTTTCCATGCAGTATGGACATGCGAGTTTCCCATGCGTGCTCCAACCAGAAAGCATTCCATAAGCTGGAAAATCACTGATAGTCCACATCAAAGCCACCCTCATAAGGAAATTTTGTTTCCTCGATATATCATAAGTCAAAGATCCGGAGGACCACAACTACGCCAGCTCATCTATCAACGGTCGAAGACAAACATCTATATTCCGCCCCGGGCTGCTTGGACCGGGTATGACAGTAGATAGAAACATGAACTCCGGCCTCATACACATTCCTGGTGGCAAGTTATAAACTGTGAGAATGACCGGCCAACAAGAATAGGGAGCAGCAAATGACCCAAATGGGTTGAACCCGTCTGTACACAACCCAAGTCGAACATTCCTTGATTCAGCAGAAAAGTCAGGATGAACACTGTTAAAGCGTTTCCACGCTTCGCCGTCAGAAGGATGCACCATCACACCATCAACGGCATCGTGTGTTTGGTGCCATGTCATGTGCTCAGCAGTCCTTGGTGACATAAATAACCTCTGCAGTCTAGATGTGATCGGGAAATATCTAAGTTTTTTATATGCCACTAGAGTCTTCCCCCTGCCAGTTCTGGGTTTGTAATGGGAATGCCCACATGTCATGCACTCGGTCATCTCAGCATTTTCAAGGTAGTATAACATGCAGAAGTTAGGGCACATGTCAATTTTCTGGTATCCTAAACCGAGGGGTTTCATCATGGACTTCGCAGCATAGAAGTTCTCTTTGAGCCTGTTCCCTTCAGGTAAAATGCTTCTTGCCCAATCAATAATTTTGTCATACCCGGCCTCACTCAACCCGTGATCTGACTTGATGGTGAACATCTGTGCCACAACCGATAATTTACTGTGGTTTGTGCAGCCATTCCATAATGGTTCGTCAGAATCTTTCAACAAATCAAAAAACCTAGCTGCCTCTGCATTAGGTTCTTCTTCTACGATTGGACATTGATTGACATTATCTTGATTCATTCTCATTGCATCCATAACCATGTTTCTGTAAGGATTAGTGTTGTCATTTGCCGCTTCATGCACGTTGCTAGCACTAGAAGTTGACCCAACCATCGTTTCTCTCATTCTCCTATTACTAACAAATACCTCTCCATGTGCATACCAACACTCATAATCCTCCACAAACCCTTTGTGTAGAAGATGCATCATTACAACATCTGGATGCAGATACTTTTTATTTTGACACTTCCTGCATGGACACCTAATACCGCCTCCAGTAAAATTTCTAGGAATAGATGTTGCAAAATTAATAAAACCCTGAACCCCGTTACAATAATCCATCCTCCGCAATCCTTGGGGTGAATCTAGATACATCCATGAACGATCATCCATGACTTCTATCGAACCTCTATAAAAAAGACCCATTAAGCAAGCTCTTAATTATTTCAAAACATAACATGTAATTCGGTAATTCTACAAATTAAGTTTTAACAATTTTCAAACAAATACAATCTTACAAAATCTAAAACAAACCATAACAAGTATAAAATTATACATTCATATACTACAAGTTTGTTTGAGAAATAACAATAAAACATGTACATCTACTAAAAAAAAATACATATACTAAAAAAACAATAAAATTGACATTTAAATGTTAAAATTTTGAAAGATAGAATTACTTACAAAAAATGATAAAATCCGTCGGTAAATCAGAACACGGATGCTATGACCACAAAACTTCAAGAAATACAACTTGTTGTGCTGAGATGAGGAAGATTTTTGTTTTGGGGCGAGGGGGGGCTAGTTATTTTGCAGATGGGGAGGGTTAGGATTAGGAAGAAGAAGGAGAAATGGGGGAGGAGAGTGTTGGCAGAGTGGCCATATATTCACTTTTGCCAACGGACTTACCGACGGTTTTTATTCCGTCGGTGAATCCGTCGGCGAAACCGTCGGTACTTCTGACGGGCAATCAACACGTCACCGAACGGACCTGCTATTCAAATCCCTCGGTGATTCCGTCGGTATTTTTAACGGTGCACCGGTCACGTCACCGGTACGGATCTGGCATTTCAAATCCGTCGGTGATTCCATCGGAAAAATCACCCGCCAAAACCTCTGCGCCACCTACCCGCCCTTTTTTCATTAATTCTAAATTTTTTGTCAGTAATTCGGTCGGTAATTACCGACGAATATTGTCCGTCGGTGATTTCGGCCGAAAAATACCGACAGAAAAAATTTCGTCGGTATGTCCGTTGGTATTTAGCGAATTTTTGGTGGTGTATAGTATCAGAACTTTGCTGATCAAACAGTCGCGAGTTTAAATCTCACCACTTTCATTCTAATTAATAAGAATTAAGCACGAACTAGTATAAACTGTGCACGTTTTTAATTTCAAAGACTTTTTCACATGAGAAAGTGTGTTAGAAAGTAATATAAAACTATTCTTAGAACCTCACCTAATAGTTTAAGCTTTTGGGTTGAAATAGTTCTTTAATATGGGATCAGAGCTTTACTAACCAAATGATTACGAGTTTGAATTTCACCACCCTATTTTATTTAATAAAATTAATTAATAGCACAATATAATGGTGGACACATGCGAGTTTCAAGCCCGAAAAATTTTTACTTGAAGGATGTATTAAAAGAATAATATAAATCATATCCTGAAAACTCATCTAATAACTTAAACTTTTAGGTTGACATGGTTTTTTAACATGCTAAACCAAATCTACATGCACCAATTACAACTGACCAGCTTAGAAGTGAATTCCAATAAAACTCAAGGAATAAGTTTTAGATTTATCTCCATCTTAAAGTAGACATCATCATTTTTCATTATTTTCCCGTTCAAAGTAGAATCTGAAGAGCAAGATTGACAACTTCATCACAGCAACGTAGTGAAGTGCAAATGCCAAACTTTAGCTGTGTGTATAGAAAGGGGCACTCATCCAGTCAATTGTCTCGGACCTCTAAAATTAGCTTTGAACTTTGTACAATGCAGGAAGCTCCATATGCAGGCATGACAGAACAATGCAGAAATTGATGATTCCAAGTTTACACAGCAAACAGTGATAGTATGAAACAATGCATGATGCTTCTGATTCCTCAAGCTAAGGATATATGAAACATATAACCAACCTTCCAAAGTAGCATATGCCTCCAAACACTAAGGAGAATAAGGTTGCACTTTCCCATCTGCAAACACAATGCAACCTGTCAGCACATACAAAATTCATAAACTGCTGACAAAAATTAATTGACAAAGACTGCTGATGAAACAACAAAGTGAGACATACAAATTAGGGCGAACACTTAGGCACATTAAAAAGCTAGAATTATGGCTCGTACAATGGAATGCCGAGAAAGTTCGTCAAAATATCTGAAGAGCGAGCCACATAAGCGATGAGAAGGGCATAATGGATGAATATGTATGACCAACTGCAAAACAAATCACAACGAATGTTCTTCATGTTCAATTCAAGTCAAAATAACTTAAACTGTAAGCAACAATGCACAGAGTGTCTGAAATTCATGAGCTAGAGAAGCTGCTCTCCCTTTCTCATCCTCAGCAAGTATATAGGAAAAAATAACAAGCAATAAAATCTTTTCTTCCAACATTTCTCTCTTCATTAAAAGCGCATAATACTATCAATGAGAGACCTAAAAAGTGTTCAAATCTCATTTTAGCACAGAAGACAGGAAGAGTTTCGATCGAGCCAGATTTAAAGAGAGCCCACAAACAGCGGTTACTGATCTAATCCTAATCTTATCATAAATCTCTCATACAGATACAAAACAGTAAACTGCAGAAATTAATTTCAATACTAGCTGTACTTACCAATGACACACCACCTGAACCCAATTCACACATTGTGTTCACATTTACTTCAGCAATGAGCAATCCCGTAGTAACCTACACAGTAGTATAAAAAGCAAAAATCACCAAACTAATCTTGGTAAAGATTGTTACCATAAAGATCCAGCAAAGAATGCAGGCAACCGAAGAGGCCAAAAATCCAGATTCTTGAGTCACAGCAGGAATTGCCAGGATCCCAGCACCTATCTAGATAATGGAGATACTTAGCCATGCTAAAAGTATAAAACTGCGTATAAACACGTACAACCAACAAGAATACACATATATATACCGTAGTGCCAGCAACCAGAAGTATTGCACTAGATAAACTTCCTGAAAACACAGAGGAACGACATGAAGACAGAATTGCATGCAACAAAGAGAACGGATTAAAGTATTTTTTTTATAAAAAAAAAAAAAAAAAAAGGAGACAGAACTGGGATACCAGGTTCTCTCTTCAAGGTGACCTGGTTAAGGTTAGACAAAAGCCTTTCAACTTCATATTCTTGCTGTTGGCTTCGAGACATGCATTGAAAGGACGTTCTTGATAAATAATATTGGTGATTTGTGTGTAAGTGTTGAAGTGGTCTTGATGGTGTCCATTGTTGTGGAATGTGCAAGAACTTGTGCTTTCTGCTTGCTGGGGTTATTGCAAGGGTTCGAATTTGTGAAGAACGAGAAGGCAGAGGCAGAGAAAGAGACATCGTTTTTTTTTATTATTGTTATAATAATGTCAGCCTGTGTTGGCTGCTCTGCTGCCTCCTTCTGGTGAGGAATGGAGAATGAAGAGGAGGGAGATTACAAGGCAACAAAAATCAAGATAACGTGGGCCAACCTTTACTTCATTCTCCTCCTTTACATGCTTTAAAAAAAAAACAAACCGGACCGGATTATCGAATTAAAACAATTAAAAAATATATTATTTTGATTAAAAAAAATTAATAAATTATTTTTCATGTTTTTTATAATATAATAAACTTTTAAAATTAATTAATAAGTTTTTTTAAACACGTCACTCAACACAATGACTAAATTATAATTTATTTTTTATTTAATTAATGTTTGATCCGAAACTCCATTACAAAGAGCATCATAAAAATACAACTTAGTCACTATAATTTATTAAGATTAAGTGATTATTCCTTATAGTATTAAAAATAACTAAGCAATCCTTTGATTGTTATTGACCATCTCAAATTTGTTATTTTTTTTTTTTTTTTTCATAACCAAGATTCCCTATCCTACCCACTTTACTTTTTTTATTATATTTTTTATAGAAATAAAATAAAATAATAAATTGAAAAAGGGTATGAATACCATAAAAGATTAAGAGGACTAAAAGAAAATAATTAATTTATAGTTTGTCACGTGCCAGGTTGCCTGAACAATAGAAAAAATCCACGAAAAACGCCAACCAAAATATAAACATTTTATGCGAGAAACACGCTCGAGAATCATGCCCGGCAGTCATCCCAAATACTGTACAATTGAAGCTTGAATTTCACTATTTTACCACTGAATTTATGTGCCTGTGATAGCAATACCAAGAGCAAACACAACCACCATGGCTTCTTCTCATCTTCTCTGCAATACTTTTCCCATTCAAACATCTTGCAATCGCTCAAGCAAAAGCAACATCTCTTCATTTAAGCCAAGTGGGTCCTTTTCTTTTTGTCAAAAACTTCAATTTCAAAGGACCCCAGTTGGTTAAAGCTGTTGAGAAGATAAGCTGAAGTTGATCTGCTGTACATAATAAGATGTTGATCTGCTATTGAAGTTAATCTGCTACAAATATTCCAGCTGGTATAGTTGAACTGATTGAGTTGGACTCAATCACTTGTGGCTCCTACTTTCTAGGCTTATGTTTGTATATATATACTTGATGTAAACACCACTGTGTTAATAAGAAATCAATAAAACAGTTCTTCATTCTTTTTCATCATCTAGTTTTCATGGTATCAAAGCAAGGATAAAAACCAAGCTTCCATAAAAATTCTCCAATGGAGGACATTACTGATTCAACAAGTATCAACAAAAATACTACCCTTCCAAACATGACCTTTTTAACCATTGATCCTTCTGATCCCGTTTTTATTCATGCATCAGATCATCCAAGCATGACTCTTGTTCCAAAGGTTCTTGATGGATCCAACTACGCCATGTGGAGACATTTCATTTTAATAAGTCTCAGGGCCAAAAACAAGTTGGGATTCATCAATGGAACCATATCAATACCAGGTGAATCTGATCCTAAATACATGTTATGGCAACGATGTAATGATATGGTTCTTTCTTGGATTCTCAACTCCTTAAATCAAGAGCTTGCCAATAGTGTTCTCTATGCTGAAACCCCCTCTGAAATTTGATTGGATTTGCAAGAACGATTCTCACAAGGTGATTTTTCTCATCATTATCAACTTCAACGTTCCATAATGGAATTGCAGCAAAATCAGGATTCCATCTTCGCTTATTACACCAAGATAAAAACACTGTGGGATGAATTAAAAATGAGCAGTCCAGCTATTCAGTGCACTTGTGGTGGAATGAAACAATTGTCAAACAATGAGGAAAAGATGAGACTTGGTCAGTTTATTATGGGATTAAATGAAAGCTATTCAGCTATTAGAGGGCAAATCATGCTCATGCAACCCTTACCAACTGTTAAGAAAGCATACTCACACTTATGTGAGGAAGAAAAACAACGTGGACTGGTTGAGCACAAGGTTACTGAACAGGTTCACGCCATGAATGTCAAAAGACCAGGCTATACTTCACAACGACCAGGCTATACTTCAAAAGATTTCTCTCGAAATTGGATGCCTGGCTCATCAACAATGCAAGGATCCAAGAAACGACTTCACTGCTCCTACTGTGATGGAACAACACATACAATGGAGAGATGTTTCTATTTGATTGGGTTTCTTGTTGGTCATGCTCTTCATGGCAAGAATGTTCAACCTAGGAATCGAGCTCAAAAGGTGGCTGCAAATCAAACAGAAACCGAATCATCTCACACCAACATCAAGTCTGTTCAAATCTCTTATCAGCCTCTTCAATTCACTCCTGAAGAATTTTCACAAATCAAAGCCTTCTTTCAAACCGAGAAATCCACAGTCTCTGCAAACTATACAGGTAACTCCACTCCATTTTGTTCATCATCCATGACTCACAATTCCAAGTTTATTCAATGGATCATTGACAGTGGAGCTACTAACCATATAGCTACTTTAGTTGTTGATAAAGCCATTATTTCTATGTTCTCTCAAGTCACCTTACCAAACGGTTCCCTTGAAAAAATTACAAGTGCTGGCTCTGCATATATTACCAAAAATATACATGTTCATGATGTTCTTTGTGCACCCTCATTCCATGTGAATCTGCTTTCTGTCAGTCAGCTCACATCCACTTTAAATTGTTCTGTCCACTTCTTTCCCACTTTTTGTATATTGCAGGACCTTGCTACGAAGAGGATGATTGGCCTGAGGAAGCAAAGTAAGGGACTATACTACCTTATGCCACAATCAGAATCACATTCAACAACACCAATCTCATATCAAGTCTCTTTTCCATCAGGAGTTGTTTGGCACAACAGATTAGGACATCCATCAAAATTACCCTCCCATTTTTTGTCAAAATTAATCCCATCTTTTGTTTATGATTCGCAACATTCATGCGAAGTTTGTCATTTGGCAGATTCCATCGGTGTGACCGTCAGTACTTTTTTTACCGACAGTTCATGTGCCTCACACCAACAGACCGAATTCGTCGGTAAAACTGTTTAATGGTGTAGTGTTTTTAAACACTTCCCCATGTATGGTCGGAAAAAAATTGCTATTTTTTTTAAATAACTCGTATTTTTTATTAGTTTATGAGTTAGTTAAAACTAAATTTTCTTCTAAAATAATATTAAAGAGTACTTGAAATTTAAAACTAAATTTTCTTCTAAAATAATATTAGGGGAGTAATTTACCAAAATCTTATGGATGTTAACCTTAATTAATATTTAAACTCAAAAGATTAAAAAGAAAAAAATAGAGAGAACGTAACCACCGAAACTGTGACTAGCTCCACCTTAATATTTATACTCAAAAGATTATAAATTGTCGACCGAAAAGCCACTTAATTAAAATATGCCGACCAGAGACTTCTAAAATAATATTAAAGACTTTTAATGAATGTTAAATTGTTAACCTTAATATTTTTATTTTTATTTTTATTTACGTGAATGTCCAGGCCAGCTTGAGCACATCACGACTAATTTCACGGCTCACTGAACATCCTGCAAACCCAATGAACATGTAAGGCACCGCGGGGATGACAGGCATACACGATAAGGTTTGAACTCAGGATGCAGAGGAAGAGAACAAGTTTCTTTCACCGCTGTGTCAAGACCTCAAGTGCATTAACCTTAATATTTAAATTCAAAAGATTAAGAGAGAGAGAGAACGTTACCACCGGAACTGTGACTAGTTCCACCTTAATATTTATACTCAAGAGATTAAATTGTCGACCGAAAAGCCACTTGATTAAAATATGCCGATGATCAGAGAAAGCAACAGCTGCTCGACAAAACGAAGAGAAGCAAAGAAGGAGGACTGGTTCCAGGACTCTTATCATGGTCGTGCTGGTGGAGTTCCTCAACACTTAATCCCAAGGGCTTACCACAACTTTCTCAGTGATCTCCTGTCCTTTTGCCTTAATAATATACAAACACAAACACGACATTTGCTGAAGAATCGAGTTGGCTTATCCTTGGACGGAACAAAACATATATACTGACAGCTGAAAAGTCGAGCCAGTAGTCCTCCTCTACGCTAGGAAACATCATAAAAAGTAAAACTATGTGCTTCTTTGGATACCCAAATGTTCTTCTGTAGAGAATTTACAAAGAAATAATTAGTCATTTTGTTGTCCATGGAAGGAGCTCAGAGGGTTTTGGTGATCCAAGATGCATCAGGGGAAGTTAGTTCAAGTGCCATCAAGTGGGCACTGCATGGGTTATCACTTAAGCCTGGAGATATGCTCACCCTTCTTGGTGTTCTTCACTTGGTCAATAGCCCTTGTAAGTAAACTTACACCAGAATTTCTCTGCAAGGCAAGATATAAATGCTGATTCTGGATGAGCTGATCATGGGGCTAACTCCTTTTGTTCGAAAAATTGTTCTCGAGCAATAAATTCCTAGGAGTTTTTAATAATAAAAACTAAAGCAGATTTTATGCCCTTTTCGCTTATGAATCTGTTCTTGTATTTATTTAGTACTGTGTGTTTCTTTTCTCTACATTTTTTAGTGGGATACAGAAGCAGAATAGACAGTTCCATGTTCGGAGTAAATCAGAACATTGTTGACATGGAAGTTGCAGGGAAGAAAATTGAGTACGAAAATCATGGGGAACTCAAGGAGCTATCCCAGCTGTATGAAACACACAAGGTATTTAGCCACTTAACCGTGCAGAATCTAAGGAAGATGCAACTCAGTATGAGCTGCTTGTCCTGGGGTCACTGGCAGGCTTTGAAATTTTTGAGTTCTAATCATGGTATTTCTGAAACATCAAATAAAAACTTTTGCATGAAATCCCAGGTTGAGTTGAAGATAGAGGTGGCTACAGGGCCTTCACCAAAGGAAGTTGGTTTAAAGATAGCTCAAGATTTGAAGGCAACATGGATTATACTTGACAGGTGCAAATAGGACTGCACTATTGCAAACTTGTTCACTCCTTGTTAATTATATACAACTCTTGCTAAGCTCTATATATGCGTAGTAGCGAGTGCATGTCTGCATTTCAATTCAAAATTCCCAATTTCAATGGTTTGGAAATTGAAAAGAGAGTTACTAATTAACATAAAATGTTTGAATTATCAGATATGTTCATGCTTCCCTTGATTTGCTGCTGGATATTGTGGTTTCTCTTAATTTTAATTATTTCATCTTGTATAATATATTTTTGTTTCTTAAACGATTGATGTTCTAAACAGCCTGTGATGCTCATCAAAAACTGTAAAATTAACTGATCCTTTCACAGAACAATGAAGAAAGACAGAAAATACTTCCTCCAAAAGCTTTCGTGTGGGATATCAAGAATGAAACGCAACAACAGCATTGAACAATTGAGAGGACCAGAAGATTCTACAGAAGCCAATCAAAATGAAAGAGTACGCAACATATGTCTATCTTATGATGAAATGATTCCCGGATCCCTAGAGCATCAAGAGCTTTTCAGCATTGAACTTCTCCATCCAAGTAAGTTTGTAGGTCTACGCATATGCATTCACAGTTTGGTTCGCATTTGCATAAATTCTTATGCTTTTCTGACCAAAATTTGTTGCGTTTACAGTACACTTGTGATGTCTTGGATACAGTCCTCAAAAAAATATTTTCTAAGACAAGAATATTTATAATGATTCATTGATAGGGCAAACAGAAGTCATTCAACCAAGCCAGGTTGAAGCACTAACACAGAGCAGCGGCGGAGATGAAGTGGTGGTGGAAGAATGGCAACCTGAAGTGACATTTAAAAATTCAATATGTAACCTTTGCAAGATTAGGCGACCGCATAGTGGATGGATAAGGCACTTCACGTTTGAAGAACTTCAAGCTGCTACAGATGGTTTTTCAGCAAAGAACACTATATATGAAGGTGGAATTGCTACTGCTTGCAGGGGTAAGCTAAGCAATAATCTGAAAATTGTTGTCAAGCAACACAAATCTTCAAGCCATCAAGGAGAAATGAATTTCAAATCAGCAGTCCGTCTGCTCAAGAAAGCTAGACATGACAATGTGCTCATGCTACTGGGATCCTGTACAGAACCAAGTGTCAGATTGCTTGTATACGAGTATGCATGCAATGGTTCAGTTAATCATCACATATCAAGTAAGTGAAATCTATTCAACATGAACATGCAATTCAATCTTTAAACAGAAACTCAATTTCTTGTATCCCTGAAATTCAATAATTCTAAGAAGAAAACAAAGTGAAATCTCTTGCATGATGCAGAGCACTGCCCCTTACCTTTGACATGGACAGAAAGGATGAAGGTAGCAATGGGTGCTGCTAGAGGTTTAGACTACCTGCATAAGAACAACATAATTCATGGAAACATGAGAACAAGTAACATTGCTCTAAATCATGATTTTGAACCAATGGTAATGTAATGACTCAAAACTAGATACTAAAACGCTATTCTATCAATATCAACACACCCTTTGTCATCATGCTTCAGAAACTGAATATTTTGTCGTAAATCAGCTTGGAGATTTCGGCATCTCAACAGAAAATCCATCAGATGATATAGATTTTGAAAATGGATACGTAGCCCCAGAATATCAAGAAAACAGGAAACTTTCAACAAGGACAGATGTCTATGCCTTTGGCGTAGTCCTACTGGAGCTGATCACTGGCAGGAATGCTTCAGACAAGAAGCCAGGGGAGAAAGGTCTTGTGAAATGGGTAACAACCAAAATACCATACATTTAACTTTTGAAAATTGATTCCTAACTTAAATAGCTACAAATAGAACGACTAGAAAAATTTAATTCCACCTTAAGAATGTGTTACTGTATGAGAAATCCCATCTTAACAGGATACTGTCAAATTTGGGCAGAATTTTTAGTTTATCAAAGTAATCATGCTTGAAATTATTTACATATTTTCCACAATGATTCTTGAACAGGCAAGGCCATTTCTGAAAGACAAGAGGCTTCTTGAAATACTCGACCCCAGAATTGACAGCTCCTTTGATTCTGAACAGCTTTACTGGATTGGTCTAGTGACACAGAAATGTCTCTGTAACGATCCTAAGAAACGATTAACCTTGGATAAGGTAATTGCTTAGATTTTGTCAATGAAATCCAATCGCAACAAGAATCATACATAGGAATCAGCATGACAAAAGATGGTTGATTGTTATGCAAGGAATTAAAATACATTTTATCTACTTATTTCCTTTCAGGTGGCATCTGCGCTAGAATGCATAACAGAGAGAAAACCATGCCAAGTGATTCAAGATCTTGCTGCAGCCAAATCTTACTTCTACAGCACATTTGAATTCAATGGATTTCGAAGGTATGATAAATCATTTAAAAGAGACAGCTTCAGCGTAGAAATAGACGATGAAAGCCGAGCAAGCAGCTCATTTTCGTTTAATTCAGCAAGTTTCAGTAGGAGCCCCACAAGTAGTGTGAAGAGTGACAAAATGTGGAGAGAGAAATCTGGAAGTAGAATATCTTATTCAGAAATGCTTGACTAAACATCAGTTGTGGTGTTTTTCAGTTTGATCTGTATTGATACTCGTGGAGTGGTTCCGAACTGTTATGACTGTTGCCTTATCATAGAAGAACTGGAACTGATGATTAAATGTGAAGCTGTTTATAGCTAGATCTCGAAGATCAACATCAAAACAAAGATTTTGATTGTCAGAACCGACAACCTTACGGTGATTTTGTACAAAAATAAGGCAAATTGGAAGTAAAACAGGATGGGAAAAAAAAAAAAAAGAGGACGATAAATTAGAGGTGCATGAAGTTCTCTAGTATTTCAGAAAGAATGATGAACCCAGCAGCTCCCATCACAAGAGAAAGGGTAACTTTTCCTCCAGGAACCAGTTGTTGTAGTTTGATAGATGTTGATGGACTTGAGTACCTGTCTGACCATGCCATTGCAGCAGGAATAATTCCAAAGAGCACCAATACTAACAATAACATGGAGCAACTAGGGCATGTCAGTCCATATTAAGTTTCTAAACTTCGCATGAATAATCATACAAATGTCTAACTTCACAAGTAAAGAAAGAATATTTCAGACAATCTTGCGGTTCTCTGAGAGGTGAGCCGACTCAATGATAATCTAAACAAACAATACAATTTTAACATAAAGGACACTAAGAAATGGAGAATACTTTGCTTGCATACCTCCATATGTCCCTGCAAAGTCCAGGGCCTTGAAGAAAATTTCAGGGTCCAGCAATGCTAACACCAGTGGTGGAATCAAAGTCAAGATGTAGGGCAGAGGCTTGTTCTCACCTGCTGGGAGCTTTAGAACTGAATATTAACAAAAATAACAAACTAGTTATCTTCCTAAAGAATGAGATGATTATACTTTTAACAAATTCAGAAATTGTGAAAAAGAGTTCCGTAACCTTAATATACTAGGATTGCAAGAAACATGAAGGGAAAATAGAAGAGAGCCAAAAAGAAAAACTACACAGAAAATAGCCGACTTTGAACCAAGAAACCTTTTACAATTGGTCATTTACTTAACATGATCAGACATGCATATGATTATAGTTTGTCATAATTATTAGAGGAAGGTTCTCTCACAGTCAGCGAGGAAGTCGGAAAGTCCCAAAACGAATCCAATATAAGATGTTCCAATTGCTAGGAATGAGAAGGCTTGTATTATGGGCTGCAGAATGGATAAAAAGAAACAGTAAATGAAACAAACCATAGTGTTTACTTCCCACCATACCTTTTGCAAGTCATTTAGAAGCAGAACTCATGAGGTTAACAGTTTTTCAAAAACACTTACTCCCACAACTCCATTGGTAGATAGCAGCTGTTGTAATGGATCAGCAATCTTATCAGCCATCTCAGGGGTTGAAATGGATCCAAGAATTACACCATCCCATACAAGAAACAAACCAAGGGGAATAGCTGTGCCTAGAACAATGGCAGTCCTGAAAATAGAAAACCTGATGAACTCACTGTGTACAACAATGCAAGAAGAAGATCATAATAGCAGAAAGGAAAACAAGGTCTAGAGTATAACATGTAAGACAGGCAGACAAGCAAAGAAGCCAGCTGCTAGTAAGCTAAAGTTCAAATCCCTTTATAAAATTTCAATAATTAAACCAAATTTCCAGAATGAAGGCAGTCGAAGGAACTTCAACAAATCTTGAACGTTGACAACTGCATGTGGTTGAAAGCTACAAGTCTATGACAATAACCTATGTACCATACAAACTAAATCCCTAGTCTTGCTTTCATCAGAGATCACCAGTTAAAAAATTTAAGAACGAGTAAGACGAATTAAAAGACATGAAATAGCCCTTGGAATTATGACAAAGCTAAAAATGAAATGACATGATTCCTCAATCAATCAAGAACTTTAGACCACCTTATATACACAAAACAACTTTGTGGAGCCTGTCAACACTATCAACTGTTTGAAGCAACTAATCATCTATTCTCATTCTCATTCTTGGAGGATTTTATAAAGAAAAAATGCAATGGTTTGAATTGTTGATGACAAAGAAAATAAGATTACCAAGAAGATTTATTGAGTCCAAAAAACAAACACACTCAGAGCAGTAACAAGCAAAATTATGATGATAAGATCAGTCACCTTACTTTTGATAGGTTTCCTTCAAGATTTGTGCAAAGAACAGGTACTACATTCTGAACAAAGCAGATAGAAAATGTTACAATTGCTTCAACGTGGAAACACTACAGGTCAGTAATATTACCTGATAAACAAATGAAAGTGCAATTATGGGTATACTCATAGGAACAGCTGAAAAGTTGGCTTTCAAAAGAGCGTCTAAATGCAGGTCTCCACTTGCAGCCACCTAACAAAACAAAATTTAATTTCCCTTCACATATAACATGCAAAGAAGCACATTCACCACTTTAATTACAACATCATTTGATAGAACTAGTTGCCTGAGAGTGATGAGAAGGTAAACAAACAAGACTTTAGATTCAGAAATCACTGTTTATCTCTTCCTTCTAATTCGCCCTTTTCTCCTTTTATTTTCAAACTTTTCCAGGCAAGAGATAAAAGTTTAATGACTATCCTAGAGTCAGTCTGTATGGACCGGTGGAAGTCTTGCTGAGAATAGAAGTGAAGTTCTCAAGTTCCATGTTTGAGATGCAGTTTGAAATTTTTTTTTATTTGTTTTTCAAGAAACATTACAGAAATCCTGTTCACAGACGTTTTTGAAAGTAGTTGTCATAGCAGCAGTTTTACCATGAGGAAGCCAGGCTACTCCAAACTTTCCTATAACTTACTGATGAGATAATTCTACTAAATATGTAGTTTAGCAACCTCAACAATTTATTTAACAAAGAAATATGTTGACGATTTCCATACTTCTCCTTCATGATCTGCTCTTTTTTCACATCAGACCATCCAAGACAACCCGCTTGGTGCATATGCAAGATGTTTGTTCAAGGAATTCACATGTTAACGTCGTCAATGGATTAAGTAACATATATAGCGTTTTATTCAGCAGTGAAGATCATATAATCCGTAGTCGTCTATAAACACAAAAGGTGAAATTAATACATTCATAAAGAGAATTACCACAAGAGATGTAAAAGAAATGATGATTCCAAATACTAGGAGTCCATTGACTGCTCCAATGAAGCGCTGGCTGTAATAAAATTGGATTTGAAGTTATCTTTTCTTCATTCAATTCACAGATAAAAAATAAAAAAATAATAAAAAAAAGGAGATATAGTGATTTTGCAAACGAAACAGAACTAAATCTGATCCTCTACAAAGCCTACCAAAATTCAAGATGCAAGAGATGCATATATCATCATATATTTGTACCAAATCGCAAAAATTATGGTATGCTATATTTAGAGAATAATATAAATTATATTTTAAAATCTTATTTAATAACTTAAGTTTTTAGGTTGAGATAGTCATTTGATATAGCATCAAAATTTTGCTGACCAAACAATCACGAGTTTGAATTTCACCACCCTCATTTAAATTAATAAGAATTAAGCACGAGATAGTGTGGACCGTGCAAGTTTTAAGTTCAAAGATTTTTTTCACATGAGAAAATGTGTTAAAAAGTAATATAAAATTATTCTTAGAACCTCACCTAATAGTTTAAGCTTTTGAGTTGAGATGGTTCTTTAATATGATATCAGAGCTTTATTGACCAAACGATTAAGAGTTCGAATCTCACCATCCTATTTTATTTGATAAAATTAATTAATAACACAAGGTAGAAGTAGATATGTGCAAGTTTCAAGTACAAAGAGTTTTCACTTAAAGGATGTATTAAAAGAATAATATAAATCATATCCTGAAAACTCATCTAATAACTTAAACTTTTAGATTGATATGGTTTTTTAACATGATACACAACATCTACATGCACCAATTACAACTTACCAACTTAGAAGTGAATTCCAATAAAACTCAAGGAATAAGTTTTAGCTTTATCTCCATCTTAAAGTAGACATCATCATATAGTATACCATTCATCATTTTTCATTATTTTCCCGTTCAAAGTAGAATCTGAAGAGCAAGATTGACAACTTCATCACAGCAACGTAGTGAAGTGCAAATGCCAAACTTTAGCTGTGTGTATAGAAAGGGGCACTCATCCAGTCAATTGTCTCGGACCTCTAAAATTAGCTTTGAACTTTGTACAATGCAGGAAGCTCCATATGCAGGCATGACAGAACAATGCAGAAATTGATGATTCCAAGTTTACACAGCAAACAGTGATAGTATGAAACAATGCATGATGCTTCTGATTCCTCGAGGTAAGGATATATGAAACATATAACCAACCTTCCAAAGTAGCATATGCCTCCAAACACTAAGGAGAATAAGGTTGCACTTTCCCATCTGCAAACACAATGCAACCTGTCAGCACATACAAAATGCATAAACTGCTGACAAAAATTAATTGACAAAGACTGCTGATGAAACAACAAAGTGAGACATACAAATTAGGGCGAACACTTAGGCACATTAAAAAGCTAGAATTATGGCTCGTACAATGGAATGCCGAGAAAGTTCGTCAAAATATCTGAAGAGCGAGCCACATAAGCGATGAGAAGGGCATAATGGATGAATATGTATGACCAACTGCAAAACAAATCACAACGAATGTTCTTCATGTTCAATTCAAGTCAAAATCACTTAAACTGTAAGCAACAATGCACAGAGTGTCTGAAATTCATGAGCTAGAGAAGCTGCTCTCCCTTTCTCATCCTCAGCAAGCATATAGGAAAAAATGACAACCAATAAAATCTTTTCTTCCAACATATATTTTCATTAAAAGTGCATAATACTATCAATGAGAGGCCTAAAAGGATAAAAGCATAAAAATGACTTAATAGCCTACCAAGAAAATTGAACTCCTGCCACCCCAAGTGTCCTCTTGGCCATTGACACCTTAAATCAACCACCAGAAAAACAGAAACTATAAGCTAAATAGAAAATATCAGCAAAATTAAGATACAAAGTAAATAATATTATACTCACTTCTTTTTTAAGAAAACTCTACTCTAGTATATGACGCTGATTATGGAGCTAATTAATCAGATCAAGTTTCCATCAACCATACTGAATAAGCATTTGATCATGGACATACAAGCACAGATTTTCATTCTTACACCATGGCTTGCAAATATTCAAACTTCGATTACATTTTTCAAGTCAAAATAAATTAAATATAATCGAAGTGTTCAAATCTCATTTCAGCACAGAAGACAGGAAGAGTTTCGATCGAGCCAAATTTAAAGAGAGAGCCCACAAACAGCAGTTACTGATCTAATCCTAATCTTATCATAAATCTCTCATAGAGATACAAAACATTAAACTGCAGAAAGTAATTTCAATCCTAGCTGTACTTACCAATGACACACCACCTGAACCCAATTCACACATTGTGTTCACATTTACTTCAGCAATGAGCAATCCCGTAGTAACCTACACAGTAGTATAAAAAGCAAAAATCACCAAACTAAAAACAGACTCTTTCATTACAGATGGAAGCCCAGAACATTTGTGTAGAATTATTTATATCCTAGAATGCCATCATAGATGAACTAATCTTGGTAAAGATTGCTACCATAAAGATCCAGCAAAGAATGCAGGCAACAGAAGAGGCCAAAAATCCAGATTCTTGAGTCACAGCAGGAATTGCCAGGATCCCAGCACCTATCTAGATAATGGAGATACTTAATTAGCCATGCTAAAAGTATAAAACTGCGTATAAACACGTACAACCAACAAGAATACACATATACCGTAGTGCCAGCAACCAGAAGTATTGCACTAGATAAACTTCCTGAAAACACAGAGGAACGACATGAAGACAGAATTGCATGCAACAAAGAGAACGGATTAAAGTATTTTTTTTATAAAAAAAAAAAAAAGGAGACAGAACTGGGATACCAGGTTCTCTCTTCAAGGTGACCTGGTTAAGGTTAGAAAAAAGCCTTTCAACTTCATATTCTTCTTGTTGGCTTCGATACATGCATTGAAAGGACGTTCTTGATAAATAATATTGGTGATTTGTGTGTAAGTGTTGAAGTGGTCTTGATGGTGTCCATTGTTGTGGAATGTGCAAGAACTTGTGCTTTCTGCTTGCTGGGGTTATTGCAAGGGTTCGAATTTGTGAAGAACGAGAAGGCAGAGGCAGAGAAAGAGACATCGTTTTTTTTTTATTATTATTGTTATAATATTGTCAGTCTGTGTTGGCTGCTCTGCTGCCTCCTTCTGGTGAGGAATGGAGAATGAAGAGGAGGGAGATTACAAGGCAACAAAAATCAAGATAACGTGGGCCAACCTTTACTTCATTCTCCTCCTTTACATGCTAAAAAAAAAAAAAAAACGGGACCGGATTATCGAATTAAAAAAATTAAAAAATATATTATTTTGATTAAAAAAATTAATAAATTATTTTTCATGTTTTTTATAATATAATAAACTTTTAAAATTAATTAATAAGTTTTTTAAACACGTCACTCAACACAATGACTAAATTATAATTTATTTTTTATTTAAATGTTTGATCCGAAACTCCATTACAAAGAGCATCATAAAAATACAACTTAGTCACTATAATTTATTAAGATTAAGTGATTATTCCCTATAGTATTAAAAATAACTAAGCAATCCTTTGATTGTTATTGACCATCTCAAATTTGTTTTTTTTTTTTTTCATAACCAAGATTCCCTATCCTACCCACTTTAATTTTTTTATTATATTTTTTATAGAAATAAAACAAAAAAAATAAATTGAAAAAGGGTATGAATACCATAAAAGATTAAGAGGACTAAAAGAAAAAAATTAATGTATAGTTTGTCACGTGCCAGGTTGCCTTAACAATAGAAAAAATCCACGAAAAACGCCAACCAAAATATAAACATTTTATGCGAGAAACACGCTCGAGAATCGGCAGTCATCCCAAATACTGTACAATTGAAGCTTGAATTTCACTATTTTACCACTGAATTTATGTGCCTGTGATAGCAATACCAAGAGCAAACACAACCACCATGGCTTCTTCTCATCTTCTCTGCAATACTTTTCCCATTCAAACATCTTGCAATCGCTCAAGCAAAAGCAACATCTCTTCATTTAAGCCAAGTGGGTCCTTTTCTTTTTGTCAAAAACTTCAATTTCAAAGGACCCCAGTTGTGAAAGCCACAAGAAAACAAGTAGAGGTGTGCACTTCTAGTTTAGAATCCTGTTGTTTGTGTTTTGGGTTCAAAGTTTTGAACTGTTTTTTTTTTTTTGTGTTTGTTTTATTTGGTTGGTTTTGCTTTCATTATAGCATGGTTTGTTGTTTATGCTTTGAATTCAAGTTTTGAACTTTTGGGGGTTTTTTGTTATGGTTTTTTTTTTGGTTGTTGGGGTAATTTAGCTGGTGTATGATCCTGATGGAAGGGTAAACAAGTTGGCGGATGAGGTGGATAAACAGGCTCCTCTCTCAAGGCTCACTCTTTTCTCACCTTGCAAGGTTTGTTAGCTAGTGTTCTCATGCCTTGCTTGTGCTTCAACTTTATGATCACTGGGTTTGTTTAGTTTTCTTAATAAATGTATGTGCATTTTGGTGTTCTTATTTGGTGCAGGTTAATGTCTTCTTGAGAATAACCAGTAAGAGAGAGGATGGGTATCATGATTTGGCATCTCTATTTCATGTAAGCTTGTACAAATTCTAGCAGTGAATGCCTTTAGATTTCTTGTTAGATTTATGCACACTACCAAAGTGAAATCGAAAAAAGAAACCTGATTGGTTTAGCATTTTTTTCTTTTTTAATGCTGTGTTTGGTTTTAGTTTCTTCCGTCATTTGAATTTCAGAAGTTCATAATTTTTTTTCCCTCTTGCCCCCTCAGGTGATTAGTCTCGGAGATGTAATTAAGTTCTCTTTGTCACCATCAAAAAGTATTGATCGATTATCAACCAATGTGTCTGGTGTACCTCTTACTGAAGATAATTTGGTAAGGCATAAATGATATTGTTCTTGCTGTGTATTGCTTGTGAACTTTTATTTTCTGAACTTTCTTCTTGCAGATAATTAAAGCCCTTAACCTTTACAGGAAAAAGACTGGCACTGACAATTTCTTTTGGGTAAGAAGTTCTATTGGTTATTGTATTTGAAGATCTGTTTTTAGATATGAACACGGTAATTGAAGAATAATACTGAATATTTGAAATTGTTGGCAGATTCATTTAGACAAAAAAGTGCCCACTGGAGCAGGACTTGGTGGTGGGAGCAGCAATGCCGCTACTGCCCTGTGGGCCGCAAATCAATTCAGTGGTTGTCTTGCTACTGAGAAGGAACTCCAAGAATGGTCAAGTGAGATCGGTTCAGATATCCCTTTCTTTTTTTCTCATGGAGCAGCCTACTGTACCGGTCGTGGTGAGGTATGTATGAATTTCCTTGAAGACCTTTGTTATTTCATTCCTCTCATTTGCCGATGGAGATTGTTCAATTACAGACTTGATTGAGATTTCCCTCATTCTTTTGAGAATGTCAAATTCCTTCCTTTTATATATTGCTTTTGCTATGAATAATAAGCTGGTTTCATAAGTATAGTTGCAAACCATTCCCTTTCTGGAGGACTAAGGGCTGGTTTAGTTTAGTCTGGAAGACTGTGGGGAGCCACTTATGGTGTTTAGGTAGCGTTTCTGTTTAGTAACCTTTAGCTGGGATGTTGTTATACCATGCATGGATAGTGTGGCTGTAGTTTGGTACCAAACAAACTAGTTCTAGGCTTCTAGACAAGGCAGAATGAAGATAAAAGATTCATGTCCCAACCTCAAACTGTGTAGAGTTAATAGCTGAGGTAGTATTGTGCATAAAAGGACCATGCAAATGTTAGGATGAGTCATACAGAATCGTGCAGTTAGGAAATCATTTGAAAACCAGGTAGGCAGTGGGGGAAGTTGCAACCTTTTCTCAGCAAAACAATATGAATTGCTTGAATTGATTTCTCAGTTACTTTTAGAAGGACATGCACGCCCATTTGCCATTATAGATGCCTGCCTCAAATGTGCATGCATGTCTGGAAATGCAATTTTGTTTAGCTAGAGAACTTTCTGAAGTTTTTTCTCTGGTTTTTTAGATTGTTCAAGATATTCCTTCACCAGTATCTTCAGTCATTCCAATGGTTCTCATGAAGCCCCCGCAGTCATGTTCAACTGCAGAAGTTTACAAGGTAATTTGGTATTAGTATTATGGAATAGAAAATTGTTTGGGTTTCTTTAATATCTTGATAAGAGAACTTTTTTGATTTTTCAGCGCTTTCAATTGGATAAAACCAGTCAAGCTGATCCTTTAACATTGCTGGAGAAGATCTCAAGGAATGGAATAACTCAAGATGTCTGTATCAATGATTTGGGTATGAATCTACAGATACTTGAGCTTGCCATCCTTTTGTTCGCCTTTCTGAAATTTGAAGTTTTCTTTCTTTCTTTCTCCAATCCCCCTGCTTTCTGATTAGGTAAACCTGCACGAAAACCTTTGTTTTAGATGTCTGAATAACCAGTTTGGTTTCAGTTCTTAGCATAATAATTGAATAACGAGGTAACTGCAAAGCACAAGTTTTGTTGTAGAATATATAAACCCAGTAACATAGTTACACCTTGCTGTCCCCGGCCATACGTATTACACATAAATATATATATAAAAACTGCTGGATCCAAATTTACTGGTTATCACACAAGCTGGTTCTTATTGATGCAGTTTCAGAATATATGAATGAATGTAGGGTCAATTACACTCATGGTCCCTGTACTTTGTAGTTTGATCAACCAGTTCCCTCAGCTGCTAATTTGATTAGATTCCCTCTACTATGCATTCTGTTTACAGTTAGGACCCTCCATCCACAACTGCATCAACATTGATTTGGTGTCATGCTTGATGCATGACTTGTGTCCCAATTCTTAAAAACCTCCAAGTTTTATAATCAAATGATTACAAAATCAAAACAATAACAATCTCTCTAGGTCAATATAAAGAAGAAAAAACTGGGCCTAATCTGGACCACTTCCGCTCATGCCATGTTGCCACCATCATTGCTGCTACGTATGCACCAAATCTAGACCAGCAGATCATGGAATTAAATATCGATTGCTGCTAGGAGTACTGGTGGTACCTTTTCTACCACACAATATTTATGGTGGTAAAAGGTGACAGAGACATTAAACATGCTATTTGATGGTTGGGGCAATGATGGGATAATTGCAGAACAACAGACGGAAATAGAGGTTACTTTTATGCATGCATAGTTGGCTTTGGGCTGGTTGACCCTTAATCTAACCCTAACGCTTGCTTGCACCATGTTCTCAAATCAATACTGGTGCCCATCTCTTTGTCCATTTATCCTCTCTTTTTTAGGCATAAAGGGCAGGTATTGCAGGTTATAGACTCCCTTATCATCCTGAGTCTGCTATGCTCATGGTAGTTCTTGGATAGCCAGGGCTGGTCAATCATACATTTTGATTTTCTTACTTTTCAGGGATGGAATATTCATTATTTATATATTCTTGAATGGTTTTCTTGCAGAACCTCCTGCCTTTGAAGTTCTCCCCTCTCTCAGAAGATTAAAACAGCGTATAGCTGCAGCTGGTCGTGGACAATATGATGCTGTTTTCATGTCTGGAAGGTATGGTGCTGGATTGCGATTTGAATCTTCATATTTAATCAACATTTGGCTTAGGTCAGCAAAATGGTTTTCTGATAGTGTTTTATTTCTGATGAATTTTAATGAGATTTGATTTTTTGCACTTCAATGCATGGGTTACTGTAAGCTATGGTAATGGCAAGTGACAAACTCTTTAATGCACCTTGTCATTGTAATTTTTGTAGTTCTGATATCAATGCGTAATAACCCCATGTTCACAATGATAGTTTTAGGTTCAAGTTAAATGCTGGTCGTTTGAGCAACCATGCTGTCCAATAGGCCTTCAAATCCTTTATACAGGATGCATAATTTTCTGTAACACAGCAGTTATCCTAATGGTCATTAAAGCTCACTTACAATGGAGTAGATATACAATCAGGTCAACTATTTATTTTTTGATATTTAGACATCCTCTTATGCAGTGGCCCAACTGGAGTACACTTGAATGCTTTTCTCCTTGAGAGAGAGGGAGAAGTTGAAACTAATAGTTTAGCTTCTCTCATACTCCTAATGTCAAGTACAAATTTTTCAATAGTTCAGAAGAAGGCCATCCTTTCTCCATTTCCAAACCCTATACCCTCTTTAAACCTTCATCTATCTGCTACTACTCAAATGGCACAGCATAGCTGCCTTAAATATTCATTAATGCAACCTGTTTCGGCTGCATTTAAGCATTTGAAGCTCATTTCTGAATGTAATCATTCAAGTGCTTGAACGTTTCATACCGACATTGAAATTAGGATGGAATGAGGTTATATTCTTGCCCTGGATGTGTCTCTTAACTGTTAAATTCAGCCCGTTTGCCTTGAATGAGCTGTGATTGAATGTAAGGTGGTGCAAGCCTTGATACAATGTTGGTTTCTTTATCATATTCTGTGAATGTTATGCCCTACTATGTGTATATTGTTAAAAATCTTATCACTCTATGTTTTCTAGGTTCTCTTTTTTGTGCTTGCTTTCAAGTTTTACAAGATGATCTTGTTTTTTTCACACCTCTTACTAATTGAGCATTAGTAGTTGATCTCTAATGGTGCAAGGAGAGTTGGAATAAAACAAACTGTTTGCATGAAGTATCTAATCAGTTGTAGCTTTATATTTTAATGTTGATATGCCAAAAGAAGACAAGTTGATGATATTAGAACATTCATGATAACAACTGGGATTGACTTGAGCGGTCATCCATTGTACCTCAATCTGAATTCTATTTCCCATATATTCCATGCAGTGGAAGCACAATAGTTGGGATTGGCTCACCAGATCCTCCGCAATTTATATATGACGACGATGAGTACCAGGATGTTTTTGTGTCAGGTAAAACTAGTCCCGCCCATTAGCTTCCTATTTCATAAATGCCTCACTAGAATTCCTGAAGCTTGAAGAGCAAATCCCTAATATCACTGAAGTAGGTTTCCATTTACTTAGAGATGCATTAAAAGCAAGAGGGATTAAGGTACACAATCAGAGGCTAGTTTTCATCTTTTAGGAAAAACTCAAGGCCCCCTCAATGAAAGAAGAAACCTCTTCTTCACATTCCTCATGTTATTTGTAAATTTGACTCTTTCACATCATCATTCTTTCTAATTGCAGAAGCCAACTTCCTAGCTCGTGAAGCAAATCAATGGTATCAACAACCTGCTTCAACAACTTGTAGCTCTCCACCCGAATTTTCCCGGCCTCTTGAGTGAATTATTCTCTTATATAAAACAATGGTCACATCTGTATAATTGTATCATTCATTGAGGTGCAACTTCGAATTTTCGCTGCCTCTTTTCTGCTGTGAGTAGTCTTCACAATTTTTGTTAATCAGAACGAATAATAGCAAATGCTAGGTGGTTGGATAGGGAAAGATATCCAAGCCATTTCGAGTCAAAACCTTGCTGTAGTTACAACTGTAATACCTTTTTCTGAAGCTAATGAAGCCATGTAGCTGGGAATAAAGAAAGCTTTAGACATGTTGATGGAGGGGGTATTATCAGAATATATGCTAAACTGCTGGTAGAATTAAAAAAATAAAATAACGTAAATATATAATATATAATAATATATATATATAGGTGTTGCTAATATTTTTTTAGTAGAAAAAAAGATGTAAATTGCATAAGTATTGTTTGATGTGATTAATTTAACTTGATGGGTTTTAAATTCAAGACAATCTAGAAAATTGGTTAAAAAAAAAAATTCATGAATATTAAAATGGAAAATATATTATATTAATTTAAAATAATTTGGGTTAACTTGTCGATTAATCTGTATGCAAAATCATGAGATTATAATAATATTATAATAATCTTATAAAAAGTAAATTAAAATAAATTGTGAATTTTAATTTTTAATAAATTCATTGTTGAATAAATAAAATTAAAAAGAACAAAAAAATAATTTGAGTTTAACAATCAAACCGCAACTCATCATAAGATTAGATAACCTAATAAAAAGTAAATTAAAAGAAATTATAAAGTCTAATTTTTAATTAACTTGGTGTTAAAATATGAAATTGAAAAAAGATTCAATTAAAAGTAAGATATAAAAAACAATTTAGTTCAACTCGAGTTAACCAATAAACTTGTGACCCGAGTTATAAGATGGAATAATCTATAAAAATAAAGCCTGAAATAAATTACGAAGTATAATTCTCAATAAACTAAATGTTGAAGGATGAATTTGAAAGAGAAAAAAAAAACAATAAAAAAAAGAGGGGGAAAAAACTTCGAATCAACCCTTCAAACATATAATGCAAGTCATGAGATTTAAATAACCTCATAAAAATTAATTTGAAAAAAATTATAAAACACAATTCTCAATAAACTAAATATTAAAATATATAATTAAAATTAAAAAAAAAAACACACACAAAAAAGAAAATAAAACGTTATTTTAATAAATAGTGTTTTGTGAGCAGGGATAAAGTAAAACCCCCTTCTTTTTTAGTTTTGTTTATCAATATGAATATCTTATAAAGCATAATGTTGAATGATAAAATAAAAGAATTATTTATCATGTGCAAAATTTAATACTCGGGATGAATAATTTCACCTGAACTGGTCTTATTAATATCGATCTAAATTGAAAGAAAATGTTTAGAATTAATTAGGTTTAAGTAAAATTTAAAGGTAAAAGATTAGGTTTACTTGACTTTAACTCGACTTTCAAATAAATAAATAACATTGAAGAAAAACTTACATGTATACAAATAAATTAAGTTATTAAATAGTTATAAATTATAGTATTTGACTTCATATTTTAAACTTAGGTTGTGTTCATGGATACTTAATAAATATTTAAAACCTAATTGGATGAGTATAAAAAATTCACATTCAATCAAATTTGAATAATTATTTTTATACAATGATCTTTAATCAATAAAATTATTTTACTTAAAATGTCAAATCATCAAAAAAAAAAATTATTTTTAAAACATTTTTCATTCAAAAATACATTAAAATAATTTTTTTTTTTTTTTTAAAACAACAAATTAAAACAATCTAAATATATAAAAATTAATTGAATTTTTTTTTTATTTAATAGCGCATCTGATTTATGCTAATTCAAGTGGATGGAACTTAATTTCCTTTCATCATTTTTTTCAAACTTCTGGCTTTATCGAATTATGACTTGACGGATAGCAAATCAACGAAAAGGAAGGGGAAAAGGGGATCAAAGGCAAAGGACTTTCGAAACTGGAATGATATTCACCAAAAATCAACAAAAGGAACCAACAGCAAATTCAAACACATTTTGAGGTCTCTCTTTTCTTCTTCCTTTTTATCTTTATCATTCATTCATTCATTGAAATCATCCCCTGCCGCCCCTACAGCGAAGGAGATGAAACAAACTGTCTTGACAAGCCAAAGATATCATTCCCTTCAAATGGCGAGCTCCATTCATGGGAACCGGAGGTGGATGTTTCTGAATTAGCCACACCACCATCCCGCAATCCCGGAATGGGTATGCCATTGCCGCTGGGGGCTGATCTCATTGCCAGTCTAGCGCCAAAGCCAGAAGCACCGGTGGAAGCATACGCTTGAGCACTGCTATTTAAACTTGGTCCTAACCACAATCCACCGGGCCTTGGGGAAGATAAACCTCGATTCAAACTCCAGTCTATGCTGCTGTAATCTAACTGCTCCATTGACCCGGAAGTGCTCCAATCAACTGGAGAGGTTGCCCCTGATGAACCTGTTGAGCCCAAACCAGAGAAAAGTCCAAGGGAAGAAGCAGCAGCAAGTGATGGCGATGCACCTGCTCTACTCCATAAGCCATTTACTTTGCTGGCTCCAGGAGAATCCCCTGGGCCACTGCTGGGGACAAAATACTGCGGTTGTTGATAATGAAATTGGTGGAGCATCTGATTCGAACTCGGATTGTTTGGGCTGGGGCTTCTTGTGCTAGGAATGTGTGGCATCAAGCCATTTGACTTCATGATATCAGCACTATTGGTGGGATACCAACCAGTGGCTGTTCCAGGAGGAGATGAGCTTATGCTTGCAGTTGGAACCTGCTTTGAATTTACAGATTGAGGCCGCTGCATCATAATAACCGGTTCTCTAATAGTTCCAGGCTGAAGGCTCTTGTATTCACTTCCAACAGCAACATAACTGGTTTCTGTCTTGGCAGGTGGAGGTGGCCCATGCAAAGGAGATGCCAAAGAGTGAGAGACAGAAGGATTTGATCCCACACTAGACCATCTCTTGTCAATTGGAGTGGGAGTTGGCTGAGGTCTTGGCCACTCCGACTTCGGTTGTATTCTCTTCAAGGACTGCACATTTTTACTACCTGATTCCAAAGATCCTGCCACCAGAACAGCTGCTTTTGTATAGTTAAAATCTTTATCCTCTCTTCTCTGCTGTATCATGGAAGTCGGGTTGAGCTTTGGTTGTGGTCTCACCATATTCTGGCTACCTGCTAAAGAATGCGTATCATTACTTGACGTTGGAGGATCACCATTTTCATCAGGTTTTTGAGGAGAAGAAGGTGGATCTAGCTTCAGTTGTCTTAAACTTTCTACAGCCTTCTCAAGATCACCTTCAGAGGCAACTACAGCTCTTTCAACCTCCTGCTTTGTGCACTTATATCTGATTTCCATTTCTACAATCCGAGCAAGCTCTTCTGATATATCAATTTTCAAAGTACCCCCACCAAGGTTTTGATCTCTGTGCTTATCTGCATGTTCACCCTCTTCAAACAACCATGTTACAGATTCTTCTAACTTGCCTTCATTCAATATAAGAGCCATTGTTGCCCGTTCATGCATAAATCCCATTGCAACAAGCTGTTGAGCTAGTGCTTCCAGCTTTCTCGACATAAGATAGCCAGTGCAACGCTCATGCAACTCATGTGCTCGCCTCTCCTTTTGACGCTGATGCTTTTTCTCATTCTTCTGGCGGATTTTTTCCCGCTTATCATTTTCAGTGCCTGGTATTGTTGTTTCTTGCCGGATTGGATGATTAGATGTCTTCTCTTTGTGATCTTCTGACTCGCCAGACCAGCTACCATTATTCGAAACAGAATCATACTCAACCCCAGCTCCATGCGAGCCTCCAAGATGATCATCTGTCTCATCAATGTTTCGGAAACGACTATTATTGTGTAGAGGTGAAGCAGAGGATGTCGGCACTGTTTCAATGGTATGAAATGTTCCAGACAGTGGATTGTATGCACTAGCTGAGATACCACTTCCAGCATTAGCAGGTCCCGAAGGCTTTGATGAAGCCTTCTGGGGTTCCTTGCCAGCCTTTTTGTCCTTTGACTTTGATTTTGAAGCTGGAGACATCTCAAAAGGCAAATATGTTCCTGTGATGTCTACAATAATGATTAAGACATTTAGTATACAGTTTTGGAAAAAGACAAGTCACTCAGTCAGGTGGATCACCATTAAATCAGACAGTATAACAACCAGTGAACATCCACCACAATATCTTCATAAGAGTTTATATGGAAGCAGAAAAACAAGTCAGTTTATGCTTATAAGATACAGATAGTATGCTATTTATTAAAGAGTCAGAATCTCATATCTGCAGAAATGGACACATAACGAGTAAACACAGGCCTAAACACCAATGACCATCTCATTTAAATGATGTTTTAGTGATGCCTGTTGCAGATCTTCAAATTGAAAAAAGAAACCACCAGTATACATGAAGCATGAGAAGTTCAAAAAACTGTTCATTACAAATACCGATACCTTGAGGACTAATATTGTATAAAATACATAGGTAGTATTAGTTTGGCCAACTCATAAATGCACATTCTGGCATGTTGACCATAATGAGCATGCTTCTCTGAGAACCAAACCAAAAGTACCCACTGTATAACTAACCATCTTTTCCCTGCTCTTTATTTTGCAAAAACACATTCACTCACTTTTCATGTGAAATTTACTACCACGAATAATATCATTCATTTTAAATTGCCAGAGAAGTTGTTACAAATCAGAATACAGGAAAATGCAGACTATATACATCAGGAATGTGGAGCTTGAGAATTTATTTTAGTGATAACTCATACATGTCATCCTCAGAACAATCTAGGAAATTACAAAATACTGTGGTAATAAAGTTAAGCATTACTACTGAATCACAAGATTCCCCACGATTCATAGCTCTCTCCTATTTAACAAAGCATCAAAAAATTCTTCACCCTAGTCATTAACTTAAAACTGTTGAAACTGATTTAGTTGAGAAAGCTTCTGGCTTCTAAAATGGACGATCCGGAAATCATAAGGATGCAATTATTAACCAGGGAACCCCAATACTGCCTTGACCAGGGAACCCCAATATTGCCATATCCTTGCCTACCCTCTAAGGAGCACATTGCTTAACAAACCGTACTTGATCAGGTAATTCTGTCAACAACTAAAATCCTATAATTTTGTTCCAACACACCTCCTTTATTGCAAGAAAAACTACTCTGGAAGCATTTGAACAGCTAAATTGCCAACTCTTGTGTGCCTTTAACTGTTGTTCCAATCCTTCAGCTCTATTGTGTCCTCATTTGGCTATAGCATGGTTTCAAAATTTATTGTGATGCCAACAGTTGAGAATCACTTGAAAGGTCCAAATATCATCCAATGATGTCATTTCAAATGTTAAAGAGTCGTCAAAAGAGCTAGGGTTGTCCTTAGCACAAGCGAGGCAGTGAACAATCTCCACAAACGAGGCCTCTTCTTCCAGAGCATAAATACTCAGTACCATTAGGACCTTAAAAGTAAAAAATAATAGTTCAAAAACAGCATCATTCAGCCAAGCAAACCCGATAGATCCTTTGAAGAGAATAAATTGTCTAGGTTTATTTTTATAGATGCTAGATAAGCTTGCAGGTACATTACTACATTAGCAGTGAAAGAAACAAACACAAAATTCAATTCCAACAACTGCTTAAGTAACAATGTTATTCCAATCTTCACACCATCACCCATTAAGACTGCATTCAAAAGTCACTGGCCTTCCAGAATCTCAATGAAGTGATCCACATTTCCAAATGAAGTTTAGAAAAACACACCCATAGACAGGATTGTGTCATTTCTGTTTCTCTATCACCAAAAAGAATCGTTGAGCATTAAAGCATAGTTGAATTTGAGATTTAATCACCCTTATGAACTTAATTTTTTCAAGCAATCCCACAGTGTAATCGAGAGGAGCAACCACGAGGAACCACATCAACTCAAGTACTCAACCTAACTGTCTATTAGCATCCTAACTTCTCCTACGACAATCAATAATGTTTTTTAAACCCAAACAATCACTGTTACCCTATGTAACATGTCTAACAAAGCTCAACACAAATACAATAGTGTATCACTGTATGATTACTTTTTATCTGAATTAATTGTTCATACATTTCTGGTAAAATTCTCTCCAAAAGGGCTAACAAGCAAACAATCAACTCCAGTGCTTTACAACTAGGATATAACACCACTATAACAACATAATCAAAAATAATAAAATGACCCGCAGATAAAACTACCCAAAACTTGCAATGAATTCACCCCCTAATCGGTCTCAATTCTCAAGAATTAAAGTCTGTTTGGGATCGCAGTGAAAACCACGTTCCCAAATTTTGAATTTTTTTTTTGTTATAAATTAGTTTTTATACATATATTTTCATATTTTTTAATAGAATGATATAAAAAAATTTAAAAAAATAAAAAAATTTATTTTATTATATTTCTAAACGAAAATTACTTTTGAGTCTTTAACGCACCCTTACTTTAAAAAGAGAAACCTAATTTTCCATCTCATCGTAAGCAAACCAAGCCCTGGAGACACTAAAAAATGATCTCTCCTTCGAAACAAAAAAAAAAAAAACAAGAACTGCCGCAAGACAACAAACGAAGTATCAATTTCCTTCTCCTTCGACTGTAAATTTTACGGCACCGGAATTTTCAATCCTTTAATAACTTAGAAACAACATTACTCCACTGGTTACGATCACAGATGACAGAATTATCGGTCAATTGATAATAGTCAAAATTGATAGATCCATTAAAAAGTTTCCAAAACATCGAGATTCTAAGTCTTAAACAGAGCAAGAAAATCGAATTCAAATCCCTAATTCGATTGATGTTCCGTCAATTAATTATAATCAAAATCAAAATCGAGTGCAAGAACTTAGAGAGAGAAAGAGGAGGAGGAGGGAGTGAGGGAGGCAGACCTGAGGAGAGAGAGTGAGAGATATGGCGGTGTGATAGATCGGACGGCGGAGATTAGGATTGATCGAGGGTGAAACCGAATCGATAGAATTAGGGTTTTTGGAGAGAGAGAGGGGGGGGAGAAAAGAGGGATTTTGATTTTTGTTCTTATTGGTTTTTGAGAAAAATAAAATTAAAAAATGGAACTGCTTTTTTTTGCTATATATTGTAATGGATGGATGTGGCCCCTAGCGTTGTCGGCTTCTGTTTTTTTTTTTTTACGACTATTGTATTTGTTTTATTTTTTGGTCCTCCAAGTTATACTATTTTCATTGACACCCCCAGTAATTTTTGTTTTCTTGAATGTAATACATGAACTATGGAATGTTTGGATTGAGACCTCTCTGCATCACTATTCCAGGATGGAACTTCATTGAAACCACTAAATTCTCAACAAAACAATCCTTTTTAACCTCCTTGATAACTTTCCAATACCAACAAGTATTTCTAAACTCAAATCAATAAATAAAATTTGAGTTTTAATCTCTAAATTTGAAATTTTCCAAATTGTTGCAAGGATGGAGTTGAGATTTTAACATATAAATTAAATTTTTGTCCACAATTATAAAACTGAACCAACTCGGAGGATCAACCTGGGACTTAGCTGACCTAGGACCCAAGCTATTAAAAAAAAAAAAAGCATAATTGATTTAGTTGAAAACTCAAGTTAACATGTTATCTTAATCAACTTGAAATTGATTTAGTCAAAACTCAATTCTTAACTTGTTAATTTTTTTAAAAAATAATCAAATTAATATTATTTTATCTTTTTTTAAAAATAATAATTTTAATTTTTTGACCCGTAATCCAAACCTTATCACAGGCAAATCCTCAAATCAGTTCTTACAACTATACTTTTCTCAAGCAATTTTGGGTTTATTAGAGTAAATTACAACGTAGTGCTTATAGTTTAACAAAATGAACTAATCCGATCCTGTTGTTTGAGAAAGTAATACATCAATTTCAATGTTCTTAAATTTTTTAATAAATTAGTCCTTCCGTGTTTTTTTTTTCTTAATGTGTTGCTGAGTTTCTTTGATTTAGTGTTTTTTTTTTTTCCTGAAAATACTCTTTGTTTTTGCATCAAATCTTCAAATAATTTTAGTGCACTGCACGTAATCTCCCCAAGGCAATATAAACAATAATGCAAGATAAGAAGATTAAAGGTGAAAAAAAAAATATAACCGGTCCTGCTGGATGTTAATTTAAAAAAAAAAAAATATATATATATATATATATATCTAAATTCATCTAAATCAAAATTTATTTTGCAAAAATTATAAATTTATTTTATTAATAATCATGGATCCTTCCAAATTATACATATAAAATTGACTTGGTCAAACCCACTAAATCAACTAGTAATATAGAAATTTGTTTTAATTTTTAAGAAAAATCAAAGCAATTTTTTTAATTATTATTAAAAATATTAAAACAATGTGTTTTAAATTTATTCTTATAACTACTATTAACTTTTCAGAACTATAATTTAAAATTTGGATGGAGCCATGAGTTGTGTTGATTACACAAAAACCTTTGACTTGAAATGTTTTTAAAAAGAATTTGGCCAAGTCTTAGCCAATGTAAATTTGGCCAAGTCTTCAACAATGTGGGGCTGCTTGTTTCTTGTTTTTATATTTGAAAAATATTTTTTAATTTTTTACTTTAAATTAATAATTTTTAGTGTTTTCAAATCATTTTACTATGCTGATATTAAAAAATAATTTTAAAAAATAAAAAGAATATATTTTTAAATAAAAAATATATTAAAACACAAACACAATCATACACCAACCAAGCAGGTGAGCATCTAATATCACAGTTTCTTTGGCACATGATTTTATAGTTATATAGTAATTTTCGGAAGCCAATTTATAGATTTCAAGAAGTGATTACCAAAGTCAAAAACCATAACTTTTAAAAATAAAAAATAAAAAACACAAAACACTGACATGTTAAGATCTGTTCGTAGAAAAGTCTTACTTTTTTCAAAAAATAAAGTAGGTGTACTTTTTATGTGAGAGAATGACATCTGCTAGCCTTTTCTCAACTACCCCTCCTCTTTCCATGTTAGCTTGTAATAGGCTAGATTATGAGGCAAAAAGTTGGTATATGTCCTTAAGTGATCATCCTAGATATAAATAGACACGGATAAGTTAGAATCTTAAGTACTCTTATTAAATATTATATATATATATAAAAAAAAACAAAAAAAAAGCCAAATGAGATGGAGATTTTACTATAATTCTATATACAGATTATTATGAATTATAATACTAAAATTTATATGGGTATGTTGTATAATTAAAAAAACTATGGGAGGTGTTTTCATATGTTCACATTGTATTTTTTTTTTAATCGAAAAGCTGCTGGCACGTGTTCTACACGTCTCAGTAAGTGGATAATGCTCGCGCTATTAAAGAGGTGCATGAGATGCTACTCGGTAGTTAAATCTAGTCATCCGTCGTATAAATAAATGCACAAACGTGCCTTCTTCCACATGGTGGGGCACGTGTAAATATATCATGGTTGGATTACCGCAAGTGATCGATTGTTTGTGTTTTTTCTCTCGTGACAATTAAAGTGCATAATTATTCTCTATTTATTTGTTGTTTGCTTGGGCCTTGCTAATTGCTACCACGTCAGACCCAAGATCCTTGAATCTAGTAACAATGTCAAGCTCAAGAGTCATGGGTCTAGCAACCATGTTTAGTGTCAGACCCAGGAGCGGCTGTCAACAATGTTTGGTGCCATACATAGACGCAAGTCTGACATGGGTACTAAACCCAGATGCAGGTTTAGCTTGCTTGCCAAACCTCAGCTTTTTGGAGTTGGCAACTCTGTGTAGGTATATTGTGGACTAAGACAAAGTCCATTATAAACTTGCACAATGAATTTTCCAAACTCTAAAGGCTTGGGATGGGCTAATATTATCTTTTTACATAAAGTTAAATTTTCATTTTGCCCATTAGTTGAAAAAATTAAAGCCCTGATTGTAGGTGTATTCCAGTATTTTTTATAGACTCATTGGTATTAAACGTTTCATTGGGGATATGATAGTCTTTTGATGATTATTTGCATAGTAAAAATATTATTTTATGCCCAAGGTTAACAAAAATAAAACTTGTTACTATGAGTTTTTTTTACCTTTCACAAACTATTAAATAGTTAAAATATATCATTTTATCCTTTGTTTATTTGTTGTTTGCTCGGGCTCACAAACATGTCAAGCCCTAGCTACTTGGGTTTGACAATTATATTTGGTGTCAGATCCAGGCATGGTCTAGCAACTATACATGACTGCCAAACCCAAGAAAATTGGGTCTAATATGGCTACCAAGCCCAATTCGGCTGGGTGGACTCTTGGATCTTTCATGACTGTTAGATTCAAAGTGCTTAAAATATTCTTTATAAACTTAATATTTTTTATATTAAAAAAAAAATTAATATCGACTCGCCGCTAAGTGTGGGCCAATATACTAGTATAAAGTTAAAAAGTGTGGAAAAAATATTTTTTTTTCAGCACTGTGTATTATAATAATAATATATTATGTTATGTGGTTTTTTTTTCTTGCATTAGGACTTTTTTTTCCATTTAGTTATTGATTATTTTTTAATTTAGTTCTTATTTGATGTGTTTATGAAGAGTTAGAATTGAGAATTTATTTTAATTTTTTTATATATGATTATTATAGTATCAAAAAAATATATCGGTATTAGGTTAATATTAAGTATAAAGCTAAAGGTGTAGGGAAAATATTGTTTCCCCACATCCATTAGCATTGTAGATTACAATAATAATCCACAATATTGTGATTTTTGTGTGTGTGCATTTTAACCCTTTTCTTTTCCTTTAGTTACTATTATTTTTTTTAATTTAGTCTTTATATGATGTGTTTATGGAGATTTACAACTGATAATTTATTTTAATTTGTTTTTTATATGGTTATCGCGGTATCAAAAATATATTTTGACATCAGGTTGATATCATAAAAAAAATCTTAACGTTGTGGTATTATCAATTTTTTTCAAAAGTTTAGCTAAACAAAAAACGATTAAAAAAAAACTAGGTTATTAAACTTTGTGGAGTCAATGATTCAGTTTGCGAGTTTAGCATGGTAACCCTAGTTCCCTAGTTCGCGGGTTTAGCGATGTACTTTTATTTTAATTTTTTCTAATTGAACTCGATTTTGTGATTATCCATTTTTTTTTATTATTATCATATAGTTAAAAAATAGTTTTGAAAAAGAAACATGTTCTTTAAGTTTAGAAATTCCATGAGCTTGTTGATTGGTTTGACAAATATAACTTTCTTTTTAATTTATTTTTTTTAATTAATCATTTGATATTGGATTGATTGAGATTTGAGTTTTTATAAATTGTTCTATTTTACTTTCTATAAGGTTATCATAGTCTTAAAAAAAAGTCTCAATATTGGTTTAACGCTCGATTTTATTATTGTCTATTTTTGTTATCATATAGTTAAATAAACAATAATTTAGAAAAATAAAAGTAATTAATTCCAATGAAGTCCATTACCCGGTTTGTGGGTTTGAGGTGTTGATCTGGTTACCCGATTCATAGGTTTAACGGATTTACCCATTAAACCTGATATGTCTCTCTTTTTTTTTAATCCCTTAATTTTTCTAATTTTTTTTATTTCACTCTTCTTCAATATTGAATTGAGAAATGGAATTCATGGTTTTTTTTTTAACTTTTTATAAGGTTATCACAATATCAAATAAAATATATTTTTTAGGGTTGATACTCAATTTTGCAAGCATCTAATTTTATCACAAAATTAAATAAAAATAATTTACAAAAACAACAAAGTTATTAAACCCATTGAAATCTATGATCCAGGTTGCGGGATGACCAAAGTCGATCTAATTTGAGATTGTCTTAATATTAAAAAAAATTATTATCTTAAATATATATTTTTTAAAAGATATATACTATGTTTTTATTGATCATTCAAGTTATCTGGACTCATTAAATTAAACGATTCATTTTAGGTAAGTTCTTACACGATTTAATAAAAAAATCAAGCTAGGTAAGGAGTTGAATTCGCATGTTTGAAAAATCAAACCACTTAATTAGATTTAATAATATTGTTAAAAAAATTTCTATATTCTTGAACACTTTTTTTAAGGTTTTTTTTTTTTTAATAATTTAACTTATAGTGGAATGCGGTTGAATGTAATAGCTGGTTTAACAATATAAGTTGCGGGATAAAAATAATTATTAAAAACAACAAAGTTATTAAACCCATTAAAATCTATGATCCAGGTTGCGGGATGACCAAAGTCGATCTAATTTGAGATTGTCTTAATATTAAAAAAAATTATTATCTTAAATATATATTTTTTAAAAGATATATACTATGTTTTTATTGATCATTCAAGTTATCTGGACTCATTAAATTAAACGATTCATTTTAGGTAAGTTCTTACACGATTTAAAAAAAATCAAGCTAGGTAAGGAGTTGAATTCGCATGTTTGAAAAATCAAACCACTTAATTAGATTTAATAATATTGTTAAAAAAATTTCTATATTCTTGAACACTTTTTTTAAGGTTTTTTTTTTTTTTTTAATAATTTAACTTATAGTGGAATGCGGTTGAATGTAATAGCTGGTTTAACAATATAAGTTGCTTCTTTTCTTAATATGCCTGATTACCTTGAGATTATTATTATTATTATTGTATTTTAGCAACCAAAGAAACTTCATAAATGTTTCTTTTACATCAAAATTGAATCGTGGTTATTAAACCTGGTTAGACGGATGGATTAACCTAGAATCTAGTTATTCTGGGGTTTGGTCCAAACTAGATTTTATAATAAATTTATAAAATTAACTTGATCAAAAACCTGTTAAAATTTAAAATTTTAATTTTTTAAAATAACATTGTTTCCACCATTTTTTAAAATTTGTTCATTCTGTCAAGCCTTGTCCCGTGTGGAGTTTAATAAATATGGATTAAACAAGCTCTGTTTTTTTGTTTGAAAAAGAGAGTTAATCACACCCAATGGGTTTTACTGGCCAAGCCCAAAGACTCCATTTAAAACCCCTGAAACCGAAGTGAACTAGGAACAAGAAAGCCCTTCGATTTCAGGCATAGGGTCTGTAAGAAACGAGGAGGAAGGCAAGTCATGGCTCCGAGGGAGCAGTAAAGTTACTTTTAAATATCTGACTAAGACAACAGAGATGTTTACAAATAATCAAAGACAAGAAGAAAGAACCGGAAAATATGGAACCCCAAGACTCCAATACCTTCAGGTATTCTTTCTTTTCTTGAAAGGCCCTTCTGTTTATCTTCTTCTTTTTTGTTTTTTCTTGTTTGCTTTAGTTTAATTGTTCGTATCATAAAATAATAATTACCCAGCAAATCAAATGATCATTTTGTTTTATTTTTGATTTACAGGAGTTGGTGAACCAGTTTCAGAATGCAGCGGATGAAGGTACTTTTAAATTTTGCTCGTGGTGTCTTCTTTAATATGTTTAGGTCAATCTATATATATGTGTTGTAACTTGTAAGCACTTAATTGAAGGCTTAGCTCCCTTAATCATTGATTAATCCCTTAGCTTGATCAGATTATTAGAGTTCATGCTTTTTACCTGATTTCGTTGTGTTGTTGGCTATGAATTTACTTTCCTATTAATAATCCTTGTTGATTTTGAGAATCTTCCATTACATGATTGAGTTATAATATGCAAAGCTAGCCCGTCTTCAAATACTAAACTGATTTCTATGTTCTACATGGCTGTAGAATGCAGTTTACGATGTCATTCTGTTTGTAGCTATTATGCATCCTAACTTTGTTATCTGTGTTCTGCATTTACCCTTTGTTTGGTATGAAATGGAGTCTTTGGCGGTGGCAGTATTTCCGCTGTCAAGAGGAATGTTGCACAATCTAGATTCACTGGATATCTGTGCAATATGCAGCCTAAGCAAATATAGAAACTCGGGTGGTAGCAGAGGACGTGCTTCTTTGTCTCTGCTATTTTTTGGGTGTTGTGCATGTTGCTTTTGTGTCTGGTCTGGGAGTGAAAGTGGAGTGTCAATTTATATCATTGTGAGGAGGTGTGGGGGATTCTGAGGGTGGAGACATGCTTGAAATGTGTCTGTTTGTAAGGGTAGCCAAGTTCAAATACTGTCTGTATTTTTGCAAATGTCACTTCACACCATGTCTTGTAATGTGACTAAACCATTGAAAACTAACCTTGCCTATACAACTTCTATTGACCATATTTTTTGTTCTTGTTGTTGCAGAAAGAAAAGAGAGGATTGCTGCTAACTTGGCAAACTTTGCTTATGATCCTTATAACTATACATTCTTGCGCCAGGTTAATACTTGATTTTGGTTTTAGAAATATCTGGTTATAATTATAAACCAAGGAATATTTCATATAATTCTTCCATGTCACAACTTTTGAATGTGATCTAAACAGCTAAATGTTTTGGAGCTGTTCCTTGATTGCATAACAGAACCAAATGAGAAGCTTGTGGAATTTGGGATTGGAGGAATATGCAATTCTTCTGTTGGTAAGTCCAACAGAGTGTACCTTCTGCTAGAACTAGAAATACTGCTGACCGCAAGTATCAGGCTGCAAAGATTGTTTGCTTTGCATATTTATAGCCTCCTTTTTCATGCTATTTTTTTTTCTTCTAAACTCTTGTGTGCAGATCCAGCAAATGCTGCTATCATCACTCAGTCCGGTGGCATACCCCTCGCTATCCAGTGTTTATCAAGCCCAGTAAGAAACACTGTAAGTGGAAAAGCTTGTGCTTCTTTATTGTTCCACCCCCCTGCTTCATAACTTGTTTTGCTCATCCTGGAGATGATGTGGTCCTAACTACACGGCCTAAATAATTTTTTTCCCCTGTAAGAAATTTGGCTGCCCTCCCCCCTTCTCTGTTTTCCTCACTCTACCATTCTCATGATGGAGTGTGCTTTTATAGCTTTGACATTTCTTTGGTCTTTCAGAAAATTTTCCTTCGTTACTGGGATCAATTCTTTAGGATGCTTTGAAGCTATAGCTGACCTTGAATCTATGAACCATAATTATGCAGTTTTTTGTATGGTTTAATTTAATTAAGAGTTCTGTATGCTTGCAGGTTAGTTATGCTCTTGGATCTCTTTATTATCTCTGTAACTCATCTACCAGGGAAGAGATTCTAAAGCCAGAAGTTGTAGATGTTATCAAGAGGTATGCTGCGGCCGAAACAGTAAATGTAAGCTTCAGTAATCTGGCTAAAGCTTTCTTAGACAAGCATGTGTATGAAAACAAGTAACATTAGCATGCTTGATGTTGATATGGAAGATTCGTCCTCAGTTCATTGTCCAAAATGAATACATTCTTCAAATGAAAAAAGTCGTTGTCATCCTCGTCATGTCGTCATCATCTATTTCACAATATAGGTTTTCATCCGTTTTTTCTTAGAAAAAAGAAAGTTTTGTACAGCTATCAGAGAGTCCTGTAATATTTTGGCATTTTCAGAAGCTAATTTAACTGCACAAGCTGATTACTGAATTTTATTGCATAAAATCTCAATACCGGCAAAGTGAAATTTAATGTTGCCAATCAATTTATGCTAAAATGCGAAAAGCTCCCTTTTCATTTGTTGTCTTTCGCAGATTTTCGCCGTTTCCAATTTGTTGAGTTGTGCATGAAACAATCCAGAGAGAAATGAAACAATCCAGAGAGAAACAAAATGCATTTGGATTAAAATAGATACCATATAGATGAAATCTATGAATCCTGGTCATTTGAGAAAAGTTGTGTTTCTGAGACTGCCATTTGAAATTTTCGAGGGCACTCCCTCGCTAGTTTACAATGCTCCGAAATTTGGGCTGTTTCTCTCGTATATGGCTGATTAGCACCTTGTCCTGCAAATTGCAATGTGTTTAAATTTAGGCAGCAAGAAACGATCTCTCCAGGGCATAAACGGTTGGGAATTCACGACATAGTTTAGAGATTTTGGGCTCAACTCAAACACCAAGTTGATGCTAGGCAGCAACTTCAACGGTTGGCTTGGTAGTAAAAGAGTTATTTTCTTGACTTCTTGGATCCAAACTTTAGGGTCATCGATTAAAAGAATTTGTGCAGATTGATGTTTGATGAGGCGTTCTTAAAATCGTTCAAAAATAATAATAGTTTTGATTTGATGCAGAAGCTGGTCCGAAGACCCTCAAAAAGTTGATATTAGGCAAAACAGTAAAGGAAAAAAACCCAGCTTTTATTGCTTTCGAAGATATTAAGAATAAAAAGAAATCTGAAACAAAGTCATTTTAGACGAAAAGCATTTTTAAAAATAAGTTTTTGAAGTATTTTTATGGAAATATTCTCATATAAATGCAAATTTAAGAGGAAAAAAAATAAAATATTAATAAGAAAATGTAAAAGAAAAGTGAGTTTTCTCAGTTTTAATGATGGCTAGCCAGTTATCCATGCATTGAGTGGTATATTATATATATAAAAAAGAGACTAAAAACAATAATATTTTATTTTATTTTTTTAACTTTAAAATAGATTAGAAGATAATTTGAATTAGGTTCCTAAGAATAAGAATAAACCCTCCATACTAAAGTTTTAAAAGTGTATGATGCTCGTTTTTTTTTTCTTTTTTAATATATATATATATATATATATATATATATATATTATCAACAAAAAAAAAAGAAAATAAATAAAATAACGTGTCATCTTCTATGGTAGCATTATAAAAAGAATCCCAAATTAAAACAAATAAAATATAGGGGCTCAAGTGGAATATTAGTAAATTTATAAGGGTTAAAGTGAAGTCTAACCATAGAGATCAGAAAAAACAAAGGAAACCAAAGAGACGGCAGAAGCGTAACGTTACAGCTCAGGCCTTTTTTAAGATTAGAGGTTGGCAGTCAAAGCCCATAAATGTAATTAAATTAAAAAAATCACCCTGAACTTTCAAAAAATATAAATAAATTCCCCAAACTTCCCCTCGTTATTCCGGCCAAACTCTGCTCAGCCTCCATCATCTCTCTTTTTTGTATTTTTTTTTAAACAATATTTTCTATTTAACAACGCTGTCTTTTCCTTGCTTATCCTCAAGAGAAAAGAAGAGAGAGATTCTTACAACATGAAAAAGAAACTCGACACTCGTTTCCCTGCCGTAAGTCCTTTCTTTTGTGCTGTCTTCATGTTTTTTTTTTTTTTTCGTAAAAAAAATTGTGGATTGTCTTTGTTTTTTTTTTTTTTTTTTGTTCTACTGGCTTTCATGGTTAACGATTCTGTTACTGTCCCCCCTCCCCTTTTATGGCTGATACTACTATGAGGTTAGAGAATTGTTGATATTTAAAGCAGTCTAATCTTTATTGAGTTTTAGATTTTGATTTTTTCCATAATATTTCATGCCCTTTACTTTTTTTACAAGGACTACTGAATTTGTGGCCCATCTGGGGCAGTTTGTTGGATATTTTATGTTTTTATGTAATTTACTTGGCTGAAATAGCAAAAAAATAAGTGGACCAACAAGTGTTTTTGTTTGGTTAAACTTGAGGTAGGACCAGTTTGATTATGGTTAATGAATTGCCTGTATGTAGGGCACTGTCTAATATGTTTTGACTTGTGCTTTTCCTCTTTCTTACATGTACTTGGCGTGCTACTGAATTTGTTGCATTGCTTTGTTGTTTCGCATGTGGGGCACTTTGCTGGATTCTTTTGTTCACCTTCTACCACGTTTTATGGGGTTTCCGAGGGATTATTGATTGGAAGACAGATGGAAACATCTTGTTTTTGTAATTTTTGGTTGTTGATGTGACTTTGCTGTAATAGGAATGAACTCAGCTCTTTTTAGAAGTGATGTTTACCTTTTGTTTTAGTCTTACTACCTGTTAAGTTATTGTTTTGTTCTATGCACGTGATGCATGATAGATGTATGGTAGTTTGGTTCTGTGAAACGTAAGCCATTTTTCAATGTGGAGTAGAAAGTTTAGTCTTTAAACTCAACTAGTAACAGGAGTGTGCATAATTGAGTGGAAACTGAAACCTAGCCACATAGATGTGATAACCCATTAGACAGAATAACATAGCTGCAAAAAAATTGTTTATTGCAGGTGTGTGTGCAAACACTTGCCGTCATGCGCAAATTAAAGAGTTTTTAGTTTTACACCATGGTTAGATATGAAATTTGTTATGTGCTGAATTGTGGATATAAAGTTATCAAATCTTTTTATCATGTTCTAACCTTTTCTCTTCTTTATTTGTCAGTCCCCCTTCCTTATTAATCGCAAATTTTCCTTAGCTTACTGTGCATTTAAGATTCCTCTCTATCTCAGCTTGATCTCTCTTTCCTTGAATGTGACCCCACAATTTATTTTTTTAAGAAGAAGATTTGTGCTCAAGAGCATTATTTTGAAACATCAATGGGTGGTTCAATTCCAAAAAGAGCAAAGAACTGCTCTCAACTGCATACTTGGAATAGGAATAGGATGTTTCGTCCAAAGAGCAACCCCTTCCTCTCTGTCCCCCTTTATCTTGCCCTGTTTCTGATGCCATCATTTTTCCCTTTCTAAAAAGCCTATCCAAAGGCTCCGGGCATCTGACAGTGGTACAAGAGGTATTACCACACAGAAAGCAGGGTAATGCCTTGTTATGACTTCTTTTCTGCAACAATTAGTTGGCACTAATTTGTTAGACCAGACTAAAACTTTAACTTTTGTGGGTAAAGCATCCTTCTATAGCCTTCCCATTTATGTACAACACTGTAGTACTTTGCCATGCTGAAAGAGATTTTATCGAACCTCGACATTTTAGATTGGTTATTTTTTCTGGTATGACCATTTTGATTGGTTCAATTTACCGCCCTTCAAAAAATTGATTGATTGAACCTACTCAGCTCTCCGCTGTAATTAAATTCTTTTTGGTATTGGTCACTCGACATGCAAATTGTAAATCTTCCCTTTCTTGTGCATAGCAGGATAGCATTTTGTTAGGTAATCTTGCATGTGTTAATTAATTTTGTTCTTGTGCTTTTATCACAGGAAACAAATTTAAATAATTTTCTTCTTACAATAAATTATGCCTCATCTTGCATTTGTTCAATCACTCATCGAACGATGATGATTTCATTGATAGAGCCTTTGTATCAACTCTTGTGGGCAGTTGTACCATGCCAAGGACTCTTTAACTTTAGGCTTGCGTTTGTTTCAAATCGAGGAGAATCTAGTGGTTACACTTTTTATTGGCCCCATTTAGTGCTTTGAGATGTGAACAGGCTATGAGCAATTAACAGATATCACTTGAATTCTTGCATAAAATTTTTCCCTAGCTTTTCCAGTGATTTTCTTTTTACAATGTTTATTTTTCTAGCATTTGATTATCTACTTTATCTGGGTATTATTTGATAGGTTCGAATCAAAAAGATTATGCAAACAGATGAGGATGTTGGGAAGATTGCCATGGCTGTACCTCTTCTTGTTTGTAAGTAAATAATTATGGATTCATGCTTATGCAATGAAAGGAAACTTGGCCCCTTTCTATTTTCTTCCACACCACCTTTTTCTACCTGCTCTTCATAAAGTCATCCCATGCCAATACCATGCATGGAAACCCTCTTCCCCTTCCCACCATATATTTTCAAGTAATGCATTTTTATTCTTCTACTTGTTTTTCTTTATGGTTGTTTTGTTTCATTTACAGTACTAATTCAATTTGTATTGAAATGTGCAGCTAAAGCCTTGGAACTATTTTTGCAAGACCTATGTGACCGAACATATGAAATAACTCTGAAAAGGGGAGCCAAGACCTTGAATTCATTGCATTTGTAAGTAAGATTTTTCTATTGTCTTTGTTGCTACAAATCTAATTATGGGTGCCAAGCTGCGGACCGTAAATTATTTTGGTCCTTAGAATTGAACCTTCCAGGCGCTTTGTGACAATATATTGAAAGCCTACTTGTACTATATAGAGCTTTGAGTTTGGGGTCATGGTCAATCTTATTCATATTGTTGGTCTGGTCCCGACTCTTAGAACAAATGAGATGTAGCTTTACACACACACACAAACACACCACACACCCCTCTCTTTCTCGTGTGCAGGGGCATGCCCACACACGTACACACATGTGCCCGGGCAAGTGCGCTCACATGCACACCTCGGACGGGCACATTAACGTTCATGTGTCCTCATGTGTGCATTAGACATTTTTATTCTCTACACCTTCTAACATCAGTGAATTGAGGTGGTCTGATTTTTGCTATGAAATTTACAGGAAACAGTGTGTACAGACTTTTAATGTTTTTGATTTTCTGAGGGAAATTGTGAGCAAGGTTCCAGATCTTGGCGGTCCAGATGCTGCTGGTGATGAACGTGGTGTTGCCAAAAGAAGGTTTGGAATGTCTAGTCTTATATCTTCATTTTAGTTTGGACATTAGATTGCTTGATGACTAATGACATTCTTAATACTTCAACTTTAGGAAAGTTGCTGATGATGAAGACAATGACAGTGATGAGGAGTGCAGTAGAAACAGAACAGTAAGTTTCCATGTCTTGCATTATATAAAAATGGAGAAAGAAAACTATACAAGTATTTTGCATGAAGTTAGATATCAGCATTTATATGTTATCCTTAAAGTTGGAAGTTGAATTTCATGTTACCTTGTAGTTTGAACTATTTATGACTGATGTCTACAACCATGCTCTTAGTTTAAATGGTGTTAGTTTTGCGCAACAAGTTAGATTGTATCACCTGCTGCAGATTGTTTCTGTGCTCCATTGACTATAAGGCATATGTTATGGCAACTTTTAATCGATGTAGAAAATAATCTTCTATGGATTTATTCTGACTTTTATGTTTTTGAACAATATGTTGCACTAGAACTCGACCCTAAAATTTTGTTGACAGAATGAGACTGTCCAGACAAGCAGCAGTGGCAGAGGAAGAGGAAGAGGTAGGGGCAGAGGTAGAACCCGTGGCCGGGGGACAAGATCCATGGAGAGGGAGACAGCTGCACAGCATGGGAAGTTTGAAGATGACCCTGACATTGGTCATCACAATGACGAGCACTGTCCAAAACTTGACAAGGATTATGAGCCTAAAGATTCGAAGGATAATATTCCAGCTGGCAGAAATTTACAAGCTCCAGTACGTGACTTTGACCTGAATGCGGGCTTGGATGAGAATGGAGAAACACAACCAGCGTTAGCTTCTGTCCCTGCAAGTTCCTTAACAAAACCTGACACTGTTGTCCCTACAAGTTCCTTAACAAAACCTGACACTGTTGTCCCTGCAAGCTCCTTAACAAAACCTGTTGTCCCTGCAAGTTCCTTAACAAAACCTGACACTGTTGTCCCTGCGAGCTCCTTAACAAAACCTGCTGTCCCTGCAAGTTCCTTAACAAAACCTGGCACTGTTGTCCCTGCAAGTTCCTTAACAAAACCTGACACTGTTGTCCTTACAAGTTCGTCAACAAAACCAACTCCTGAATTGAAGCATGAGGAAGTGCCTGGATGGTCCCTCGAAGACATTGAAAAGATGGATATCAATCCCGTTCAACTTGCAAACTTAAATACAAGAATAGACGAGGAGGAGGAAGATTACGATGAAGAAGACTGCAGCTACTAGCTAGTGTTTTGTTCTGCTGTACATGGCTTCTCACATCCTATAGGTTTTAGGTCCTTGCAGGAAAATATGAATCTGAAGGTAGCGATTATTGAAGCTCATCAGTGGCGACTAGGGAGCTTAGGGTTAAGTGGTAGTCATCATTACAGACTAGGCAGAAATTGGTAGGTTTCTGTGTCTTCTTCAGCATATATTTTCTACAGCATTTGCTGAGTGTAGATTACTCATTAGCTCCCTTAGGCATTTAGATATCAGTTTGTTTAACCGTTCTTGTATTTGAAGATGCAACACGCTAACTATTACTTCTTGAAGGCAGAGAAAGGCTCATACAATAGCTGGGGAATTATGGTTTGTCATGGACCCTTTTTTATATAATGCAAAAACAGTAAAGAACATGAAGGCCACACAGAGCCTAACTTGATCCAAACCACTACCACTAGGAAAAATCCAAGTTAAGCTTCAATATTGGATACATCCCTTTTTGGGATTCGTTTTTCTTCATAGCAATTGCATTTGCTATGATACTCTGAACTTTCTAGTTGCAAAATCAAAGATGCTCCGAAGAGTTTTTAGGACCATATGAACAGCCAAAACACAGTATACAAAATCGGCCAATGTTACGAGGTTATATGGCTGGGGGAGACCACTTGGTGACCCCAGTCTTATTTAATTGAAAAGAAAGAAATGGAGTTAGTATATCATGTTTATATTTAACTAATTAATTTAGTTTAATTTAATTTAAAAAACATTTTTTAAAAAAAGTTAAATTTAACAAAGAACAAAAAAAAAAGGAAAGAAGAAAGACTCAAGATAACTTGGGTTATTTTTTTTTAAATAATGAAAAATTATATAGAAAGAAAATAAAAAAATATCAGAGCCAAATCTCTAATTAAATAATTGTTGAATAGTGAAACTAAAAAAACACGAGCTTAAAAAAAATTAAGAAAACCTAGGTAGATCTCATAAATTTAGGTTAATATCTTAAACAACCTATAAAATCATATATTTAGACTCAATTGAGAACCTCAATTCCTAACAAATGAAGGATGAAATATAAAAAAATATATCAATTTAAAAAATTTGTCAAGGTAAAGAAAATAATCAAAATAATAAGGACAAATCTGATAGGAAAAAAACTGAAGGAGGATGGAATCATAAAGAAAATTAATTTTAAAAATAATCTCAAATAAAACAAATAGCAATAAAAAAATAATAGCCATTGATAAAAAAAAAATTACAGGATAAAATTAAATAAAAATTCTAATTTTATAAATTATTTCAAATACTTCATGTAGTAATAAAAAAAATAAGGACCAAAATTGCAGGAAAAATAAATTGAAGGATTACTTTGAAAATTTTCATATTCGAAAGTTAAGGAAGAGAGAGAGAAAAAGATAAAGAAAAATAAAAGGCCGCTAACGTCAAACTAAAAATTAGTAAGCTACACACGTTATTTAGAGATGAAGAGGTTACCAAGACGATTTCAATGTCATTGTAAAAGACAATACTTGGTCAACGGGACACACCTCACACGCTGTCATTGTTTTTAAATTATATTTTATATTTATTAAAATATCAAATTACCCCTAAGTAAACTTGATATAATTAGAAAAACCAAAATGAAAGTATGAAAAAGTTTTTGGACACTAGTTAAAGAATTTTTCCTTCTAAGAGTAATTTAGTCATTTTATTGTACTTTAAAAAAATAAAAAAATAAAAAACCCCTACACACTAACTAAATAATTTTTCCTTTAAAAGAAATTTAGTTATTTTATTATGCTTTAAAAATTAAAAAAAAAAAATAGTCCCTGATCAATTTAATAATAATTAATTAAAGTTGTGAAAGGACCATATTATTCTTAATAGACAATTCAATGATTTATATTAATAAGAGAAAAATAATCATTATAATTTTTCAATTCACAATGCAATGAGTTTGTATGTACTTTGAAACCTTGATCCTTTTTTAGTTTTTTTATTAAATTTTAATATGTGAAAGTAATTAGTGTGACATTCATGCATGTTTGTTTTGTATTTGCTTTAAATTATTCTTTTTTTTTTTTTTATCCCCTTTCAACTTGTTTTTATAGAGCTTGTTTCGTGATTCCAAATATAGCAAATATAAAATTATTCATAAAAAATAACTTTATATTTTCTATAATGACAGAGTTTATAAATTATGGTTAACAAATCATACAGGCTGCAATATCACAACTTTATTTCACGTGAATAGTTTAGATGTAACTTTTTAACATCATTGTGGTAAAACTCCTTCGAGAATCAATATGTGACAAAGCCTGGTCATAAGTCAAGAGATGATATTTCTGGATTCTATATTTTTTTTTTTATAAAAATATAAAAATATTTTATTTTAAAATAAATTAATGAATTAAAGACCGAGTTAAGTTTTGTCCGGAATCAATCAAAGTTGTTTTATTAAGTTAGATGAGTTTTTTTTTTTCCAACCTGAATCAATTCAAGCTCCTGAGTTGGACAAGTTCCAAGTCGGATGAGTCCTAGATTAATCTAGGTTTTAGGTCTTATTTAACATTGTTGTCAAATCATATTTTTTATTTTTATTTATTTTTTTTAGTTTTAAATTAACATTTTAAGTGTTTTTGAATTGTTTTGATATATAATATTAAAAATAAATTAAAAAATATTATTTTTATATATTTTTAAATAAATTTTTTTTTTTTAAAAATCTCTATGTAACTTTCAAATAAAAATTCACAATAATGTTTGATAAACTACACGCCTTTCCAGTTCAAGCCTCGTAAGCCCCAATTGTATCCTCTTAACATATTAATACAGCAAAACAATACGAATCACTTTTAAATATATACCAAGTAATATAAGATATTTTTACTTCAAATTAAGTAAAGTTGATCGTTTTAAGTAACTGTGTGTGTGTGTGTGTGAGAGAGAGAGAGACCTTAGGTACCTACTATAACGTCCATGTACATATAGATTCGACAATATAGGCTGAAATATATTTCTGAAACTTCGAGGATCAAATAAGTAGTTGCCTTAAACTATGAGGACACAACATAGCAGTCCTATAAAAATGCCGACCGACCTTGCGGCCACTGTCTTTCATCTTCAACCCAACAAAAAAAAATCAGGCTTCGAATATTTTGAGAAACTGAGAAAGAAAACATGACAGTAAAGTTGGTGGATGCAACCATTTCAAGCTTTGGCAGTGTGTTTGAGAAATTCAAAGCAGAAGCACCCAAAAACAAAGTTAATCTCATCCTTTTCCTGGCTGATAATGACCCTTCTACCAATCTCAGTTGGTGCCCTGGTAAATGTTTTTTTTTTTGGAATTTATCTTCGTTTATGGCTCGAAAAATGATGACCCGTTACGTAATCCTTGTGAAAGATATGATCTTTTTGAGTTTATAAGATTGAAGGTGTTTTTGTGATTGGTTTCAACATTTTTAAGTGCGGTCTTTGTGATTTTGCTGCCTTTTTTTTTCTTTTTTTTTTTAAATGGAGTGAAAAGATTATATATTTAGGTTTTGGGAAATTGAGTCTTGTTTTCTTTAAAAAACTAGTAGATTGCAGAGAATTTAGGTTCCAGAAACAGCACCATGTCATATATAAGTTGAAACATGCTTGTGTTTTTCATTTTCATGTGCTTTTTTCTGAATAAAAGACTATATTTATTGATGCAGAAATGGTAATTGAGAGTAGAGAGATAAAGTTCAAGTAAAGATAAGGGAAGAGCATTGAGTGGTTCAAGAAGCCAAATGGTTTAGGAACATTGTGTGTATATGTGTTTGTGAACATGTGTTTTCTAATGATACAAAAACTGAATTCACCAAAATTAGATATTTGTGAGCACACTTTCAGTTTGCAGTCTTAAGATTTCGTCCAGCTTTTTCTTCAAGTACTGTTATTTTTTTAAGATAATTTCGCCAGAGGTCACTGCTGAACTTCTTGGATGAGGGTTATTCAATGTTTTAGGGAGCTAGTTGTAATAGAGTAGGGTACTGGGGTTGCCCATGAGAGAAGAAAATTTGTACACCTAACAACATCAAGGCCAAACAAGCAGGCTAGAACATAAATGGAGAATGAAGGGGCCTTAGAAGAGATAACCCTCAGTTGAAATGCTGGCAAAGCATATCTCCTCTGCCTCTTTAGTTTGTAGTTTGTGCTATTTGAAATGTAACTATTACCGTTCAAATAGCCACAGATATAACTATTTTAATTTCTTATAGAAATGACTCATTTGGAATGGCCTTCGCATCATTTATGGCTCAGTACTGAGAGTTAGAAAGGCATTGGTTCATTATTCTTCTGGAACACGATCTTTTTCTCTCACAGCTCTGCTCTTAAGATTACTTTTTTGGCATCTTATGCCACATTTGGCTTTATTTTGAGTGGCTATTATGAATTATTCCTTTGAGTGAAGAACTTGGAATCTTTTACTCGATGTATAAAAAATGTGCTGTTTTTGGTACAAATCTGTTGATTTTGTGAGGTCTGAGTTGCTTGTTTTGAGAAATATGACAATATTCAAATCCGGAATGTAATTTAATGATTTCTTTTTGACATCTCTAACCAGATTGTGTGAGAGCTGAACCTGTAATTTTGAAGAAGCTGGAGGCATTGCCAGATGATGTTGCGCTTCTGCGAGCTTATGTTGGAGATAGACCAACATGGAGGAATCCCCAGCACCCATGGCGAGTAGACTCAAGGTTCAAGCTCAAAGGAGTTCCTACATTGATCAGCTGGGAGAGTGATGCCGTCAAAGGTCGCCTTGAGGACTATGAAGCTCACCTTGAACACAAAATCAATGCCCTTGTTTCTGGGAATTAACTTGGCATTTTTCCAGCTTATGAGATGGCTGGAAATCCTATGATTCTTACTAGGACTATCTGAGCATTTACCCTGTCAAGTGTAGCTTGTTCATCTTGCACCTTGAGCTTTCAAGTCTTTGTGAAAGCCTATTAAAATAAAATTAAAATAAAGTGTAGCTATTCAAGCCCAAAAAGACATTAATAGCTTCTTGATGATATTATGTTCCAAGAAGTTGCCCAGAAGAAATCAAGAATGTCTTCTTTTTCTTTTTTATTTGTCTGTGCAAGAGAAATTTGGTGTCTTTGGTAGATGGTAGTTGTGATTTGAATTGGAATCACTGAGAGCAACCTTTGGAACTATGAGAGCAGGCTCTGCTAATCCAGCACTTTGGATGCAAAGGCTCACAAAATGTGCAGTGTGCATGCACTAGTTTTGAGTGTCCTAATGGGAGTGTTTCGTTTTGGCATTTGAAAATTAGGAAGATGGTCCGCCATACTGTTGGATGCTGATCCATACCTGTTTCAAGAAGCCATCAAACAAAATTGCTCGCTTTAATTGCTGGTTTTCGTTTCTGCTGCATAGATAGAGGTACGAAAGTAGCAACGCGAGTCCTCTTCAATGGAACGATCTAGACATGAAACAAGGGGATCTGAAGCATTTTATTATTTTTTCACTATTTCTACCAGATCCATTAACAGCAGATTGAGAGAAGTAGAAGACCTTGTTACTTTGGTTAAAATGCTGGTTGATTGCAATGATTAGGCATGTCATTCCGACTTGCTTACCCCACTCGCAGTGTGAGTTTTACAAAATCTCCATCACCATGCATTTTTTTTCAATGATTTAAATTAATATTTTTTTAATGATTTTAATATGCTAATATTAATTTTTTTTAAATAATAATAAAAATATTATTTTAATATATTTTCAAATAAAAAATAATTTAAAAAACATTCACAGCTACACTAAATCTAATATAAAAAAGGCTCTAAACCTAGTATCAAAGATCAGTTCCTAATAGTGATGTCGACTACTACTCAACTTCACAAAATTCCACTCTTGTATTCCTGCTTCTGTACAACTCCCCCGCTTCACTCAAACCTTCTCTTTTGCTTGGAACTCACTGCAATTCATAAAATAGAACGGATCAATAGCCTGATATTTCCAAGTACTGCGTGCGCGTGTACTATATATATATATATATATATTAATCAGTATTCAGAGGGTGATCTACATTTTAACTGTTTCATTTTTCAGTAATCAGGTAAATTGGCCATTAAACCAGGACAAATAGTAAATTATCAACATCACTTTCAATAGGTCTCCAAAAAAGAAATGAATATCTAAATATTGTGGTTAATATTAGTTCTTATAGCCATACCTATACATAAGGCCTGCAAGGCACTTTAAATAGCTTCTATAACTTCATAATTGGGCCTTTGATAGCGTTGAAGTCAACTTCAAAGCAATGTCACCATAAGGTTCCTCCTGCTGTACATCAATAAGCCCATAGCTCTTCAAAACCTGCAATTCACCATAAAGGATCACATAATACGAAGCACGGTGAAGGGAAAAAGGTTGCATTTTTAATGCTTATGAAAAGATGTAAGAATCATCAAAATGAGAATACTGCTTAAAGATAAAATTGTTTGATGAAGCACAAATTTCAGGACTAAGTCACCATGTTGGAACTAAGAAAAGTTTGCCAATATAAGAACCATGTGCCAAGGAGCCTAAAGAAGCATTAGGTCACCATGAGAAGCATTAGGTCTTGGGATTCAATAGCGTGTCATTTTATCTTTCTGGGTTTACAATGCTAGCTTCTTGCTCAAGATTCAAAGTTGAATCATTGCTTTTTGGCCCCAGAGTAAAAAACCAAGTAATGCCTAACATGCGTTATTGTCATGATAACAGGAATTGGAGAGGGAACAATGACAGGTTCAAAACACTTAAAACAATCATTGTTTAAATGGAGAGGCTTTCTTTCCTTCATGGTTTTTCTCTTTCACAGAAAGGTTTAGATTGGTGGTAATTGACAAGTGATCCATTATGAATGAAATGACTTTGCAGCTTACCATTGTTTCAAAGAACATCCGAGCACATAACTTTCTTGTTTTTCCTTGTAAGATACTGGTGAGACTGATATCTCCAGATGACTCTTCTGACAATGGGATAATAGGAGAATGTTCTTTTAAATATTTAGCCACGCCCCTGCATGCCAGCATAAACAAATAAAAAGACAGCAGCTAAAAGGAACTGATAATTTGAATCAACAGGAAAGAATTTCCTCCAGGCACGGGGAATAAAGAAAAAGAAAGTACCTTGTCCTCACAGACAATGAATCAATGTCTCGAGTACCTAGGGATCCTGCAATAAGCATAAATATGTCATCCACATATCATGCATTAAAAAATAAAATTGTGTACATTTGATATTATTCAATTTCTATGAAACAAGAAAATATCAGCTTACCAACTGGTGTGTTGTCTGCTTCTAGTATTTTAGCAAGGTCCTACAAAAATATAATATTGGAGTCAGGAGTATCATTAACTTCGTCAAGTAGCTCAGAAGAAAAGTTGCAAGAACAAGGTTTGATATGACACACAAGGAATAAGGCATGAGTTTTATGCTTTATGTATCTACAATAATGAAAAAATGGTAAGCACAAGTGCATTATTGAGAAGTGGAGTTTGAAATATCATGTATATGCCTTACTTTCAAATCTACAGCTTCATATATTTTAGCTCTGAGAGTAACATGGGCCATGCAGAAGTAGCAGCAATTACAATTAAAAAGAAACACAATTATAGAAACTGTCAATGCAAAAGCATGTGACAAAAGGAATAAAGAGTCTACGAAAACAAACGACTTACATCATCTTCTGCAGTATTCATCAATTCAGGAATATCAGAGAGCCCAGTGTTTTGTTCACCTAACTGATAAGTTCCAGGGGAAGCTGAAAATCCTGGCGTGTGCACTGTTGTAGATGTTCCTTCCTGGGGTACTGTTCCTGATCCAAAGCTGCTTATTGGCATGGGAGTGAAGTCATCTCTTATAAGAGAAGAAGGCATGAATCTTCCTGGAGAAGGCATGGACACTGCTGGAGAAGGCAGGTCTGATAAAAAGTCATTGCCATCAAGACCTCCATCATTTCGAAGTCGTTCGATTTCCATATCAATTTCAGGTAAAACACTGTGGTAAGAACAGCCTAGATCCTGTTGGGTTCGCTCCTTTTCCATGCCAGATTGACGTCCTGGAACAGGAGATTGTGCAATCATAGGCTCTGAGATGGGTTCAGCTGTGGGAGCAGGAGAGCTTGCCATCCTAGGCTCAGGGATGGCTTCAGTTTCAGGGCCATGAGATGTTGTAACCCCATGCTCTGAAATAGCTCCCTGTTCAAGAGTCAAATGAGGTTTTGTAGTAATATAATCCTTCTCAGAAAGTTTGCATAAATCTTCACAAGACCCTGGTGATAGACAAGCATCAAAATTCTCTTGAAAATCAATTCCACAACATTGAAGGTAATGAGCAAGAAAAAATTCATTAGAAGTAAGACCCCCTCACCAGTGATCAAAGGCTCATAAAAGATCTGTTCCTTTCTCAAACTATTGTTCAACCTCCATATACCCACCACAGAGGATGACCTTGTCCTCTTCTGTCGCATCAGATCACTAGGATCCTCAAGTGCCCTCCTCATAAACCTAGCAAAGTTTCATATACTTGTATCAGTAAGCAGTGCCATGGAAAAAGTAGCCCTACATGCACCCATAACAAATCTTACCTATTAGTCAACACTGTGGCCTCATCAAATTGCATCCTCCTCCTCCTCCTTGGCCGTGGCTGCTGAGCAGCTGGAGGCCCTGGTTGTGGCTGCTGAGCAGGTGGAGTTGAACGAATGGCAAATTGAGGTGATAAATCCCCTAAAATAAAAACAAGAAGCTTGTTAAAAGTAAACATACAAGCCCTAAAGACACTTACAACCCAAGCATTTAAGAAGTATGCTCTCACCAAATGACCCATGTGTGTCAAAAACATCAGGAATATCTTGTGAAGCAGCAGAAGTAGGTGCTTTTGAATGCTGCTGAAATGGTAAAGACTTCTCTAGAGAAGGTAAAGCATCTTCCATTATTGGAGAAAGGAAATCCTTCTCATTTAGAACTTCGTCTAAAGATCTATTTGGTTCAGTTGCATCATCCCTTCTAGTCGGACTCAATGGAGGAAAGCTTTCTGAGCCCAAATCAGTGGCAGCATCACGCATAACTTCAATTTCTGGAGGGGAATTTTCTCCACTAAGACTTTGGTTAAGAGTCTCAGTAGGTACTGATGTCTGATTACTTGGACCAGGATCCTGAAAATCCCTAGTGTGCATTAGAACTTCTGTCTGATTACTTGGAGCAGGATCTCGAAAATCCTCAGTATCCATTGGGTCTTCTGGTTGATCACTTTGACCAAGATCTTGAAAATCCATATTGTCCACAAGCACATCTGTCTGATTACTTGCACCAGGTCCAGTCTCGTTATTCACAACTGTCTGAGTCCTTTGACCTGTATCTTGAGAAGGCAAGTCACCATTGACTGGAGGTGGTGGATGGATACTGTAGTTATAAAAGGATTAATATTAGATGGATATCTTCATTTAAATTCCAAAAAAAGAAAGAGTGAATCTTTCAAATGCAATTTGGGGCATACTCATCTACTGGTCTAGCCTCTGAACTAGGATCCTGTTCTGGAACTGATGGACAGATATTATCCTACACAAAAATTCATGCAAGTGATAATGCATTCCAATAAGTCATATCAAAGTACAAAATCATCACCAAACCATAGAAAATAATATGGACCTCATCGACATGTATGGTGATGTAAGGAGAAATTTGATCTGTTATCGTGATTTCCTCGTAACTCTTGAGATGATTATCCGGGGACCTAACAACAAACCTATAGAATCAGAAATAAATTTTAAAACACAAAAACATGAACAAAAAACTTGAGATATTTTAAAGTTTACCCTTCGGGATCTAAGTAATCACTCATGTCAAAGCCATCAAGGTTGAGGGTCGGTGGCAAAGTGATTGACTCGAATGTTGCTGTTGTGGCGTTCTCTGGCAAATTAACTTCTATAGTTGTGAAAGCCTTGTTTAGCCCAGCAAGAACAACAGTACAATCTTGGAAAAGGTAATCAACTTTCTTTTTATATATCCGAACAACACCTAGCAAAAGGTGGCCTGACATTCTCAACGCAATCGGAACTTCCGGGAACATAATTCGATCTAAGAACACATTCATAAGATTAAAAAAAGAAGAATTAACATGACCACAACTCCCGTCAGTATATTAGAAAATTAGATGTAACCACTTGAAAATTAAAAATCAGACAGGGGAATCAAAATAATTAAAATAAATAAGCACTGTGAAACCAGGTTCATTCACCGAAGAAGCAAAGATGATTTCTTTAACAAATTAATCTTCATTACAATTCAAGAAAAATAAGAAAGTGGGGAATTTAGACCTACTAAGCAATAAAACAAATTAGACAAATTTATTAATTCTCTTTGAAAAATAGAACCACAAAACTGGAAGAACAATAAAAAAAACCCTAAATTCCAACCACTGAAAAAACAAAATTGCAAAATTTCCATTACCCTTAAAAAAATATTGCAAAATTAACATCTGCAAAACCCTTCATTTTCTCAATGTAATGCAAATTCATTTACACTATAAGTAGCGTACCAAATCAAAAAATGCAGCTCAATTCATTAAAAAGCGAAAGAGATTGAAGAAAAATAAGAGATCTTTATGCCACCAAATAGCTTAATCGATGAAAATAAATACAGCCCAGATCATAAAAGGCAAAAAATTACAGAATTAAGATCCAAAAAAATCATTCTTTTTAACAAAAAAAAAAAAACAGAGAGTGATAACAGACCGACAGTGGAGGGGATATCAGTGGAGGTATAGTGAGATTTCTTGAGCCTGTGTTGAAGATGAGCAGCGCACCAAACAGTCCCTAAAGGACCCTTCCTTGCTAAGAACGTCTGCGAATAAAACATCTTCCTCTTCTTCTTCTTGGATTCTAAAGAGAGAAAGAGAATTCAAGAGAGAGTGGGGGAGGTTTTTTTTTTCATTTATCAGATAATGGGTTGAGGTTTTAGGGTTTTATTCAGAGAATTAATTTTGGCGCCTGAAACGATACTGGCGCCAAAGGGTGAGGGGCTTCGTTTTTGTGTTTTTGTAAAATGCGCTTCGTTATGTAGTTATTTACTCCTTCTGCCATTCTATTAACGATGAGATGGAAACGACATTACTTGTGATTGAAACACTTGTCCACCATCAGGCAAAACAGGTTTTAGTTTTGGAAGATTTAATGTAAAAAACAATTTAGAATTAGGTTTTAATTATTTTCAAATTCCTACAATTATTATGCTCAATATTTTTCTGAAAATAAAAACACATGAAAAGTAACTTGTGCTAGATATTTTACATTGCTAAAAAAGATAAATATGAATTTTTTTTAATATAAAAGATAATTTTTATTATTTTTATAAGATAGGTATGATTTTCTCTCTGTCTATCTCTATCTTACATTGTATGTATATCTAGTAGTTATAGTTTTTATGTATATCTTTATTACATATCTTTAGTATTATAGAAGTTATTGTAGAAAAATTAATTTACATTGTATTTTATAATTAAAATTTTGTTTGTTTTTATATTTTAAAAGTATTTTTTAAAAAATTAAATATTTTTTATTTTTTTTCTTTGCTTTAAATCAATATGTTTTTGGTGTTTTTAAATTATTTTGACGTACAAATATCAAAAATAATTTTTTTAAAATAAAAAAAATATTATTTTGAAATAAAAAAATATTACATTGATATATTTTTAAATAAAAAATATTTTAAAAAATAATCATAATCACATTACTAACACAGACTTTAATGCTTATTGTTATTCTATTTTCTATCAATGCTGAAAAAGTTGCAACATTAATTCCCCAAAATTTAAAAATCTATCAAAGTAATTTGGAATTTGATTTGGCTAATGAATGTGTTCTTGTTCTTTATGGCACGAAATCAGAAGGCATTCGATGCAACAATTTTGTGGATTAGTCAGTTATAATTATTGTTTATAACTTGATTATCTGTAAAGATTTTCTTCTCACCAATTGTGATTCTCATAAAAAAAAAAAAAAAAAACAAAACAAAACAAAAAACAACAACAACAACCCATTCCATCTACATACGTGCGCAAGTATAATAATGGACTAGTTATATACCCCGCGTGATGTCGCGGATCAATTATTTTTTATATTTCAAAAAAAGTTAAGATCTAAAAATATTAGGTTCTTTTGCAAAATTATACCCAAGAGCTTTAGGTTTGGTTGCAACGCCTGATCCAAGAGTAATATTTATAATATTAATAATAACATTAAACTTGGGTTAACCCTTAGCATAAAAGTATCTGAACTATAATACCAGACCTAATAGCATTGGACGTGGGTCTGACTGCAAGGTCGTGTCATAAAAGTGTGATAATTAAATAGATTAGTTAAAAAGAAAAAAACAAAGAAAAAAAACCAGCAGGAAGAAAAAAAACTAATGAAGAAAAAATAAATAAATTAATTGGGTTAACCCGTCATACCTTGAATTCGCATCATGAAAGTTTGATAATTAAAAATGAAAAAACAAATTAATAGGTTAACCCAAAATTAACTAAGCTAACTCATTAAACCAGGTTAACCCGTCAAATCCGAAATCCATGTCATAAAAGTTTGATAACTAAATAGAAAAAAATTTAACATCAACAATTTAAATTAAACGAAAAAAATTAATTTAAAAGAAAAAAAAGTAAAAAAAAAAAATTCAGGTTAACTTGTCAAACCAAGTTAACCCGTTAAACCGTTAAACCTCGGATCCGTGTCATGAATGTCTGGTAACTAAATAAAAAACAAAAGTGAACATTAACAAACTGAACTAAACGAAAAAAATTAATTAAAAAAAAATCAAAAAACAAATCCGGGTTAACTCGTCAAACCATGTTAACCCGTTAAACTCAGGATTTGTGTCATGAAAGTCTGATAACTAAATAAAAAAAATTTAACATTAACAAACTAAATTAAACAAAAAAATTTATGAAAATAAAAATAAATAAAAAAATTGACGGGTCAACCCAGAATTAACTAGGTTCTCCCGTGAAACTAGGTTAACCCGTGAAACTCGAGATATATGTCATAAAATTCTAATAACTAAATAGAAAGAAATTTAACATTAACAACTAAACTAAACTAAAAAAAATTAATTAAAAAGAAATAAAAGCAAAAAAAAAAAAATCTAGGCTAACTTGTCAAACCAGGTTAGCCCGTTAAATCCGGAAAACGTGTTATGAAAGTCTGATAACTAAATAAAAAAATTTAACATGAATAAAACATTAATAAACTAAATTAAAGAAAAAAATTTTGCTGAAAAAAACAAAAAAAAAAAGCAAAAAATAATTTTTCAAAAGGCATAAAAAAACAGCTAAAAGAAACAACTTAAAAAAAAAAAAAAAAAACAGCAGGGATAAAAAATCAGTATTTTACTATAGGCTGCACTGCGATCATATGAAATATCGATCACCGTGAGCTTGCATTCAGTTTGAAGACACCAGTTGCTTCTGCATGCCTCTAAGCTACATCATGGAACAGGCGATCCAGACCATCAAACGCCCAATCCAAACATGCATTGCGATTTGCGACTCTTTTTGTTGTGAAATACAGGAAACAAGGGTTTATCATGTATTTATATTCTTCATGCATGGGCCGGCGATCAACGAAGAACATGTTCGAATCCTGTAAGAGTAGCAGTAGAAACAGACGCTTTAAACCTTTGGTCCTTTGACAAGAGCTGAAAGAGTGACCAGAAGCGAACAATCCCAAGTTCAAATCTCTTATCAAGAGAGAAAGATCACGTCATGAAAGTTGCCTTATGATGAAGAGGCTGAGAATACAAGCCAGAGGAGTCTTTATTTTTGTGCGCGTGTGACCGACTGCTCCAGAATTTTGTAAGAAAACACTGGCCATGGAGCAACATAAAGCAGCTGTTCTGTTTTTCTTTTTCCCGTATCAAGTAGTATTTAAAAAATAGGCTGGGATAGGAAAAGCACGGTGAGAAGCCACAGCATGGATGGGGAAGCCAAATTCCAAGGAAGATTTATAACGGGACATAAAAACAAAATATTGACTTCTCTAATGCAAGCATTGTTGGTTTCCTTTAGGTATACACACGGTTTGGAACGATGTTTTAATACAATATAAATTTATAATTTTTTATACAAATCATTTTTTATTTTACATATTATATTTCCTAACAGCCAAAACTTCTATATGAACTGAAGTCCATCCAGTTTTTTCTCAATAATTCATCTACCCTAAAAATCACAAAGCACACGAATATAACCTTTTATTCCTTGTATCAAGTAGAAAAGATAATGGACAGCGACTAACAGCATCTCCAACAAAAATAATATTTGAAAAAGATAAATTGATAAAATAATATTTTAAATAATATAAGTATAGTTTTTTTTATCAAGTATATTCCAATGAAAAAAAAAACCATTTAAAAAGCCAATTCTATTAGAGTGGATAAATCAATGTTTTATTTTTTTTAATGATTTTGATGTTATTTTTTTTACACATGGCTAGATTTAATTGGCTTATTTTTTGTTAGCTCCAATTTGTTAGTTTTGACTCTTTTGAAAGATATATAGAAATAATACTTGTGAGAAACAAAAGATATTTTATCATTTTGTTTAGCTTTCCCTTGTAGCATGAAAAATAAATTAAAAAATGTTAAAATATTATTTTTTATTTTTAGTTATTTATTTAGCAACTTCATTGAAGATGCTCCGAGCATTATAGAGAAGCCCTGTCATTTTAGAGTTGGAAAGAGAAACCAGATGTACCGTACAACCAAACATATAAATGTGAGGTTCACATGATTAGGTAATTAGTTTCTTCTGTGAACTATTGCTTGAAGAAGTTTACAATTTGAAAATGCAGTAGGATGTCAACAAAGCCTGTTACCACATTTAAATTCAAAGATTGCTTAAAATTGATTACTATCTTCAAATGTTACATGGGAGATGCACCAACTAGTGTCGTAGATAGAGTTTCAAGTTATGGTTACTTTATTTTCATCCTAAGAGGTGGATGCTCAACGAGGTGGAGATTATTGTAATCTATAGCTCATATGAAGATATGATAAAAGGGTATTATTGAAAATTATTAATATCTCTTGTACTATAGAGTTTACTATAAATACATATTATATAACTCTAATTTGACAAATAGTGAAATAAAACTCATCATTCTTAAGATGTATGTACATTTTCAAACCATATTAAATCTGTGTGTTTTTCTTGTTTTCTTTTTTATGTGATATCATTATTGTTGTAGGTTTCACAACATCCTTGTATCTTCATAACCTTCGTGGATCCATTAGCAAATCATATCCAGAAGTTGTTACCTACAGGCAACACATTAAGGCTAAAAGTTGCAAAAAATTGCTCTCTTCCTTTAGAAAGATGGATGGTTCTGTAGCTCCATACCTCCCGAGTCCATTACAGCAAGAGCAGGGAGGAGGCCACCACGTGATAATGAGAAATGCAGACCTTATTGCCAACCCTTTTTGATACCTTGTAGAGACTTGAACCAAGATTAACCTGATGGAGCTGTAAAATTCATAATTTGAAGCAGCAAATCCCATCACTCAATATAGAAGATCCTAGTTGGTTTAAAATGCTATAGGCATCTGTGTTGTAGCAACCACGGAAGCTTAACCTCCATTCAGAGACAAGTCTGGCCTTCAATATGTTGGTGTACTGCACCACAAAAAGCTGTCCTTATCCCTGTTGGGGATCCATCCCATGTTCACATGAGCACTTGATGTACCATAGGTTATACCCTTACTCAAGGCAATAGCAACAGTGACATATTGCCGATCTGTCCTTTTAGCTTAAATAGCAAATATAAATTGAGATAGAGATCAGCTCAACAGCAATGCTTTTCAAAAAAGAGAGGAAAAAAAATGAGGAAAGCAATGAGATAGAGAATGTGAAGCAATTGATTCAGACATTGATTCAAGCTATATAAATGCTAATAAGGAAGCAAATTGTGGTTGCAATCTAGAAAATATATGACTAGACACGAACATTTCACTGCTGTAGTAAGATTATTCACGAGAGAAGATGATATAAAGTGAAATAAGAGCTAACAGGAAGCCTTCTTGATTTGTCTGCAAGCATATTCAAGGCAAAATAATCTAAGAATGGACAGTGACAATATTATAATCCTTCAGACATGTACAGCTTTAAATTACCAAGCACGCAAGCGGTTTGAGCAAATGCATAAGATACAAACATCACATTCCAACTTCACCAAAGTTAAAATCAGAAAGTAGTATTGTACCAGTCTCATCAGCACGGAGAAGGGCATCTCAATTAACATAGACATTGCAATTCTATCAGAAAGTAGTGTCTCAACAAAACCATTAGCTTTGAGAAGGATGACTCAAGCAACAAAACCCAACACGAAAATCCAATGTCACCCGAAATTTTATATGTACTAGCTAAACAAAATTAACCTGTGCTCCACTCTGCCCTGCAACCTGCTAGGTATAAAAGAGCCTGGAAGCTAGAACCTCTGTGAGACCACCATGCGTGAAGAATTTCTAAAGTGGATGATTGTAAATTATGTACTTACAAATCCCAAATTTCTTTATAAGCCTACCACCACTGCTCTTTTCTTGAAGCACCAGTAACAACATTAAAAATAACAAGTATTAGAAATCTACTAAGGCAGAGACCCCATCCTGCAGTTAAACTTGGGATTTAAAATGGCTATCCCCTTAGAAAGGCAAGAATGGTCAGTTCTAGCTACAACAAAATGTTTGATGTGCAAGTAAACTAATTGCAAATTTTCTGTTAAATATCTTAGTGATGTTTACGCTGTGGAACCAGCAAGTACCACGCAAAAAACATCTGAGCAAATTCATCTAGCAAGCCAACAGGTCTATTTTGGAATGTGATAAAAATGAAGCATCTCTTATATTAAATAAATCATAATCCAGCTGACATACATGTGCTCGATCATTCAGCTGACATAAAACCCTATTTTCTAACCTCCCATTCTAAGATTTAAGCCTCTTACTCGGAGACGATACCAAAATTCGAGGAGAATCATCCTCATGAATCATGTAATCTGATGCTAAGGCGACCAAAAACCTCTTCCCTGTGGAAACAATGAACAGCAACAGTACTCGTCTTGCCGACATCTTCAAAAATGATAAATTAACTCCTACATGAATCTCTAACTACTTTATAATCTTATTCTTGATGGTGACCCCAAGGTCCCCTGCAACAATAACAGTAGTCGCCATATCAAGAAACATTCCATGCTCAACCACGCCTGCTAACCTCAAAATTGCATCACTTGCAGCCTTCAAATCCCCAATATCTCTCTTAAAATACAAATCCACAACATAATTCCCATTATCAGTAACAAAGGGCAACCCACCATTCTCCATTCCATTAGAAATAGCAAAAGTCCTCAACTTTGCCACACAACCTGCATATTCAAACAATTCCTGCAACCTCTTAGCAGTAAATTTCCAACAAAAAGGCACAATCTCAACAGGCATAGCCAAACCACTACCCCCAATATACTTAACCAATTTAGACTCGTCAACAATAACCACGAACTTCTTACAAACACCCTCCACCATTTTCTCTCTCAGCAAAGACCCACCTCTACCTTTAACTAAATTAAGATTTGGATCAATCTCATCAGCCCCATCAATTGCAATATCAAGAACAGGGTGTGAATCAAGATCTGACAAAGGAATACCTAAAGACAAAGCTTGTTCATGTGTTTTTGTTGAAGTAGGTATACCTATAATGTTTTTCAACTTCCCTTGATGCAAAAGCTCCCCAATTCTATCCACAGCATGCTTCGCTGTTGAACCAGTACCAAGACCGACAACCATGCCTGATTCCACCATCTCCACAGCTTTGTAAGCTGCTATTCTTTTAAGCTCATCTTGGGTCAAAACCACAGGAGATGGAAAAAGCATCTCCATGTCTGGTTTCTCAGAAGTAACAAGATTGAAATGATGATAAGGAATGGCCATGTTTCTAGGTTTCTTTGCTTCTCTTAAAAAAAAGGGACTAGTTTTGCATTGATGAAGACAGCCCAGATGATAAAAATGTGAACTTTATTGGACCCAAAAAAGGAAATGTAGATGAGAATCTTGTATTGGGTGGTGGAGGAAGGGTAGGGCTTGCATGTTAGGAGCTGGGGGCTGAGGAGAGGATGGAGAGGTTCGGTTTCGGGAAGAAGTATTTATAGAGAGGAAGGAAAGTGACAATTTTTAGTTTAACACAAGTTGTCGATGATGATGACGAAAGAGAAAGAAAGAGGCATGTTCAGTGCGGCAGAGGAAAGAAGAACAGGAAAACAAGCATAGCCAGTGACATTGTGTTTTTGGGTTTTTTATTATTATTTTTATATGCTGATATTAAAAATAAAATTTGAAAAATAAAAAAAAATATTATTTTAATATATTTATAATAAAAAATATTTTAAAAATAATTATTACTCCACTACCCACCATTACTTTGCAAAACTCAGATAACAGGATCATAAGAGACTCTAACCACTAGAAGTGCAGATCACTTAGGATTGAAAAATAAATCATGACTAATTTGTTTAAAAACCTGAATTTGATTTGATTTATCTAAATTTAACTCGATTAAAGTAATTTTTATTTATTTTTTTAAATTTTTTTAATTTATAAAAGTAACTTTATTATTATATTTTGTTTATTTTTATATTTCATAAGTGCTTTTGAAAAAGATTAATTTTTTATTTTATTTTTTTATTTGTTTTAAATTAATATTTTTCTTTGTGTTTTTAGTTTATTTTGATATGTTAACATGAAAATAATTTTTTTTTTTAATAAAAATATTATTTTAATATATTTTTAAGTAAAATACTTTAAAAAATTATTATAATTATATTCTCCAGTATACTGTAATAGTATAAAAATAATAAAGGTATCTAGCAATGGAAATCGATGTCGTTTCTTTTGTTATCTTTTGTTTAGTGGGAAGAAAAATACAGATTCTTTCATCCTTTGCTCAATGGATGGAGTTGTCAGAGAGCATGTTGTCAACTTGTCATCCCATTTTCTTCTATTAAATTTAATATTACAATTAATTTCTTCCGAATAAATTCCATCCGTTAAATAAGATTCTATAAATCCAATGGTTATGACTTTCAATAAATGATTTTAAGAAAACTTTTTTAATAAAAGTAATAAATGTGTCTCACTTTAGATGAGCCATTGACTTCATGTGAATGGAATCATTGAGCTTACTTTGCTTCCAGGAGTACGAACGAAAGTGTTTTGAAATATATAATAATTGTTTTTAAAAATATTTTTTATTTTAAGATATATTAAAATAATATTTTTTTTATTTTTTTAAATTAATTTTAATATCAAAATATTAAACTAATCTAAAAATATATATATAAAATATTATTTTATAATAAAAAAAAGTAAAAATATTTTAAAATTTTTCAAATGGGTTTTGAAACGTAATATCAACCACATTTGTTTGGTTGTGTTTTTACCTGAATTTATTTGTTTTTAATTTTTTTATGTTAAAAATAAATTTAAAAATATTATTTTAATATATTTATAAAAAAAATACTAAAAATAATAACCAGCAACAAAATATTGATATTTAAAAAAAAAAAAGAGCAAAAAAGCAAAACACAAAAAGGCACGGGTATTGCTTGCTCTCACCATTCTCCGCGTCTGTTGTGCCTACATATCCAGCCAACCATCCTCTGTCCTAACTATATTTTATTTATTTATCCCAAAATCATATACTTGGAGTGGATTTAGATAATTACGAGATGTATGTCCACCCGCTGCGACGGGCTTATAAAATAAATATATTTAATTGTATTATAATTATAAACCAGCACTAGATAAGTAATATAAACTAAATATATGATGGGATTAATATTTCATGACAGAAAAAAAAGTTGTGTTGATAATCAAAACTTAAAGACTAAACAAAATAATTTGTAGCAATTCACAGTGTTTTAGGAGGAAAGATACATTGCTTTCACCACATGATTTAGCTTTTCTGTTAATAAAAAGCAAAAAAATCACAAAGCTAAAATTTCTACCAACTTAATATTAAAAAAACCAACAAAGATAATTTTGGAAGGAAAAAAACCTATAAGAAAAAACGTTGTAGCAATTAATAATGTTTTGTGAGGAAAACTATAGTGATTTCCCCAATAAAATAAAATAAATAACCATTTAAAGAAATACTGTAGCAATTCTTAGTGTTTTGTGAAAAAAATTACAACGCTTTTTCTATATGATTTAGCTTTATTGTAATTATAATTATTAACCAACTTAATATTTTAAAAAAATAGACAAAGATAATTTTGGAAAAAATAATAAAAAAATCATATGGAAAAACAATGCAATAATTCACAGTGTTTTAAAGAAAAAAATTATAAAGCTAAATTCTTAATCAGCTCAATATTAAAAAAAATTAAATCGATAAAGACAATTTTAGAAAAAACAAATATTAAAAGAAAACACAAAAAAAGGGAAAAAAATCATGTTGGAAACACTGTAGCAATTCATGGTGTTTTGTGATGAAAGCTACAGTGCTTCCCCACATGATTTAACCTTATTTATAATGACTTTTAATAGTAATTTTCAACAATGTTTTGTGAGGAAAGCTATAGTGTTTTTCCCACATGATTAAGTTTTATTACAAAGTTAAATTCTAACCAACTCGATATTAAAAAAAATAAAATTGATGAAGATAATTTTGAAAAAAACATATTACAAAAAAGAAAAACACAAAAGAAACTGAAAAAAAACCATGTGAGGAAAAATTGTATCAATCCATAGTGTTTTGTGAGGAAAAACTTGTATTTATTTGTAATTGCAATTCTTAACCAACTTAATATTTAAAAAATAAAACTGACAAAGACAATTTTAGAAAAAAAAAATTTAACAAAACAGAAAAAAAACCATATGAGAAAAAACACTGTAGCAATCCATAGTAATTTGCGAGGAAAGTTACGGTGCTTTCCTCACATATTGTAACTATAATTTTTAACCAGCTTAATATTAAAAAAAAAAAAAAAAAAAAACATAATTTTGGAGAAAATCATAAAAAAAAAACCATGTGGAGAAACACTGTAGCAATCAACAATGTTTTAAAGAAAAAAAAATTACAAAACTAAATTCTTAATCAGCTCAATATAAAAAAAAATCAACAAATATAATTTTTGAAAATATAAAAAATAAAATAGAAAAACTATGCGGGAAAACACCATAGCAATCCACAGTATTTTAAAGGAAAAAATTACAAAGCAGAATTTTTAACCAGTTTAATATTTAAAAAGTAAAATCATTAAAAAAAAAATTTATAAGAAAATTAAATGAAAAAAAAGAAGAAGAAAAGTTGGAAAAAAAAAGGAAAGCAATTTTAAAAAAAGAGAGAGAAAAAAAAAACGAAAAAAAGAGAGAGGGGAAGTTGAAAAAAAAAAAAAAAAACACTGTGGATTACTGTTGTAATCCATAGTGATTTAGGTGTGGGGGAACAGTGATTCCCCCACACCATTTAGATAGTGTTATAATGCATCTAATATTTCAAGCTATTAGGCTTATAAATTTATTCGGTTGTGTTTGTTTACTCACAGTCTTTATGTTTGCAGTGCAAAAAACATAATAAGTATTTTGTACTACACCAAACCAAGGTTGTTAAAATCACGATTCAACTCATAAAATCGTACGTTTTTACGAGTTAATATAGGCTTTACGTGCTAAATCGTTCACAAAATTTGAAAATAGGCAAAATCGGGTGAAATCGCGATTTCACTGCCGATTCAATGAGTTTGCTCGCAGGAGATAAAAAAGGAATGTTGATGACAGGTGTCAACCGCTTATTGGCTTTAACCCAGCAAAAGTGACAAATTGACAATTACAAATTCACCGAGGATGCACTATGCAGTCTTCTCTTCACATTTATGATTTCACCATTCACGTTCAGAATAGAAAAAATCCCTAAATTCTAAATCCTCACTGAGGATTCCTCAGTCTCTCAATCTCTTTCTCTCACCATTCACGTTTCTCTGCTACAAGCCCCTCAAGAAACTCCTTAAACAATTACCTCCCACCGTTGATTCTCTCAACCTTGATCGCCCCATTAATTTTCAACTCCATCCACACCCTCCTCCGCTCACTGGTGATGTTCATGGTAATACTAATAGGCCTTTGGTGGATTTGCAAGAATGGTTTGTTAGATTTCTTAATGAAGAGCTTGACAAGTTCAATGATTTCTATGTTGATAAAAAAAAAAGACTTTGTTATATGCCTTCAGGTTTCTTGATTTTTCTTTTCTTTATTTGTTTTACATGCTTATAGCTTTATGCATATGGGTTTTTAATTTCGAGGCTTTTGTTTATTATAGCTATGGGAATTTAAGGTATTGTGGTTTGATGGTGGCTTTTAAGGTTTTTCCTATATGCATGTCTTGTAAATCCGAACTCATAGGTCTGGTTTAAGGGTTCTGTAAGTTTTTGAATAATCAGGAGAGGAGTAGAATGGAGAAGACATCGTGACTTCATTGGAACAGGAGAATAGTGGGATGTCAAGGAAAAAAGACGCATAAAAATGGCTTTCCTTTCCCTGGTAGTGCTAGGTGGTGTTGTCAGATAGTATGTGAAGATGAGATTGTCGATGGGATTGGAGGGGCTTGATAAAGTTAAGAATAACTTTTCCAGTTTGTGGAACTTGCTGAAGTAGAGCAGAGTATTTTGTAGTATAGTTATAAGGCCAACCATCGTCAATTATAGCTGACAATGGGATTGTTGGAAGTTAGTTGAGGGAATTGAGGGTGTTGAAATGAGGATATTGAAATGAAATGCCAGCTCGTCAATATATGAGAATTTTGATCATGCAGAAAAGATAACTGACAGATTGGACTGGATGATTTTTCCCTTTTCATTTGACCGCATTTGTTTTGAGAATGGATTCTGTCTATTATTTTCTGATTGGATAATAATATAGAGATGGGCTGTTATGTATTATGTTATTTTATTTTAATAAAAATTTAATTACAATCATAAAATGTTTGGATTGATTACAAGGCTGATTTGAATTGATTCTTAAATTTTTTTAATGTATTTAAAATTCCTTACGATTTTACGATCTGTTTTTACGATCCGAGTTTGTTTTGCATTTTCTGTGCCGTGTCAAAATCGCGATTTTAACAACCATGCACCAAACTATGGTTTCTACTGTGGGCTGACTAAAAATTGAGCTTGAAAAGTAACTTTTGAGAAGCAGTTTTTATATGTTTTTTGTAATTGAGTTTCGTAAAACTCTGTTTGTTTTTGCGTTCCAAAAGCGTTTTTGAAAAAAATTAAATTTTTTTACTTTAAATTAATATTTTTTGTGTTTTCATATCATTTTGATGCGCTGATATTAAAAATAATTTTTTTAAAAATAAAAAATTTATTTTGATGCATTTCCAAGTAAAAAGCACTTTAAAAAGCAACCGCAACCAAAACCACACAACTGCCAAACATTTTTATACATGTTTTTTTGCTGCATATAAACTTCAACCACAACTTTTACCAAACATGTTTCTAAATCCAACTAATTAAACCTAATTATACCTTTTTAAAACTTATTTTTTTTAAACCACAATTACAAAAGTTACCTCAAATATAATAATCAAATTCAAGTTACCATGCACTTGCACTAACCAAACCCATAAAGCTTGGCTTCTTATTGTCAAATAAAATGAGCTTTCTTGTTTGGGAGTCTAGTTATGGTTGTTTTTCAAAATATTTTTATGCTAAAATAAATTAAAATGATATATATTTTTTTAAAATTTTTAAAAAATAATTTTTAAGATCAACACATCAAAACGATCTAAAACATGTAAAAAAAATTAAATTTTTTGGAATTCTTTAAACAAAGAATAATATATTGGACCCAAAAACCAAAACAGTCATTCCTAAACCAAACAAAACATTCCAAGTTGGACCTTTCTTAGCTGGTCACTGTCATTTTGGTAAAGGATTTCAGGATATAGCACATCATAGAAAATTATTTAAGAAATGTGATATTTTTACTCAGTCACCAATGAAAATTGTGGTTTTATTAATAAATTACTAATAAAAATAATAGTTGTTTTAAACAACTGATATTATCACTTATATTTGTATTAAACAATCACTAATCACTTGTGTATGTATTAAATCAACACTAATAATAATAATAACAGTTTTTCAATACAAAGACGCTTGGATAATGGTTATGTTATCAAAACATAATTTTAGCCTAAACTCAGCTTCAAATTTTGTATAAAACAAAGTTTAAATAACCACAATCAAAGCCCAAATAAAATCATAAACTACTAAACTTAAAACCTATAATTGAGGGTGTAATATTTTAATATTATTTTTATTTGTTAATTATAATTCTAAATTAATGCATGTTAATTCTAAATATTATTTTTATTTATTAATTGTAAAGATAATTGGTAATGGTAATAACAAAACATAACAATGTGTCTTTTTTTAACTTGTAAATGAATGATTTGAAATTTTAAACAATTTATTCATGATGTTAAATCATGTTTATCTAAAATAAGTATAAAAATACATAATATATAAGACAACATTAAAACCAATATTATAATTAACTACAACAACATTACAAAAGTAATAATAGTAAAAATAACTCATAGCTAAAAAAATAACATAATATAATTACAAACAACATATGTTCTCTATAACGACGAGTGGAAGAGCCGGCTTCATCAATAGCATAGCCCCCACCTTTCTTTGTGGTCACATTATCTGGGCTTAATATCTTTCCTAATAAGTCAAGTATAATATAACATGTTTTGAATCAAGAAGATGCATAATAATAAACAAGTTTATCATCATCATCAAAATTACAAAAATCAATCACAACATGTCGATCATTATATAACAAATTCTCAAATAGTATCATTCCCCTAAAACTTTATTCTAATCATGTCATTTTTCAAAAAAAATTCTTGTTTACTCCTCTGACTTCACTTATTGTTTTGCCAAGAACTCGAGAATCACAGGACTTGGTTTGTTAAAGAAAGCAGTGGAGTTATTAAAGACGGTGGAGTTAGAAGAAAAGACATGGCAGAGAAGGTGGTATAAAATTATTGATGAGATAAAATTACTATGTATACAAAAATTTGAAAAATAATGAAATCTGAAAAAAAATTAATTTTATAAATTATTTTAAATATAAAAAATAATAATTAAAAGAACATAACTCAAATTTAAAAGACATGGAAGAGAAGGTGGTATAAAATTATTCATGAGATAAAATTACTATGTATACAAAAATTTGAAAAATAATGAAATCATAATTTTTTTTTTTTTAAATTATAAAGAACATGAACCAAATTTTTTAAAAAGTAAAATTGAAGGGGACGGTTGGGCGCAGGAATTGAGGAGGGAGAAAATAAAGAAAATAATAAAAAAAAGGTTATCGGCATTAAACTGCAGGTTCATTCCCCACATACATTGCCAAGTCATGGAGGGGCCTCCGAAGGGATTTCAACACCGCCCTGGAAGCTGTTATTTGTCTACCGGGCAATGCTAACCACATATTAATGCATGCAATGCAGGTGTTAACTATTTTTTTAATAATATTTATATTTTTAAAAAATACCAAATTGTCTCGTAATGCACTCCATTATAAAAAAACAATCATGATAAAAAAAAAAAAAATGAAAAAAGCCCTCAAAGCCAATTTAGTAAGATTTGCTTTTAGAGATACTTTAGTAATTTTATTCTTTTTTTTTTTTAATAAAAAGATTAAAAAGCCTTCGTACACCAATTTATTTTTCTTTGTTTTCAAAAGTAAATAAATTATTTTATTGTGTTAAAAAACTAACAAAACCAGTTTACATCATTCAATTTAATAATGCTAATTAAACCACATGAAAAGATCATTTTGTTCACAATCTTTACTTCATTGACTGTTACCATGAGGGGAAAAAGTGTCATTATACTGTAATTATATGCTGCAATCTACAATAAAACAATGACTCCTTTAATTTTTTTCTTTAATTTTATTAGATTATTAGCTGGGTATGAAATAATCTCTATGTGCCAAGATTGACTAAATGTTGAAAAGTAGAGAGTGATTTTGCAAAAATGCTTTACAATTAAAAATATATTAATATAATATTTTTTTTAATTTTATTTTTAATATTAATATATCAAAACCATAAAAAAATCAATTAATATTTATTTAAATGAAAAATAATTTGGAAAGTATTTTAAAAAGTGGATTTATCCATATTATCTAATTATCATAAAATATATAGGTTGTGAGTTTTTCATTGTATAATTAGACATAATTTGTTGTGGATTGTTATAGTAAAATTATTATTTTACCCTTTGATGAAAAAAAATGGAAGCCTTAATGACTAATGTAATTTGGTCTTTTCCAATGATTTATTGGTCATTAAAAAATTATTCGAGGCATGTTATTCTTTTAAAAATTGTTGCATTGTATAATGATGTGTTTCCCAGGGTCAACAAAACCTAGAATAATTGACCAATAGTTATTTTGTTTTTTTAAAAACTTTAAAACATTAAGATTATTTATTTACCTTAGGGTCCAAAAATTTAAAGTTATTGATCAAGGGTTTTTTTTTTTTTGATTTTTTGCTTCTTAGAATACAACTGAAATATATTTATACCCTTAAAAAGATAATAAATAAAAAACAAGGCATACGTCTAGATGCATTTTTTTTTTTATCTTTAATGCAATTTTTTAAAAATAATTTTCAAGAACATTAAGGGCATTCTAATATTTTTAAGTCGGAAAATAAATGTTTTTATTCAAAAAAGCTATTGTAGCATGCTCATTATGCACCTATGCGTGAGTGGTATCCATGCCCTTCAATTAAAGTTTATGCTATCTTATTTTTTCTAATTTAGCCCTTATTCTTTTGATTTTTTTTTATTAAAGTATTTTCATTTTAAATTTAACCCTCCAATTTAAAATTTTTTGACGCCCTCTAATTTGTTTTTTATTTCAATTTTCACCCTCATTTTTTTAATTACAATTTTTTATGTAATTGATTTTTTTTTCGATTTCATCATTTAGTATTTGATTTGTTAGAGATTGTGCTTCGTTTTATTTTTATTTTTATTTGTGGTGCTTCTGATCTAATAACACAGGTCACGAGTTTGAAAAGTTAATGCGGTGCAACAACTTTTTTTTTTTTTTTTTTCTCATTTACTTTTATGATTTTATCATTCTACATTTTTTTTTCACAATATGATTCGACAAGATGAGATAAATCCCATGGAAAAGAACATTGAGCTTACAACAATGAGCTTTGTACTACGAGTTATGAGATGCATGCCTGGATGACTAGATAGTTTCCAAGAAGACTAGTGATAACATATACTTGAAGAGTATTGTTTCAGCTTGAGGTAAGTTTATAACTAATTGACAATCTTGATGGGTGTTGGCATGATGTGCACAATCAATGAGAGAACAATTCTCAAGATAATCCAGAAGATGAATGATAAGTTAAGCTCATTTATGATAAATCAAACAACACCACACTTGGGGGCACACTCATACTTGATAAACAACGAGAGGAGTAATCATCGCGGACAGCCCAGGATAGGCACGACACTTACAGCTGGGTGGATGGCTAGCATACAGTTAAGCCAGTAAATCAGATGGACAAAGAAGGCTTTGGAATGCAAACAAAAGCGCCTTATGACGATGGAGCATCAAAGAAAGGGGACCTATATTCCAAATTAGGTAAGAATACATGCATGTCATCTAACCTCAAAACATTGCACAATTGTTTTTGGATTGTTACAGGAAAAATCCTCAATGAGGTCTAGCAAGATTGTGGAAAAAGAAAGAAGCATTACATTGATGATAACAAAGAATCGGTTTTGATCATGGAATAAGAAGAAGATGAGATGAACCATATCATTAGGAAAATCTCAAAGAAATGAAAAGATCAACCTTGTAATCGAGAAACCCCGAGTTTTCAACCCCTTCAATCAGGAAGCATTGAGTTTTCAAACCCTATGATCTGGAATTATCAAGAAGCATCAAGTTTTCCAACCCCTCTCCTGTCATCCCTTCAGGAATTCGCCAAGAGGTTGCCAGACGGGATCTCAGGTAGCTTTGATTAAAAAGAATCACCAGATGGGATTTCAAATTGATCGAGCTACACATATTTTTTTGGTTCTAGTTGAATGAGGTCACCGGATGGGATCTCAGGTGGCTTTAGTTAAAGGGAATCGCCGGATGGGATTTCAGGTTGATCGAGCTACATACATTTTTTTGGTTCTAGTTGAATGAGGTCGTCAGATGGGATCTCAGGTGGTTTTGGTTAAAGGAAATTGCCGGATGGGATTTAAGGTTGACCGAGCTACACATATTCTTTTGTTTTGGTTAAAGGAGGTCGCCAAATGGGATCTTAGGTAGCTTTGGTTAAAGGGAATCACCAGATGGGATTTCAGGTTGACCGAGGTACACATATTCTTTTGGTTCTAGTTAAAAGAGGTCGCCAGATGGGATCTCAAGTAGCTTTGGTTAAAGGGAATCGCCAGATGGACTTCAAGTTGATCGAGCTACACACATTCTTTGGTTCTAGTTAGAGGAGATCACCAAATGGGATCTTAGGTGGCTTTGGTTAAAGGGAATCACTAGATGAGATTTCAGATTGATCGAGTTACACATATTCTTTGATTTTGGTTAAAAGGGATCGTCAGATAGGATCTCAGGTAGCTTTAGTTAAAAGGAATCACCAGATGAGATTTCAGGTTGACTGAGTTACACACATTATTTGGTTCTAATTAGAGGAGGTCGTCAGATGGGATCTTATGTGGATTTAGTTAAAGGGAATTGCTAGATAGGATTTCAAGTTGACCGAGCTACACACATTTTTTGGTTTTGGTTACAAGAGGTTGCTAGATGGGATCTCACGTTAAAAGAGAGAGAGAGAGAGAAAAAAAAGAAGAGAAAGAAAGAAACATAGAAAAAAAGTAAGGTCTTTAGATGAGTGGATATTGAGTAAGTTAGGAAGATAAGAAGACAAGTTTTCTTTACAAAGCTTATTATGCAAAACATTAAGGAGTTTTGCTTTGTAAACATTATAAAGAGGAGGCATTTGTTGTTACCCAATTTTACCCACCTTTTTGATAAAATTTTTGAAAAAATTCAAAAATAGCGAAAAACAACAAAAATATAAAAAACATATTTTTTAAATATATTTGCATCATTTTTAGCATTTTTAGCATTGTCTCAAAAGAATTTAAATTTTCAAAGATCTTTGGAACATGTTCGACTTTTAACTCGTTATTTTTTTAAAATCACCGATTTTCCTTATTCGAGTCGATGTTGATAAGAAAAATCCAAAAAAAATAAGAAAAATCAAATTTACAAAAAACAGAAGAAGTTGAGAGACCAAGTTTGGAAACTTAACAACATATTTACCTATAAAAAGGAGTTTTCAACACCTACACAAGCGGGGGACAATTTTAAAAAAACCAAGGGAAAGACAAGGAAACCCTAAACCTAAATCCATTTCTATCCAACCAGCCATACTTGAGATACCCATAAAAAAGACAGCCACCCTTACCCAGCTGCTGTGGCCTCTCAAATCTCTGCCTCCCAGCCACTTTCCTCTCTTTACACCAGACGAGCCACCCCTCCCTTTTAAAAACCAGAGCTCTTCTTCCCTTGTGGGACTCTCTCAAAACCAACATAGTTGTCTCCCCCTAAAACTAACACCCCTTTAGCAATCATTCTTCCCCTACAAAGAACCAGCCAAAGCTGCCCCCCGACCATTTCTCTTCCCTCATGCCACCAAGAACAACCCCTCAATTCCTTTTATTCTCCCTGGAGTCGACTAAGAAGAAGACGACCGCCCCTTCATCTCTCCGCAGATCGGCCATAACCACAACCAGCCTTACAGTGGCTCCTTTCTTCCTCAAGTCAAACACAACAGCACCGTCCTCACTGGAGATCTAGCAACCATCAGGTCTTTCCTTCCTTAGCCTCCATGCACACCGGCCAACAACAACCTTTCTTCCTTTAGTGGAGCCCACAGAAGCAGCCCGTAGACCCTAGTCCTCGGCCAGACCCGACAAAAGCCTAGCAGCCAGTAGCCCTCCTTGGTCTTGTCGCCACCGAAACAGAGAAGGGCAATAGGAAATGGAGTGGAATTGAGGAAGAGTAAAATAACTGATCCAACTTACTTTAAAAGCTTAGTGGGAAGCTTGAGGGACTTGACATGTACTAAACCAAATATACTCTATAGAGTAGGACTTATCAACAGATATATGGAGACACTAGATCAGTCTCACTTGAATGCAACCAAGAGAATTCTTCGCTACATCAAATGAAGGTATATTCTATACTTCAAGTAAAAACTTCAATCTTGTTGGCTACTTAGATAGTGATAGGGGTAGAGACCTAGATGAAAGGAAAAGAATAATAAGATTTCTCTCTCTCTCTCTCTCTCTCTCTCTCTCTCTCTCTTTATGAGAGATACATCTTTCACATAGTCATCCAAGAAGCAATCAATAGTAATGTTATTAAGTTGTGAAGTCGAGTATATTGCTACCAACTCAGTTGTATGCCATTTAATATGGTTAAAGAATATGGTAAAACATTTGGGATTTTCTTAAAAAATCCTATAGAGATTTATATTGATAATCGATCGGCAATTGCACTAGTAAAGAATCCATTATATCATGAAAAAAGTAAACACATCGATACACATCATCACTTTATCCGAAAGCATATGGAGAATAAAGAAGTTGAACTGATATCTTACAAAACGCATGACACCATTTAATATAGTTTCAAGGGAGAATTTGTTGCAGTAGTCTATAAAGTCAAGGATGACTGTTACCAACTGTAATCACCAACCGTAGTTGCCAACCACCTTCACGCTACCATCAACCATTTATGTTCATACTTGAAATTAGATTTTTCTAACTTTTAATTTTGTGTATAAATATACAGCTAAGTTTATGTTATTATATGTGAGAAATGTAAGAGATAAACACTAGAAAGAAAAAGATAGTATGTTTTAAAGCTTAACAATAAATGCAAGCTTTTTATTTATGAAATAAAATGGTGTGTTTTATCTCCCTAAGTGTTTCAAATCCACCAACATTATGTGCTTTGGTTGAATGCTGGTGTAAATAAAGGTTGCTGCTGCTGCTGAGGGATGCTATTGAATCACCTGGTAATGTTGTCGCTGCTGGTGGGAGTGAGAGGTGGTGCTGGTAGCAGACAATGAGTTTTGGAAGGGGCTGCCATGACTGGTAGAGCTGGTTGACCTCGAAGGCTGCTGCTGGACTAAGAATTGGAGGCTGATTTAGAGAGGTGGCTGTTGAGGGTTGTGGTTGTTCTTTTGAAAAATTAATTCGGTGGTCGTGAGTTGCCAGTGTTTGAAGATGAGGGCGAGGAAAAGTTGGACCGTTGATGATGATTGAGACAATGTTGAGTCAAACAGGTTGTTACAGGTGGAGAAGACTGCAAGCGATAACATCCATAAATAAAAGGAGAATGGATACTGGTTTTTTAAAGTTAAAACATGGGTTGAGGGTTGTGTTGGTGGCTCTTAGCCACTGGTGGAGTAAATGACTTTGTCAGTCTTGAGTTCACCGGTGACAGAAAGGAATATTGAAGGAAGAGATGGGTTCATTTTAATGAGAAGTGGTGACAGTGAAGAAAAAAGGAAAGGGGTCTCCTGTGATTTGTTTTAACTTTTGTAGCGGGGCAGGGTTTTGGTTCCTTCTTTATAAACAAAATATTTGTTTTCTCTTAATTGCTTGGTTATCGAGTAAATTTGATGATCTAGCAACTCAAAATTATTTTGATTATTATTATTTTTATTTTTGTGTTTTTGATATTTTGATATTTCTTATTTTTTTAAAACAATATTAATATCGACTTGATAAAAAAAATAATTAAATTAATAATTTTAAAATTAATATATTAGAAACTGAATGCATTGAAAGTAAATTTTTAATCTTTTAAAAAGATATTGAAAATGTAAAAAACAATGTAAATACATAAAAAATATGCTTTTTAAAATTTTTTTGGGTTAATTTTTGCTATCTTTGGATTTTGTTTTCAAAAAAGAAAAGAAAAAAAAAAAAAGGAGTTTGAAAAGCAGCCTTTTACAAAATCAACTTAGATTCTGTTTTATTCAATTGAGTTCCTCGTGGCTGGATGCTCTTTAACATCTATTTAGAACTACAACCTTGAATGACAAAAGTGAAGACATCATTTGTCTTTTATTTGTATTTTTTCCAATTCCTTGAAAGACAAGAGTAGAACTTATTTATTCTGGAGTGTTTAGATCCTGATGCTGTGGGAAGAAGACCATGTGGCTTATAGTATTGGAATTAATTTTAAAGTCTTAATTTAAAATTTCTTTTATTTCTTCTAGATGTCTCATAAGTTTATACATAAATATTAAAGATATATTTATCTTTTAAGTCTTTTGAATTATCCTAAACTAATATAAATATATGTTCAGAGTATTGTAAGTTTAAGTCTAAGTCTATAGGGACTTCCTCTCTTAGGTGAGTAATATAATATGAATGATATTTGTTTTTTACCATGCTTCCTATACTTTCCATTTTTACTCTTTTCCTTTAAATATTTCTAATATGATATCAAAGCTAGTGTGATCTAATAAACTTTTAGAGGGATTAAAGAGTATGAAATCCCAAAATAAAGTGGATGGACAAGTTACACCTAAAAAATAAAATAAAAAATAGAGATGCAAAATGATAATTCTTAACAAGAGAATTGAGGCTTTGAATAAAAAAAAGATAAAAGAAGCCTAAGAAAAAGGCTTAGTGCAAGTTAACAGCTTCTTACACAGATGAGATGTGGTATAAGAAAGACCACACATAAAGAAGAGAAGAGATCACTTTTCCTACAAGACATGAGAAATAGCCAACGAGCCATGACAAAAAGAAAGCGGCAACTGAAGAAATGAAATGGTCACTTGAAGAGCCAAACATTAAAAGGAGATGTTTGGCTAGAGAATTGTAACAACAACTACAAGAGGAGAAATTTGACTAAGAGTAGTCATGTTCAGACAATAATTATAGAAAAACAAATCAAAGAAATGGAATGGAATGTCATTAGCTAGTCACGATAAAAGGAGTGGCTGAGACAAAGATGCAAGAGAGATCTTCCTAAAATGAAAATAAAAGTTAATTCTAGAAAATTAATTATGGATGCAATGTAACAAAAAATTGAAAGAAGATATTGAAAATTATTATAAGAGTATCCTCCATCAAAATTCAAATTTCAAGAACAGTAAGACTTTAAAAATTAAACGTGAGTGTTGGAATTAATTATGAAGTTCTCATTTAAAGTGTCTTTTTAGTTTTTTTAGGTGTCTCCTAAGTTTATGTACAAATATTAAAGATGAAGTTATCTTTTAGAAGAGAAATGTAATATAAATGAGATTTGTTTTTTACCATCCTTTCCATATTACTAGCTATTTCTACTTTTTCTCCAAATATTTCTAACAGGGCCTATAGGAGATACATAAACCTGTCCTTCGTTCGAAACATGTGATTCTTTTCAAGTATATCAGGTTATACTTAAAATATACCAGGTTATTCTTTTTATCACATAAAAAAGGAAGATTCCGGTGTCCGGTGGAAACAATGCACACCCACACACCCACATCAACCCACTTTTGACTTGTGCATTTGAAGATAAGGGATAAGAACTGATTATGGTGAACATATGTGATAAGGATATTGCAAACCATGGAAAACAAATTTTCTTTCACTGACATGCAGGGAAATTTATTAAGGAATTTCAGTGGCATTTTGAAATAGCTTCACAAATTACAACAGATGTCTCTCTGTAAAATGGATGCGTTTTTTCTTCTTCTCATCTTTTAGCTGATCCATTTTCTGAAAGTAAGATTTTGAAGCAATGGCGCTGAATATTGTAGAGGCAGATAGAGCCACTATTTATACCTGATACATTTTGAGGAATGAGACTGGGAACTTATCCATATAAAGTTTGGTTTGCAAGTTGAGATGAGCCTGCAATTTGCTGCTCCAAGTAGTAGGCTACTTGCCTTGATATGTTCTGCTGTAAGGCATTTTCTTAGGCCTTCCCTCTGGGCTTTCACATTGAGCCTTAACATAATCATAATACTCGTGTCTCCAATCCGGTGACCTGAAAATTAGTTGTGGTTGGGAGTTAGGAAAAAAACTAGTTTGTATGGTGTCAGATGAGTCTAATATATGTTGCAAAAGATATTGGTTTCCAGCAAAATCTGAGACCATTAGAGTACACTCTCACATTCTATGTTTGTCATGAAGATGGAAATGGCGCTTTTTGGTTCAGGTGAAAAGGACATTAGAATGTGAGTTAGCATGCTTTTATCCATCCTCTCATAAGTTGCAGATATGGTTCCTTCTCCGTGTTGTGTGGCAGCCGACATATGCGTTGGTCATCAAGCAAACAGCAGCCATTAAGTCCAACAATTTGGGATGCGTGTGAAGATGGTCATTGCTGGATTCTTCTGAAGCAATGGTCAGGCCATATCGGGGTGCTCTGTGGTATTCAACTTAAAAATCACATTGTACGCAACAATTCTCGAGGAATGTGCCTTTGATGTTTGCTAGATGAAGGTGATGTTTGTGTCAACTTGAAGTTCTTTTGAGTGGGTTTTGAGTGTATGCATGCTAATCTTCTTACATTATAAGCTAATGTAGCGAGCACTGGGCTTTGTTCAACTTTCTTACCTGCGATTGGGTTTGATGTTCTTGTTACAATGAGATAGGAAGATTAATCGCATATGGTGATCTTTTGACTGCAAATCTAGGGAGTGGTGTTTTTTAAGTGCATCTAGTCTAAATAAATCGTGATTCATTCACCAAATCATCCTCTAGAGAGGCACAAGACCATTTAGTTGTAAAATGGTTTACATATATTATAACCCTATACATCTTTTCTTACTCTAGTTTATATCAATTTTCTTATTCTGGCATCTTGCAGTCTACATTTTACCCTTTAAATTATGTCATTGTTTCAGAAAACCACCTGTAGTGTAAATTAGCTAAATTATTCGAGTACTGATGAAAGCCTTTTTGATTCAGGTGCTGATACTGAATGTATAGTTAATTTGCTATGCTTGGAGTTGATGTTCATAATATATAAAAGTAGATAATAACGTGAAAAGATTTCCTTGGGATGTAACAAAAACTATTTTCTGAACATGGATCTGGAAGATGTTACTCCAGATTTGAATGAATATCTCGTGATTATGAATGGCATATCACTGTTGGCTATGCTCTTGATTGCCCCTTGATTACTTCTGTTAACTTCCATATTCCCTCTCTATGGATTAGGACTTCATCACTGCTATATATTAACCAAAAAAATCACTGCTATGTATTGAGTACGCGTTATAAGTGGAAGTACGGTTTTATAAGTTAAGGAAATCTAAGAATTCAATGAGAAACTTCTTCTGGTTTTTTTTTTTTATTAAAATAGATTTTAAGCCAGTTTGTATGTATTTTGACTAATTTTATAACCTTTTAAAATTAATAATTATATAAATTTTCAGTAATTTTAAGATTTATAAAATTTAAAGGGATAACTTTTAAAAAATAAAATTAAAATTTAACTAATTGAGATAGGAAAAAAAGTTACTTCTTCCTTGTTTACATGCATGAAAGTAAAGATTGTTGCTTTGGCATTAGCACACCCCAGTACTCTGAATTGATGACATTGCTGGAAAGGCGCTGAAGCTCTCAGGCCAGTAATTGAAGGGATCAACTGTATGCTTTCCGTACGGGTGGGTTGTAGTTTAGACAGTAAAATTGCAATTGGATAACTGAATCTTGCTGCAACTCAAGAGTCTATCGCTTTTGATTGGTAAATCTCAAGGAATTAATACGTGGGTTTGTTTTTTTCTTGGAACTTTAGGATTGTCATAACCTAATTTTTAACCATTTTATTTTTAATTATTATTATTATTTTATTTACTGAAAAGGATTAAAAAAATAATCATGAAAAAATAATAATAATGAAAACACAAGTAAAATGAAATAAATAAAGAATGAATTAAAATTTGGGTTAGGTGCAACATGATTGGAAGTTTTCGGGTTTAATTAAACTTTGAAATTAATCTAATTAAGCGTGGAATTAATTTAATTAATCAAGTCAAGGGTTTAATTGAAGAATTGATAAGTTTTGAGACTTAATTGAGCTTGAAATTAATTTAATTCATCCAATTAAGGGTTTAATTGGAGAATTGATAAGTTTTGAGATTTAATTGAGCTTGGAATTAATTTAATTAATCAAATTAGGGGCTTAATTGGAGAATTGATAAGTTTTAGACTTAATTGGACTTGGATTTAATTAAATTAATGAAATCAGGGACTTAATTGAAGAAATAGCAAAGTTTGGGGTTAATTGGGGGCATAATTGCAGCAGATTAAAGTCCAAGGACTAACTTGTAAAAGACGCAGAAATTCAGGGGCAATTACAGTTTAAAACAGGGACTTAGTTATAAAATGTTCGGAACTTCATGGGCCAAAACGCAAATGGCCATCTCATACACCAAAACGGCGTCGTTTGAAAGAGCACTGTTCATCTTCTTCGTCTTTAACCAGGGACCGTTTCCAGCAGTTATGTGCAGTAATCATCCGCTCACCTCAGTTATGGATGTTTTAATGTTGCCGTCCCTCTACATGCCGTCCGTTACCACCGATCAGACTCTATAAAACAGAGGAACAACGAAGAAATTGGGGCAGAAAAAATACCTAGGGGAAGCTAAACCCAGACACAAAAAACCAGGAGGAGACCCAAGGGGGGAAGGAGCAGAACCAAAAGAGAGGGAGAGGCTAAACCCAAACACAAAAAAAAACCAGTGAAATGGAGAGAGACCACGAGCAGCGGATGAAGAAAGCAGCTAGCCCACCAGTCCTCCATCATGTCTCCGTTTCTCTGCTTCCAGAGAGGAAGTAACACCGTGAAAACAACAAGACGCAAGAACAGAAACTATACAGAGGGGAGCAAGTTTTCTGCCCCTGTTTCTTCTCACAGAAATAGAGGCGTTCGCGCCTCACGATCGTGAGGCACGAACGCGTGAAGAAAGGCCATTCTCTGGCCACAGCAGAGGAATCACAGAACCGAAAGGGGCAGAACGGAGGATAGAAAGAAGAAAACAGAGAGCACGAGAAAGCCAGAGAAAAAGCACAGGAAACAGAGCATGCACAACGTAAAAAAGGGAGGAGAGAATAGAAGGATAAAGAAGACAGGGGAAGAGGATAAAGACCGAGAGAGGGAGCATACAAAAAGGAATACAGGAGGGAAATAAAACGTGAGAGACAAGCAGATGGAGCAAGAGAAAATTTGAAAGCAGGAGCGTCTCCCTCAACATTCTCGTGCGAATTATCTGCAAAAGAACTAGGTAAGTCTTTTGCTTTGTTCTCCCTGCTTTTTGTTAATTAATTATCGCCTTCTGTTTTTAAAATTAGCTGCTCATGCACACGTGATTTGGTTCACGCGTGCTTCATGTGGCCCAGCCGGGTCCAGCCCAGTCCAGTCCTCATGGGCTGAGCTGGGCCCAACCCAAAAAAATAAAAATGGAAAAAATAAAAAAATAAAAAAAAACAGAAAAATAAAAAATGTGTATGCATGAATAAAAATAATGTAAATTTATTGGTTTATTCACTAACGCCAGAGTCAGGAATAAAAATACCGATTTAAATTTATATTATTTTTATTCGTTGTATTTTATTTTATTTAGCTAGAAAAATATAAAAAAATATTTGCATGCAAAAAAATAAATTTATTTTTATTTATTTATTCACGGATGCTAGAGTAGGGAATAAAAAAATATTGATCTAATTTAATTTTCGTAGCTACGAATTTTTACCAACGCTAGAGTTGGAATTATTCGAGCTTGAATATTCATTGGCGCCAGAGTCATGAATATTATAAACAAATCGTCATAGCATAAACTAATAAACATTTAGCAATTTAAGACAAAAACCAGCAATGCAGTCTGCCTTAGGCAGAACATTTAAGGGGTGATAATATCTTCCCTTTTACGTAACCAATCTCGAGCCATAGAATCTCTGTTGACCAGTTAGGGTTCCTAGTGACCATAATACTAGGTGGCGACTCCTCAAACGAGACATTTTTCCTTAAAAGAACCGGATACTAGAAACCTGTTCTTTTCTATAATTCAAGAGAATTATTTTTTAGGGACGCCGTGATGTCAGGTGCGACAAGGATTATAAATTTGGAATTGCAACCACGAGAATTTAATAACAAATACCATGGTTTTAAAAAACCTTCAGTCTAACCAGCTCGTTTTCATAATCATTCTTGGATTAGATCTTATAAGATATGTTGCCCACACCTTTACACTGGCAGATACATTTTCTTCTGTATTTGAAAAGTATTTTTGAAAATTTTGAAAATTTTTTATTAACTTTAAATTAATATGTTTTTAGTGTTTTCAAATCATTTTGATGTGCTGATGTCAAAAATAATTTTTTTTAAAAAATCATTGATATGTATTTTGATATAAAAAGTTATTTGAAAAACAATCGTAATCACATTGCCAAACAAGCTCGAAATCAAAGTGTCGAGCCATTTATTTAAGTGTAAATTTAAATAATATGAAAAAAAACCACAATAATAAATAAATTGATAAAAAAAAAAAGATTAAAAGAACCATACGTGATTCTGTTCGGATTATCAAACAACTCAATACTAAACTAATAAAAAGAGAATAATAATGATAATAAAAGTAAAACCTCAAAAAACAAGAAGAAATATCAGCTTGAAAAAAGGGAAAAAACTAAAAAAAACCTAAACAAACCTCCTAAACTTGGTATAATCTTAAGAACTTTCAATTTATTGAATCATGGACTGGTGTTCAATCATGAAGCTTAACTGTCAACCAATTTATTTTTGAAGGATGAAATAATTAAAAAAATATCAATAAAAAAACTTGCAAAAGAAAAAAAAACAACAAAAAGAACAAGGATGAAATTTGAGAGAAAAACTGACAGGGAGAATGAAATTTTTTAAAAAAATCCAAAATAAAATAAATAACAATAAAAAATTGATTATCAAATTTGAAAGAATAAAAAATCATAGGGGATGCAATTGAAAAACATTTGTAATTTGATGATTATTTATAGATTAAAAAATGATAGGCGATGGAATTGAAAAAATTATAGAGGGTTAATCCAATAGAATCAAACCCAAAACATAAAAAACAAAATCCAAAATAAAAAAAGACTAAAAATAAGAAAATTAAGATAAAAAAAGGGAAAAAAAATCATGCAAACCCAAACAAATCTTTTAAACTTGGTCTAATCTCTAAAATCTATAACTTGTAAAATGATGGACCCCGAGTTCAATTAAGAAACTTATCAACAAATTTAATTTTGAAGGATGAAATAGTGTAAAAAATATTAGTAAAAAAACCTTGCAAGAGAAAAAAAATAGCAACAAAAAAAATAGAGATAAAATTTGACAGGAAAAAAAAACCCAAAGAGGATGAAAATTAAAAATATAATATTAAAAATAATCCCAAACAAAATAAATTACAATTAAAAGAATAAGAACAAAATTCCAAGATTAAAAAAAAATAGAGGTTGAAATTGAAAAATATCTATAATTTTATAGATTTAAAATAGTAGAGGTGAAATAGAAAGAAATAGTTGATGGCTAATCCAATAGAATTAAAACGCAAAAAATAAAAAAAAAGGATAAAAATAAGAAAACATCAATTTAGAAAAAAAAAAAAATCAAGTAAACTCGAGAAACCTGTTAACATAGTCTATTATCTAAAAGTTGCAGCCCGTGAAATATTTGACCTGGATTCAATCAAGAAACGTGATTTTCAATTAATTCAATAAAAAAATGTTATGATAAAATTTAATAGAAAAAACCCAAGGATAATATAATTTTAAAAATAATGACAAATAAAACTAACAATAATTAAAAGAATTGTGACCAATTTTTAAAGAAAGAAAAATCACAGGGGGTGATATTGAAAAACATTTGTAAGAACCAATCAAACCCGGAAAAATATTATAAACTCGGTCAAATTTTAAAAACTCGCAACACATAAAACCTTGAATCTGGGTTCAATCAAGAAGTTTATTACAAGTCAATTTAAAAATATAAATTTTTAAAACCTGTCAATGCAAAAAAATAGCCATAAAAAAATAGATATTAAATTTGATAGGATAAAAAACAAAGGAGGGTGAAATTGTAAAATAAAATAATTTATGATTTAAAATAAAAATTCTCAATGCTAAAAAATTAACAATCAATAGAAGAATGATTAAATTTGATAGGAAAAAAATAAAATAAAAAAGGGTGATATCGTAAAACAAAATAAAGTGATAAAGTGATTCCAAAGAAAAAATAACAATCAAAAGAATGAGAACTAGATTCAATAAATTACTCAAGATAAAAAATCATAATAAAAAGAAAAGAGATTGAATTTGAAGAACCTACAAATTAAAGGGCTGTTTTTTTAACTTTTAAGGTGTCAAGCATGAAAATCTAGGTAGGGGAGAGAGAAGAAAAGGGGAAAAGAAATGGTCGTTGATGTCAAACTATTGTGAATCTTGGCACATACGTTGCCTCATATGGTCTGAGGTACCGATACCTTTCAAACACCACTCCAGAAGAAGATGTTTGATAGCTGGATGACCCTCTATATGTTGTTTGAATGACGTGAGGACTGTCAACTTACTAGCAAGTTGTGCATGTGCCATCATATTGTTTTAATTATATTTCATAAATGTAATTTACAATAGTACCCTTGAACACCTTTGAAAGTTACAACAAAAACAACATAAAATGATCAAAAAAGCCATTGGGTGAGAGTTCAATTGGTTTTGTCTGTAAGGGCATCAAAGTAATTATACTATTCTAAAAGTACAAAAATGTCCCTAGATAGTGGGTATTTATATTATTTCATTTTAGAGTTAAATTAGTAATTTTACTATATAACATAAAACAAAATTACCAAACGAACCCTATAGAATTTGAAAAAGATAATTTTACCCCTAAAGCTTAGTGCATTGCCTTTTTTTTTTTTAAGGGTAAATTCATAATTAAATGATTAGTAATTTGTGTCTTGATAGTAACTTTCTTAGGGGATTTAGTTTTTTGTTAACTAGTTTATAGGCTTGTGGAAGTCGGATCATTTTTTTTAACATTACAAAAAATGTTTAGGCAATAAAGAACTATATAAAATTATTATTAAACTCGGCTTAATGGATCAACATTAAAGCCCTCTGACCTTTCTCATTGCCTCGTTTGCATCTAAAATTAAATCATATAGGAGTTACTCGATGTAACTTGGTCTACTTGGCTGATCCAAAAGTAACTTAGACGACCAAGAAATTAAAAAAGAAATTGAAAGAAAAAAAAAAGAAAGAAGGAAAGAAAAGGAGGATCAACTTCAATGTTCAAATCAACTTGAACATTAAAGTTGCTTTCAGCTATTTTAGTGTTTGATATTGTTGTAGTGGTTACTTTTTAAAATGTTTTTTTGTTTGGAAATGTATCAAAATAATTTTTTTTAAATTTTTAATTTTTTGATATAAACATATCAAAACTATTTAAAAACATAAAAAAATAATTTTAAATAAAACTTTTTTGTCCAAATTTTTATGAAACATTGTTCTAAACGTGTTGGTAAGTAATACCTAGTACATTAGGTTGACTGGATCTTTCCACGTAATGGATGAAATAACATAGTAATATAACAATTATTTTCCATGCATCTCATGTATTGTTATTTTTTCTACGTTGAAATTGGAAGTTTGGATTACCTTCTTAACAATTAAGACATATGCTCGTAAAACACGGCACTGGTTGTAGTAATGATATCTCATTTGTCTTTGAATAACTACTAGTTTTACAATCAACACGTAATTAATTAGCCGGTATTAGAATAGATTAGAATAGAGAATATTCGTTGGGAATGAACCGAAGTAGTTAATTATCCGTGTGCGCCAACTGTTCGTCTATGGAAACGGTGCGCCAACATTGACTAAACCATCGACATCGATGAATAAAGTCAAACAAGATAACGATTTTAATCTAATTTATTTTTTTAATATAAAGCCCTCCAATCCACTCCAATGAATTTCCAAAAACATCTTCGTCTTCCTCTCTTTTCTTGACATCAAAAGCAGAGACTCCCAGAAAGAAAGACAGAACGAAATGGCAACAGTAGGTGGTATTACGGAGGTGGAAGGATCAGCTAACAGTCTTGAAATCGACAGTCTTGCTCGTTTTGCTGTTGATGACTACAACAAGAAACATGTTCTTTCTTGAAATTCAAAAATTTAGCTGAATACATTATTTTTGAAGTATTGTTGTTTTATTCAATTTGATCCGATGCTTGTTTTTGTGCAGAATTCGATGCTGGAGTTCAAGAAGGTGTTGAATGCAAAGCAGCAGGTGGTGGCTGGGACAGTTTATTATATTACCTTTGAGGTAACTGACGGGGGTCACAAGAAAGTGTATGAAGCCAAGGTGTGGGTGAAGCCATGGTTGAATTTTAAGGAGGTTCAGGAGTTCAAGCTTGTTGCGGATGCTCCTTGTGATTCTAGCGCCTAGCTAGGTATATGTAATTAACTGCATTTGATTTCTTTAATGAATTATTACGCTGTCAACTCATAGCTGTATATCAAGTGATGCACCTTGTTTTTGGAGTTAGAACAACATGTTGAGATGAGTTTTTGGTTGGATGTCTTTTGCAAAATCCACTCAGATTCTGTTTTATTCGATTGGGTTTCTTGTGGCAGGATTATCTTTAACGTCTATTCAAAATGAAAGCCTACAGAGAGGAAATATTAGTGAAGAAAGCATTTTACTTTTATTTGTTTTTTTTTTCTCCCAATTCCTTGAATGACAAGAGTAAAACTTAACCCACTCGTTAAGTTTACAAGTGTCTGTTTGGTTTGCAAGCTTACATATGCATTGGTCATTGGGCGGTGGTTTTTCGACTGCAACTCTAGGTAGTGGTGTTCTTCAAGTGGATCTTGTCTAATTGAATTTGAAATAGTGATTCGTCGCAAACATTTATCATATAAATTGGCATCTAAACAAAAAAATAAATAGTGATTCATTCACCAAATCCTTCTCTGGAGAGGCACAAGACCGTTTAGTTGTGAAATGTTTCACATATATTATAACCCTATTCATTATTTCTTATTCTAGTTTATATCAATTTTCTTATCCTGGCATCTTGTAGTCTACACTTTACCCTTTAAGTTACGTCATTGTTTCAGAAAACCATCGATGGTGTAAAGTAGCTAAAATATTGTTGGTTCAATGGCATCGACGTCAAGCATGATGATGCCAGCTTTTATTTGAGTACTGACGAAGCCTTTTTGATTCAGGTGACTGGAGACTGTATAGTTTGCTACGCTTGGAGTTGGTGTTCAAAATATATAAAAGTAGATAATAACGTGAATAGATTTCCTTGTGATGTAAGGCAAATACTATTTTCTGAACATGTATCTGGAAGATGTTACTCCAGATTTGATTGAATATTGCATATTCATGAATGTGTATATATCTATGTTGGCTATTTTCTTGATTTTCCCTTGATTACCCCTGTAAATCTTCCCTATTCCCTCTGTATGGATTAGGACTTCATCACTGCTATATATTGAGGACGGTGATAAGTGGAAGTATGGTTTTATAAGTTATGGAAGTTCTGTACAGTACAGTCTAAGAACTCAATGAGAAACTTCTTCCTTGTTTGCATGCATGAAAGCAAAGATTGTTGCTTTGGCATTGAATTGTAGTATATGTTTTCAAGTCCTTGTCAATATTTGATTCAATCTAAACTTTCCCATATATCTCACCATCGGATAATGCATTCCTCCACGCGGTTTCAAATCTGGATTCTCAAACAATTGAACAGCGACAGAAGTTGAGTAGATAATTTCAATGGGCAATAATCGAAGCCATTGAAATGCATATAATGGAGACTTGATCATGGAATATGTCTAGCAAACTATCTGTGATGTAAGATTCTTAGTTTAACATGACATTGACAACAGCATGAATCGACACCAGATGTGAATAACATAAATATTTGGCAAGATTTATTCAAGAAACCAGCTGCCATAGCTGTGCTGGGGGAGGCTAATTTAGGAGAGGTTCGAACCTGAAACCTACACCGTCGACGCAGCTCATTGACAAAGAAAAACACAACCGTGAATTACTGGTGGTACTCCAAACAGTCACAATAACTAGAACATCCTGCAACTTTAACCAACCCAGATATGATCAAGTGCTCATGGTCTCACTCGAGATCCGCATATTAATGTGATTGGGATAAAAATGTGTTGTTTCCCTGAAGTTCTGACGATCCGCATATTAGGAACGGTTGTTTGTTGCAACAAGCAATGGTTTTAGTGACTCTTGGCTGATTGGTAATGGTTTCACAAACCATATCACAAATAATCGGAAGCTTTGCAAGGTGATCGAAAAAACTGCTATTTCCAAAGTAAAAATTAGAAATGGTGAATATATCTTAATCAAAGACATAAAAAACTGGTCTGGAACGTGGTCCGGTGGTCTGAAAAGATGAAATATATGTTTTCTTCAAGAAAAACTTGAAAATTTTAATTATTCCATCATTTCAAATAATATTTTAAACAAGACTCTTTATAGTTTTTTATTTTTATATTATAAGTTAATGGACTGTATTATTCTTAATAATATTTTAAATATTAACCTCATATAAGTTTTTCTATCCTTGTATTAAAAGTTAGTAATAATAAATTATTATTCTTAATAATATTATCATTGTGTAGGTTTTTTATTCTTATATTAAAAATCAATAATATATTTTCTTGTCAAAAATAAGTTTTTAATATTTTTAAAGTATAGGTCAAAATCCTTTTAAATTTTACAAACTTGTTGTAAAATCCATGCAACATTTTTTTTTTAAACATACCAAAATACTTTAGATTTTTTTTTAAATGCTCAAATAATTTCAAGGATTTTCTTTCCATACGCATTTTTTTTATTTCAACTTTTTTATTTTTTATTTTTTTAGGCATTGTTTGGGAAACGTTTATTTTTATTTAAAACAAAATTGTCAAAACATGCTTATGAGCTTGTTTGCCAAACATGCCTTTAAGCCCAAATTCTTTTTATCAAAACAATTGCAAACCAAACAGGGTTTGAACATTTGACCTAACTTTGACTTGATTAGGTTGACTCGAAACCTTTGGTTCGACTATAAACTGAACAAAAGATCATTGGTTTAATTCAAAAAACAAACAAGAACCTAAACTAGAACCCAAAATGAATCAAACTTGCAAAAACACAAAAAGTCAATTTTTTTTTTTGTCAAAACAAATCAAAACCTAGAAAAAAAAAAAAAGAATACGAAGATTACCAATGAACATTGGAACCTGTTCCAACAACATAAACTCTAATCTAGATAAGATTTCATGAAATAAAAAGCACAGAAAGGTTGGAAATCATTTAAGGATCAATAATTAAGAGTTCATTCACTTTGATTATCATTAAATCTTCACAATTTGGTCACAAAAGATTTCATTCCAGAATCAAAATCCTATTATTAAAACACTGAAGTAAGTTATAAATGCAAAAGAACTATAGATTATTGGTTAATGATCATATAGTTAAAGCAACATTCTTGAGAAGATCATGATGAACAAATGAAGAACATTCAAAGTGAACCTAACAACGTGACTCTTAAACTAGACCCAATATGAACAATCCAAAGATATAGATATGTTGGAAATCAATCACTGAATCATAATCAAGCCTAAAAAATCAATGATGATCATTCAATAAAGCAATTTGGCCAAAATAGGCTTTAATACCAAAATCAAAACCAAAATCGAAATCCTAAGATTAAAACTCATAAAAAAAAGTTATTGATGCAAATTAACCCTAGATTATTGAATAATCAAGTTCCCTAAAGTGTTTAGTGTAAGGAAATGTATCAAATTAGCACAAATCATAAAGGCAAGGCAACGTTACTGGAAAGAACATGAAGAACTCGAACCCTAAAACCTAGAGAATTTCTCAGCCTACTGTCAAACCTAGAACCAACCTTTTAGGCCCCTAAATTAAGCTTTTTTTGTTCACACAAACCATATTGCCATAGTTACATACGTTTGACTAAAAAAAAATAACAAAAAATAACAAATCATACTAAACATACATGATATTCTAATCTTTAAAATTGCCAAAGCTAAACGACAAGCATATTTTACAATGTTGGATTCAAAATTGACACTTTAGCACTTCAAAGACTCGAACAAGATCAAAAACCAAGAACATGCATCAACAAGCCCTAAAAAGACATCAAATACCTACTGCTAATTTTGGCAGATTCCAAAACTATATTATTTTATCAAAGGAAGTCACAAATATATTTTCGTAGCATCCAGTAACACTAACAACAACTCAAAGCAAGATTAAAAAAGAAAAAGAAAAAACAAACTTTTACATATTAACTAAAACTAAAACTAAAAATATTATAACATTAAAAGAAGCTCAAAAACATCGTTAAACATGTAAAACAAGCTAGAGGTGTTCCTCATAAACATCACTTACTAGGTTAGTGGTCAATTATACCTACTTAAGGCTTAGAATGGTTACTTCCTTCCTAAAAAAACAACTTTTTCTCAACCTTTAACTTATCCTCCTAACTTCTAGATGACGTCAAGCCATAAACTTGATTACTAATGAACTCCAAGGATAGGCTTTTTCTCCTCTCTTTTTTTTCTTCTCATTCCTCCTCTTTATTTTTCAGGGAGTATTTATTAGGTTTTGCTAGGTTTTGTTTTTTAGTTCAATCAAATATTGAACATAATTGATCAATGCTTAGGTCTCTGATCAAAATGAGAGGGTTTTGGACATAGCTTAATAGTTGAAGCTTTGTACTAGGTTGGTTTTGCAATTGTGGTTTTGGTTTTTAGGGGTTCTTAATGGTTTTGCTAAATTTGGAGGAAATGAGCTATTTCTAACCTTTTGATCTTGAGAGAAAGGTTTTCAGCCCTTGATAAGAACCCTTTGAGAAGTTTTGAAGTGTGAACATAAAAAAAAAAAAAGTTTTTGCATAGTGGGTATCATAGTCATAACTGACTGAGATGAGTAGTTTTGAAGCCTCGTTGGACAACTCCGATGTCATCAGCGTTGGAGACCATTTAAAGTTGGTGGAGGGGTGCACACTTTTTAATTGGATTTAACCTTGCTCTATTTGGAGGTTTGTAGTTTCACATTCATTCGTTTGAAGATGCCAAATCAATCAGGCAAAACTGTTAGATAAGAAGATGAATAGTGGTCAAATGATGTGTCATTCAATCTATTTATTAAATATGAGTGATGCGTCGTCTAGGTTAAACCCTAAAAATTAGGGTTTTTAATTTAGGACTTGAAAAACTTCAATTTAGTCCCTGTTCTTCTAATTTATTTTAATTTCACCCGTAATTGCCTCCTAACTTTTAATTTCATGCAATTCCACCCTTGTCAAACTCAATTATCAGCCCTAAAGTTCAATGCCTTTTCCAATTCGATCCTTCGTTTATGATTTATGCAAATCTACTTTCAATTGACTATCAAACATTCATTTGTCTTCAAGTTGGCCTCTGATTTTTCTGATTTTAGTTCCTGAAGTCTTATGCCTTTTACAATTTGGTCATTGGTTTTGAATTTCTTCAATCAAGTCTCTAATTGCCTATTAAACTTAAATATTTATGCAATTAAGAGAGGATTCATCACCCTAAGTGAATTGAGAAAAATATTTCACATGTTTTCAAATAGTATTGATTGTAAATCCTTGCGTAAGGTGGAATGAGATTTGAAAAAAAGTTTCAAATCTTATTCAAAGAATCAATGATTATGGTGTCGAGGAAAAACATGATTTGACATTGTAGACATACTCTATGCTATAATGTCTAAATCAAAATATTGTTGATAAAAGAATAATAATTACATCGAGAAACTAGTCATTGAAAGGTTAAGTCAAACCACTTATGACTTTATAATTAATATTTGGAGGATCATGACATATTGTTAGACATTGTACTTGATCTTTAAATATAAATCAATCAATTGTTGAATTGATAATAAATTAAAAATTTTAATCCTATTTTATTTAGGATTATGATTTATATTTGGGTCAATTTATTAGAGAACCTAATGGGTCACACACATAAAAATCATTGATCAAAAATTGAAATGACATAATTAATCAATTGTGACATCATTTAAATAAATTTTATAAATTAAGAACTAGAATGTAATTAATACATGTGATTATAATTTTAAACCTAAAAACAATCAAGTAAGGACTTAATTGAATAAATTTATAAAATTAGCTTAAAATAATATATGTACTATTATTTAAGGGTCAAATTGATATTTTTATCATTTATAGGGTTTTTAGGTTTATTTAAATAGAAAGCTATACCTCTTATTTTCTAAAGGTGCGTAAAGTACACTACGTAAATACCTAAAACACAAAAGAAAAAAACTAGCACTCTAAGGTATAACAATCCCTCTATCCTAAAAAGATTTAGGAGATTTCTTATTGGTGATTTGTATGAATTACTATTAGAGGCCAAACATTTGGATAACTTGTAGTTTGTGATAACCTAGCTTTGAAGCAAATATTCAAAGTCAAAAGAAACATTTGATTTTCAAATAATTTTTGCATAAACCCAAAACAACATATGATTTGTCTAACAAAATCCTTAAGACTTCTGATTTTTTTTTAAATTTACAGTTTTTATTGTATATATGTGTTTTGAAAAACCCAATACTATTCCTTTTGGTAACAAGTTTGCCAACAATTAATCCAGTCAAAGCCCCATCGACTCTATCTTTGAATCCGAGTTTAGGTTTTGCTCCAGGTTGCAAATAAAATCTACAAAGCTACCAACATCACCTATATGTGTAACAATTCGAAATGGAGTGAGTATGAAAATTGAACCTGGCATGAATTGGAAGCAGAAAAAAATAGTTAATAAAACAAAGCCAAAAGTCCAGTCCTTGTTAAAAATAAACCTTGTAGAAATCAATCTCTTTTGTAGTTTTGATTTTGGTCTAGTAGATTGGTAGAAGGTTATAAATACAAGTCCAGTCCTTTTGCTTTATTTGAAGGCATCAAGGACCAGCTAGTTTTGAAAAATTGTGTAGAATCATTCTTTGTTAGCCTGGTATTTAAAGAACAATGAAGATGTCAATCCAACGAAAACCAGTCCCAACACGTTGAGCCAAACCATTATGAGTTGGGCTAGCTCTAGCAAGAAGCTTTTTATTGAACCCACTGTCTCTCAGCTGGCTTGTGAGGCTTTAATGGTTTTGACATAGCGTCTTTGGGTTGGTGCGACTGCTAACCCTTGGAGAAAGGGTTTTGACTAAATCTTTTTTTTTTATATAATAAATTTAAAAGAAATAAAATATTAATAAATTATTTTTCAACTTATATTATTTAATATAACCAAACACTATAAATTATTTTTCAATTTATTTATTTATAATATTACAAAACTTAGAAAAAATAATTCACGAACTACTTGACGTGGAACAAAAGCAATTATTCCCTACTACTAGATGTTACTTTTCATATTGTTTTGAGATATTGCTCCCTTTACTTACAAATGACATGATACATCATGTTTTTGAAATTAATAATTTTTAGATTGTTTTGCACAAAAATCAAGCCTACCAATTAATTTTTTTTTTGATCACCCACACTAACTTGTTGGATTAAAACTTATTTGTTAATATTCAAACGAATAGTTTGAATTTCACGAACAGAATACACATTATATTACTAGAAACTAGAGAGACCAATCCTACTTATTTTAAATAAATAAAAAAATTAAAACAACTTAATTGTGAAACCCAACTTCAATATGTGATTTTTTTCCCTCACTATCCAAGTCATTAGGTCAAGATTTTGCATTAAGATTTCGAATAAAATAATCAAATACTAGAAAACCAATTAATCTAATATTCTGTCAACACTTTTGTAAAAAAACATTACTTTTCGAAGACGCCGATGAAATACACAACAAATTGTGTGTAAGGATCCACCGATAATCTCTTGTTATCCGACTCATCATCATCCATTTCAAATAAACCAAAGCCGAAACGTAGAACAATGAGAATTAGAGTATACTAGGTACTTTACCTATGATTAGCCGTGGGTTAAATATATAAAAAATATTATACATGCAGGTTTTTTTTAGAAGTGTTTTTATATATAAAAAAGTTTTAAATATAAATTAAAAAATTTATACATACATACAATCAAATAAAACGATAACTATATGTGTTAATAAACAAGAAATTTTTTTATTAACGATAACTAAATATAGAATTAAAAAAAATCAAAAGATATATATATATATCAAAATAATTAATTTTACAATATAGAATATTTATCCGGTTGTGCTAACTGAATTCTTTATTAAAATTATTTTTTATTCAATCAAATGATATTAAGAATATATACACATATTAAATTGATTAAATAAAATAAAAGTGAAAAATATTATGCAAGATTTAACATATTAAAAATATTATCTAAAAATAAATATTTTTTTATTTTAAAAAATAAATTCTTGTATACAAAAGATAAAAAAAATTATAGATAAATTAGAATAATATTTTCAAAAATTAAATATGCACAACACTATCAAAAAACAATCTCTAACAAAAAAAGGTTAAATATGAAAAACATAATCACAAATAAGGGATATTAATTGAAACATAAATTAAAAACAAATATTGTAATATTTCAGTTAAAAAAAAGTGATATCAGAAAATAATAATGGCCCAGGTATTGTGACTTTACTTGTTAAACTTGTGACTTAGACCAAACTCAATTGGGTTCAATAAATTTTTCCCTTTAAATTTATATCCAATTTTAAAAAAGAGAGCCAAAAGAGCCCAAACTCGCGAGCCTATAACCCAACGTGCTTGATCCAAAAGTATTGGTGTACCTAGGTTTATTTTTTATTTTTATTTTTAAAGAGGCGAGCAATTTTTTTCTGAATAAAAAATAAGCAGGTGACAGGTTGTCTGCTAGATTCTGGCCACCACAATGGTGGCTAAAAAATCGGGTCATTGGCTCTTTTGGTAAAAGAAACCCAATTTTAAGCCATTTCAACCCAAAAACACTTAATCATCACCCTTATAACAACCACAAACCATTCCATCAACTTCAAATACCTAAACAATAGCCCAAAAAACCGAAATTAAACTATGTTAACTTTGGCTTTACCGGTTTTGATATGGTTTTTTATGCGAAATATATTGAGGCTTCAAACAATCATCATGAAGTACCTCTCATCTCCTACAACCCGTGGATCAAAAAAAAAAAAAAATCAATTTTAATGGTAAAAAATGGAGTGACCGGTGACTTTTTTTCTCACTGCTGGAATTTGACAACCGCCTTTCTCTCCCCTCTCTAACTAGTGATTGAAAAATAAAACAAATGAAATTGTGTATCAAAACTGATTTAAAAATAAATAAATTAAAGGGATCTAGATTATATAAATTATGTTATTTTAAAAGATCGAGTACTTACATGTATTTGTCATGCAATCTTTGGCATACCATCTATATTTGATGTCATTTTCATTTTGGCCCCTCATCTTTTAATTTTATTATTGACTAAGAAATCAAAAGCAATTGACATTTAATTAGGTTCAAACCACACAAAATAAAAGTTTGAGGAACAAAATAAATTATTAGAAAAATAACAGTAAGTCCACAATATTATTATATGTGGGTGTTAACCGTGCAAATCCACATTAATTAAGCCATGCCTTTTGGTATATTCTGAACGTAATATAATATAACTTGAAATAAGAAGTTATTAATTGTTCGACTAAGTACATATTCCGGGAGCTGGGACGGCTACAGATATTAATTACATGGTTACTCTTTGTACAATGGAATGAATTAAGAGTATCGTTTAACATGTGGATAATCAGAAACACATGCAATTCACGTTCGCCGTCTCTGTATTATCTATCTTGAATTCTTGAGAATCTATGAAATCACCACATTAATGTTAGTAGATTGATAATGTAAACGACGTCCACATTAATAATCCTCCTCTACTCCATAATTATTGGGTAGGCGTGGTCCTTTAACGTCTCTACTGATTTATAGAATTTTTTTAGCAAGGAGCTTTTTATGTACCCATTAGAGTGTGTTTGGAAATACAATGATATTTCTTTAAATTTTAATTTTTTTTTTGTTAAAAATATATATTTTTTATTTTTAAATCGTTTTGATATGATGATATCAAAAATAATTTTTTAAAAAATAAAATAATTTTATTTTAATTCATTTATAAGTGAAAAACACTTTAAATTGCTATTATTACCACAATCCTAAGCACACCCTAAAACTAAAAAGAGGGTACTGGTGGGTCAAAGTTTTTAATATACATATAATATTTATTATTTATCAAGTAAAAAATCTAATTTTTCATAAATTATACATTGAGTTTCTAGTATTCATATTAATATTAATTATCTTACTATTATTTTGTATTCAATAAAAAAATAAAATAGTTAATATATATATATATATATATATATATATAATGATGAACAACAATTTCAATTCAAAAAACCCAAACTAATTGGTTAAGGGTTAATTATGTTTATAATCATCATTCTTTTCTACTTCTCACTAATGCAATATATTAGCCACTTACATTATACTATACTCCAAAACATGTTGGATTTTCACTATGTTTTTGTCTTTGTGTAATATTTTTTTAACTTGACTCTCAAACTTTGTTTTTGGATGATTTAGTCTTATTTAAAGAGCAATTGATTCTAAATTCTTATGAAAGGGTGTAATTGGAAAAGGGGAGATCGAAAATGAAAAACACAGCAACCACAGGTGGCGTACCATAAGTTTTGAAAAAATATACTTTGGTCATCCAACTTAAACAATTACGAAAATTATACAATTTTGGTTTCTTAAAATTGTTCCAAATCCATTTTGATACAGGGGTTTATTTTTGTTATTTTTTGATCCCTGATTGAGAGAGAAGGGTCGCTAGATTCTAGTGGTATATAGAGAAACTTGTCATTGGTATCGATTTAAGCCACCAAAATAGAAGGTTTTTGTGTCAAATTATTCCATTTGATGAGGGGAGTTTATAGTAGGTGTTTTTGCACCTTAAAAGTTTATGAAAAAACATATTTGAGCTCGGGTTGATTTTTAGTTTTGAGTTGAGTTCAGTTTTTTGGGTTATTTTTGGGTTTTTTTGAGGCATGAAGAGGTTTATCATGGTTTTTAAGGTGTTTTGGATCAAAATGAGTTGAAAAACGGTTTTTTAGATTAAAAGAACATAGGTCCTGATTTTCTAGTCACCACAGTAGCTGAAATTTGGACAAAACAAGCGACGCGTCTTCTGTTTTTTTTTTTCTTAAGAGGCGGACAACATATCATTCGCCCTGAGCGTAGATTGAAAAAAGGGGATCAATCATGCAAGCTTGCCTTTGTAGGCTCGCACGTAGGCTCTGGTTAAAAGGGCCATGCGGGTTGGCCTGACTCTTTTTTTCCCTATTTTTTTTAATTTCAATTGATGTTTTTTTTTTTTAAAAAAAACTTAATTATATTTACATTAATACCACTTCTCTCTTTTATTTTGTTTAGAGAGAATCTTTTAATAATATTGATATTTTGGTTATGCATTTAATTTTCAGAGAGGTTTTTCTGATTCATCTATGTTTTTGTTTTTATCTTTTGTACAGATAAACTATGTTTTTGAAAATAACAAACATTTATTTTCAGATGCTATTTTTAATATGTATAACCTTACATATTATTTCTTATTTCTTTTTATTTTATTCAATCAATTCAATATATTTGTCTATTTCTATTATCGTTTGATTAATTAGCAAATATTATCAGGTAAATGTCATATTTTTCAAGATTAAATATCTTGATTTACATCTATCTTTTGAATTTTCAAATTTTATTTTTAGGTGTCATTAATGATTTATTTATCTATTTAATAGTGTACATAATTCTTAATTTATTTGATTACATGTACTTATAAACTTTTTGATTTATTAAATTTTTTAAGCTATGCATACATGTAATCAAATAGTGTTATCAATAGCACCACCACGAGCTCAATGCTCATATAAGAACATACTTATCTAGAAGTTTATGCCTTACCTCGTAATTTAAGAGCCATGTTGTAGAAGGTGTTTATGACTGTGGTAATAATTATTTTTCAAAGTGTTTTTTATTTAAAAATGTATTAAAATAATATTTTTTTTAAAAAAAATTAATTTTAATATCAGCACATCAAAACAATATAAAAATACTAAATAATTTAAAGCGATGAAAAAAATAAAAACCTTTCAAATTTTTTCAAAAATACTTTTTTAAATATCACTTCATTAAAGAGACCAACTAGCCATTCACTTTATCACGAGACAGCAAGTCAATCCATAGTGTTTCCATAACTTGTCTTGAATAATATGAGTCATTAGCTATACAAATACATGCCATAATTCATTGTATCCAATTAAACATCCATCTCTAAAATCACTTGCTAAGAAGATATGTACAAGAGAGTCATCTAAAACCATATATATATGGTCCTGCATTAGTGAGGCTTTATATATAATGACATGCATCACCTTCAATTCAAAATCATAAATTAATGAATTATGGATCTATTTTATATATAAATACATCTTTTTTTTCCACTCTTAATTAATCAACCTGGGATATTTATCACTTATATCTATAATCAATATAAATCATAATAACACATAATACAAAAAATAAGTTTATATTTCTTAAAATTAAATTTTTAATGGTTAAGTAATTTTGAATTTTTGTTTTGTTTCTTAAAAAATTTAAACAATTTCGATAAAATTTTCAAATATATATCTACCATGATAATCTACATGTAATGGTAACCTAAAATATTTATAAACTTTGATTATATTATCATATCTCGTAAAAAGTAATGTAACAATAAGGTGCTATGTACTTGTAGAGAAATCAGTGCTTTTACTCTGCATTGAAAGCTTGATGTGCTATGAATACCGATAGATGGTTTGAAAGCACACAACAAAAAATAAGGGGGTGTGGGCGGCGGCGTCGCTTTGACTTTCTAAAACTCAAAAAATACATTGAATGTATGCCCGATGCATGGGTATAGAAAAGCCACCGATAAGGATGAGTCGGTGTTGATTTTTTTAAAGAAGTTTTCGACGCCATCACTATCCATATTGAACTCCGGATAATGGACGCCACCACCACATTACTATTTAGGTATCTACGTAATTCATGGGTAGGTATGGGTTTGGCAATTAAGTCCTTGAATTCTCAAGCTACTTCATAGTTTATGGGTAGGAGAGGGAGTTATGAACCATTAATAACCTTTTTGTTTATACCTTTTTATGCGTTTCAAAAATAATCAAAATAATATTTTTAACTTTGAACCGCAGTTTGATATATATATATATAAACTTGTAGATAAACACATTCCAACTCTTATAAAGATCATGCTCCATGGTTGATCGGTTTGATTTCTGGTTCGATTAATATATATTATTTCTAAATATGTTGAATGTAACTTGCGTAGTGCACATGTTAACCCTTGGAGCAAGGGTGCGATTTCCAAGTCCCCTTTTGACCTGATCATTAGCATTCGAGTTCTATTTTATTTTTTGCACTTGACAGTAAATAAGATCTACCACACAAAAAAAAAAAATTCACTTACAAAGAGGCCAAGCTTCCAAGGGCTGCCTTTTTCATGCCAGTGTTTTTTTTTTTTTTTTCAAACTTGCTAATGATCCTCATCTTTTGCAAAAAAGCTAGACAAGAGCTTCTTACCATATCCTTCTTAACTTTTCCATACTACTTGTTCCTGTCTTATGGCTTCTTTCTTATCCTACTTTCATCATCACTTGCAATTGCTCATTATAAAAAACTAAGGGTCCTTTTTCTTTACAATCTGATTAAAGCATCTAGGTTTCGATTCAATTAAAAAAACCATCAAGTTCATTCGGTTTTTATCAAATCAACTACTCAGATGATATTTCATCAAACAAACAGAATATACTTTATGTTACTAGTAATTTGAGGAGAGAACAATCCAACTTATTCTATATTGAAGCTATATATATGTTAAAATATTTTTTTGGGAGAAATTTGCATAGGACCTAGGTTTGCACATGAGTTTGCATATGCATATGTGAAAGTTTACATATATAATGATGAACTTTACATTCAATTATGAAGTTCAAACTAATTGGTTATGGGTTCATCAAATATATAATCATCATACCTGATAATGTATACTCACACTCGTACATGATAGGCTCCCAAAAAGGTATTGTTCAATTAGAACCGCATAGTGAGTTTTGTCCTAAAAAGATATCTCTTAGAGAGAGAGGTTGAACCTTGTGGTTATAAGCAATCAAAGCCCTCCTCATCTTTTAGCCAATGTCAGATAATGGGATTATCATAGCCTTTTAGATGGGGGCGTGGATAGTCGCACATGGCTAACATCTCCATAAACGGCGCCAATGATGATATGTGCCCACATCCGCACATGGTAGCCCCCCAAGAGGTATTGTTCTATTGGAACCACAAGGTGAGTTTTGTCCTGAAAAGGTGCCTCTTGGGGAGAGAGGTTGAACTTTGGGCTTATAAGTGACCAAGACCCTTATTTCTTAGTCGATGTGAGTTAGTTGCATCGTCAAAGCCCCTCAAGCGAGGGGCTTGGTTAGTCACACATTGCTAACGTTCCCACATATGATGCCGATGATGATGTGTGTCCACACTCACACATGGTAAGCCTTCCAAGAGGCTCATTTTCAAGATAAAACCTACTAAGTGGTTCCAATGTGACAATACTTCTTGGGGGGGCTATGATGATGTGTGCCCACACCTGCACAAGGTAGGCTCCCCAGGCGAGAGGCTTGGGTAGTTGCATATGGCTAATGTTTTTATAGACGATGCCAATGATGATGTGTGTCCACGCTCGCACATGGTATCCCTTATGAGGTATTGTCTGTCTGGAACCACATAGTGAATTTTGTCCTAAAAAGGCACCTTTTAAGGAGAGAGGTTGAACCTTGTGCTTATAAGCGACTAATGCCTTCATCTCTTAATCGATGTGGGATATTGACATCATTATAGCCCCCCGGGTGCACAGTAACCAATCCCTTTGGTAGTGCTTCTTTATCTCCAATGTTTTTTCCACTCAAATTTGGGTGTTGTAGATTCATAGGGGACCTATCTTTCTTTTCAGGTGCATGCATGCCGAATGTATGAACATGTAATCTATATGATGAATTCGCCCTTCAAATGGGTGACATATGATTGTAATTGTTGCATGACGAAACAAGAATCTTGATTCTTGCCCAAACTCTACAATGAAAATTTTTGGAGTGACGATCATGAGTTCAAAATGTGCCAAAGAGGGTTTGCCCATATACAAATAACGATAGCACATACAACCTAAGGACAGGTTTTATTATGTGAACATGGGTAGGTTGGCTATTCAGTCTCTAAAAAAGGGTCTCTTGTTGTCCCAGTGATCGCTCTCGTGGAGGCAATATGGGGGCTTGTAGGCAATGAGATGGCACGTGTACCAACTGTTACCAGTCTAAGCACTCAGCGAAGAGTTGGGGTTTACACAAACTTAAACCTTGACTAAAAGTCGTAAGGTAAGCTGCTAGTCCCCCACTTAACTTAAAGTTTTTAGTGCGTTTTCTAACCCTACCTCCTTTTTAGTGCGCCTTTGAGCCCTTCTCCCTTTGGTAGTGCGTTTTCTAACCCTACCTCCTTTTGAGTGCGCCTTTGAGCCCTCACCTCCACTTTGAGTGCGCCTTTGAGCCCTCATCCCTTGGGTAGTGCGTTTTCTAACCCTACCTCCTTTTGAGTGCGCCTCTAAGCCCTCACCTCCATTTTAAGTGCGCCTCTGAGCCCTCATCCCTTTGGTAGTGCGTTTTCTAACCCTACCTCTTTTTTAGTGCGCCTTCGAGCCCTCACCTCCATTTTGAGTGCGCCTTTGAGCCCTTATCCCTTTGGTAGTGCGTTTTCTAATCCTACCTCCTTTTGAGTGCGCCTTCGAGCCCTCACCTCCATTTTGAGTGCGCTTTTGAGCCCTCATCCCTCCTTACGTAGTGCGTTTTCTAACCCTACCTCCTTTTGAGTGCGCCTTTGAGCCCTACCTCCATTTTGATTGCGCCTTTGAGCCCTCATCCCTTAGGTAGTGCGTTTTCTAACCCTACCTCCTTTTGAGTGCGCTTTTGAGCCCTCAACTCCTTTTGAGTGCGCCTTTAAGCCCCCACCTCCATTTTAAGTGCGCCTTTGAGCCCTCATCCCTTTGGTAGTGCATTTTCTAACCCTACCTCCTTTTGGGTGTGCCTTTGAGCCCTCAACTCATTCCAAGTGTACCTTTGAGCCCTCAAATCCTTTTGAGTACGCCTTTGCGCCATCACCAACTTTTTTCTGGGTAGGTCACCCATTACAATGAGACCACACTTCACTTTCTTTCCTTTTTTTTTTCGGGTTAAAGGGGATTGGCGAAAGGAATCTCAGTTTAGCTCAACCATACATAGGACTTTGGGTCCAGTTGAAGTTTTAGGTCAATCAAATTTTGAGACGACCAGTTTCGAAAGACCAATGTTATTTTTTCTTTACAACACTTACTATGCACAAATCTTTGCTCCGTAAGTATTGTAAAGAGGGGGGCAACTGTTGTAACCCATTTTTGGGTCCCCACAAAAAAATAATAAATACAAAAAAAAAAAAAACCGAACAGTGTCGTTTTGACACTGTTCCTCTTCCCGCATGTTGCTAGAGCCCCACACCAATGATTGCAGGCTGCTCCTAAAAACCCGCAGCGCACCCTGCCGAAATCAAGGGATCGGCGCCTTGCTGTCGTGCCCAATGACCGACCAGCCGCCGCGTGACCCGCTCCCTGGCTCCACAGTGAAAAGCCACGCTCACTGGCTCTATAAATAGAGGAGGAGAAGACCAAGAGAGGGGGAACAGAAGGGAGAAGAGAGGGAGAAGACCGAGAGAGGAGAGGAGAGAAGGCAGAGAAGAGAAAGGAAGAAGCAGAGAAGAAAACAGAAAAAAACAGAGGAGAGAAAGAGAAGGAAAACCGCCGGCCACCGCGAACCGCCAGCACCGCCACCACCACCCCTGCCGCATCAGCTGCTGCCAGCATCAACACCGTTCCAGGTAACTTTCTCCACTGTCATTTTTTTTTGCTTAACGTTCTGCATGCAGATGAAGATTAATTAGCTAGTTACTGTGCTGTGCACAGTAACTGGCTAATTAATTCACGGGTTACTGTGTGCACAGTAACCAGAGTGCACAGTAACCAACCCATGTATTTGGGCCTAACCCGACCCATTTCAAAGAAAAAAATCAAAAACATTTTTTTCAGCATTTTATAATTTTTCCGCGTAATTTTTATGTCATTTTGATTAATATTGGGTGGTATTTTATGTTGTTAAAAATACAAAAATCTGATATTAAAATACTCGGTTTTCGTCAAAAAAACTTCCAAAAATACAAAAAAATTAAAAAAGAGAAAAAATGTTTTTGTGCATACGGTCAAGTGTCTCAAAGCTAAAAAATCATATTTTATTTTTCATACACCAAAAAAAACCATGTTTTAGCATACATTTTGGCTTTAATAACCAGTTTATTAAAGTCAAGAGAATATTGACCAAAATTTTAAAAACAACAAAAATTTTATTTTGTTTGTCTCTTAGTATCCGGGGTATGACATTACACGTAATGCATATTCTGGATATTTAATTCTCTTTTTTTTTGGACAATAGAACCTGGGGTATGACATTACATGTAATGCGTATTCTAAACAATAAGAAACCACAACACGATCTTAGATTTTATCAGACAAAACAATGCAGCTTATCTTAGGTAGGGCGTAGTTGGGGTGCTAATACCTTCCCTTTACGCAACCAGTCTCCGTACCCCATCTCTGAGACCAGTTAGGGTTCCTAGTAACCAGAATACTAGGTGGCGACTCCCAGTCCATATTTGCACTTGTAGAGACAAGAATTCCTTGTCTCTCCCTTTTTGCCAGGAATAAATATTTCGTTTTTTTTTTCCATTGAGGGTGGATGATCGCCGCGCCGCCGCACACGTGCGACACAGACGATGCCAATGATGATGTATGCCCATACCCATTCATGGTAGAATTCCTAAGAGGTATTGTCTCACTTGAATCACATAGTGAGTTTTGTCCTTAAAAGACGCCTCTTGGGAAGAGAGGTTGAACCTTGTGCTTATAAGCGACGTCTCCTAGCTGATGTGGGATAGTGTCATTATCAATCATCAATTTAAAATTCTAGATTAATGGATTATGTATCTATCATATATATTAATAAATATTTCTTTATTCCTAACAGATCTAATATTTTATTATAATTTTTATAATAAAAGCATGTAATTTCAAAGATACCAATGAAAATACCAAAAACTTATGTACAAGGATCCACCAATAATGTCTTGTTATCCTACCCATCATCATTCATTTCAAATAAACTTAAGTAGAAATGTAGAACAATGAGAACTCAAGAAATGCAAAGATATTAATTGTTTGATAAAGGTCATATTCTGGGAGCTGGGATAACTATAAATAAATTATTGTTGGAAAATGTAAGATAAAATTGGAGAATGGTGAAATCAATAAATATAAAGCACGTTTGGTAGCTTAAGATTACAAAAAAGAGTATAGTGTCAACTACAATAAAGTTTTTGCTCTGGTTGCAAGGCATGAAACAATAAGATTGATTATTGCTTTAGCATTTCAAAATTCATGGCCTATATTCTAGTTGAAAGTGAAGTCATCTTTTCTATATAAAGACCTTCAAGAATATGTATTTGTTAATCAACCTCTTGGTTATGTGAAATTTGATAATAAACATAAGGTATATAAATTAAAAAAGCTTTTATATGAGTTAAAGCAATCTCTAAGAGCCTGATAAAGTTGTATTGATGCTTATTTCTTGAAGAAAAGATTTTAAAGATGTTTATATAATCCTAAGTTTTTTTTTTATTATTAAAATTGAAGATGGATGAAAAATGCTTTTTATATACTTAAATATAGATGACTTGATTTACATTGATAATAATGGGGCTATGTTTGAAAAATTTAAAAGGGACATGATGATCGAGTTTAATATGTCTGATCTTGAAAACTTACATTACTTTCTTTTGAAGTGGGTCAATCAAATGCCGTGATATTTATTTCTAAAAAAAAAATAATGTTCGAGAAAATTTAGAGAAGTCTCAAATAAAAAATTACAATTTGGTGAGCACATCAAATGAGTTTGGTTTGAAACTAAATAAGGATCATGAAAGAAAGAAGATTGAAGACACTTTTTACAAGCAAACTATAGGGAGTTTGATATATTTGACAGCAAAAAGATAAGACATATTGTATTTAGCAAGTTTTGTTAGTATATACATGGATAATCCAATATAATTTTATCTTCTGACTACTAAAATGATACTTCGATACTTGAAAGGTACTATAGAGTTTGGATTGTTCTACCAAAAAAGAGAACAATTATATATTTGATTGGATTTACTGATAGCGATTATATAGTAGACCAAGTAATAGAAAAAGCACTTCGAGATATGTTTTTAAGCTTGGTTTAGGAGCTATCTGAAATTGTGATTGTGACTTTATATGCATGTCAAATGATATGGTCGAAGAAAATGCTTGAAAAACTTAATTTCAAGAGACAAGGCTCTATGGTCATTTTTTGTGACAATAACTCAATAATTAAATTCTTTAAAATCAAGTTCTACATGGTAGAAACAAACATATTTGTTTGTTAATGTGAAGTTTCACTTCTTAAGAGATCTCACAAAGGATAGGACCATTGAGATAATCTAATGCAAAAGTGAAGTTCAAGTTTCTGATATATTCATCAAGTCTTTCAAATTAGATTCGTTTGTGAAGCTTAGAAGATCACTTGGTGTTTTTACTCAAAAAAATCTTGTTTAGAGAAGTGTCACATATAGTTAAACAGTGTAAAAAATAACCTTATTTAGAGAAATGTTCCTCATAGTTAAACTGAGTGTTAAGAATGTCAAGAACCATCTCAACCCAATAGCTTAAGCTGTTAGGTGAGGTCCTAGGATATGATTTATATTATTCTCTAACACACTCTCTCAAGTGAAAGCTCTTTGGGCTTGAAACTTGCACAAGCCTATATTACCTTGTGCTTAATTTTTATCAAATAAATGGGGATGGTGAGATTCGAACTCGTGACAACTGGGTTATCAAGTCTCTGATACCATGTCAAGAACCATCTCAACCCAATAGCTTAAGCTGTTAGGTGAGGTCGTAGGATATGATTTATATTATTCTCTAACAAAGAATATCAATTTAAAAGAGGGATAATTGTTTCTTATATTTATAATAAGATTATAATATAAAATCAAACTATGCTAATCCTACAAGGATTCTAAAATACTAAATACTAATTCTTTTTTATAAAGGAATCCTTTCTCTATCCCAAGAATTACATGGGCACTCTTTGTATGATGGATGGAAATTAGAAGCACACGCAATTAACATTCCCTGACTCGACATTATTGATAATCCACGCAACCACCACATTAATATTTAAGCTACTGTTGATAATGTAAAAGAAATCCACATTAATAATCCTTGAAATTGACTTGTATCCATCTCCTCCACTCCATCTTCACGGGGTTGTTGTGAAAATTAAGCTCCTCTTTATTAATTTCTCAAGTGATTTATTGAATTTTTTTAGCCCCCCACAATCAGGAATGTATTTCTCTATTTTCTTTTCCATTGAAACCACATTAGATTTATTTGATATTGTTATGATATGTATGATTTGACCAGTAAATTATGCTTTGTTGCTGGTTGAAAACTACACTAGGATGAATAATTTCTTGATAATAGGTTATTGGAATTCAGAAAGAAACTGTTTTTCTTTTAGTTAACTCAATTTTATAAAAAGAAGAGGAAAACATAAAATAATAATCCAACTATAGACCCGCAGAACAACTGAAGGATCTACTTGCAGGTCATTAAGCACAAAGAAAGAATCGAATGCTTGAAGAACACCTTATTCTAGATCATATGATGCTTCTAAAATGAGGCCTCATATTCACTGTTTCTATCAACTCCTTGCTTTGCAACTGTAAAGTTTGCTTCATGGAGAACATGAAAGAAACTGACCTCGAAAAATAGGTTTGTCTGAGCGAGTGTATTGTGTTGAAATTATTAGCAAAGGTGGATGCTGTGTTCAGGTAACAATGTTTTTTTATATATATTTGAAAAATTACACTCTGTATACTAGTTTTGGTGAAAAAACTAAAATGTTCAAGTACATAATAACGCATGTCCCCTTTCTCTCTTCAAATTCCTCACTGCCAATCTCTCATCTTCCTAGCCATTAATCTCATCCACAAAGCATTGAATTAAGATGAGAGGGAGAAGGAAAGGAAGAGGACAATGGTTGATGTGGTGGCGTGAATTTTCAGTCATTTAGTTCAAGGGTATCTTCCAGGAGAAGGGGAAGAGCAGCTAGTCGGCAAGGTGATTGGGTTTGTGTGGCTGGGATTCAATCATGGATGAGAAATGATGATTGATAGGGTCTTGAAACTTGTGATACTGAGTTTGGAAAGGACTTTTCTTATGACGGTGAACAGAGCTTGTTCACAGTTGGTCCCCTTCATCGCCACAAACTTGCGTTCACGATCGAGCATGAGGATGTCATATCTAATTAGGTTCTTCTTACGTATCCAGGCTGTTCTTAATTTTTTGTCAACCTTTAGCTGAGAGCTATAGTCTCATCTTCCTTAGCACGTAACTGCTCAATTAAAGACTTTGTTGCTTGCTTGCTTCTTTTTGTTTTTTTTTTTAAAGAATACTGGACATTTTATATATATATATATATATGCAAAAAAGCTGTTTGTTTGTTGAGTATTAAAGAATCATATAGCTTACAATTAGAACATTACAAAGTTTAAAGAGTTGCGCTATATTTTTAGAAAAAAATAGTAATTTAATTAATATGAAATAAAGCACAAACAAATTACTATTCTTACATTAAATTTTTCTATTTCAAAAAGAATATTTGGCAATGCCAACAATTTAAGATTGCTAAAATTATAATCTAATATTCTCACCTTTACTAATAAAATAAATAAAAATAACGAAGGAAATCATACATTATTTAAATGATAATATTTTTTCATGGTTGCATAAATGCTAAAATTTAAATACGGGATTTATTATTTAAGAAAAATATTTACATTTGTTTTTATATGCTATAGAATTATTTATTAATTGGGATTTATTATTTAACATGGATTTTTTTATGCAACGAACCTTAAGGCTTGTATAACTTTTATAAATAAAGAATAATAGAATGAGAAGTTTGGTTTCATCGCAAAAGTAGTTGAAGACTTTTTGTCTATAGAGAGGATTGAAAGATTTTGTGTGTGGTCCCTTAAGGTACAAGTAAAAGAGAGTAGAGATCCAATAATAATTTGTTGAGTTGAAAATTTTAAAATCACTATTCCATTATTTTTTTATAAATATAATTTTTATTTTTTTAATTTTTTTTCAGCTAGCTTAAAATATGCTAGATATAATATTAAACATAATAATTTTAAATTTATTAATCCATCAAAATATTAGGTAACATAACCTTGGGTCTAAACCCTGCTAGTTAGGTCTTAGAGTTCATCAGGCTGATTTAGGGTTCTTATAAACTATCAGGTCCACCTAGAGTTTCCATCACTCTAGAAGGCTCATAATTGCCATCCAATATGCACAAGCCCGAACTACAAACTTGACCTAATTTTGAAACATTACTGCACTGCACTAAGCATATGAATTCAAAAATTGATTGCATAATCCACACCTTGTAGTTTTCAAGAACAAAATAACACAAGCTCTCCAGACCTGGCAGCACAAGCAATAATAATTAAAGCTACGTCATCCACCATTCCAGTTACCATGCTATCGCCTTCTTCCTGATGCCCTAAAGGAGTCTCTAAAGAAAAACAAACTGCACTGAAATATGGATACTCAAAAGATAAGGATTCATCGATCCCTATATTGTACTTTGCTCCATCAACCCAAGGACATGCCTTTTTCACCAATCTGACCTTACAGATTCTTGGCATAAAGATTCCTTGTGAGAAGAATGGAAAGGTTTAAAATCAGTAAGTTCATATATATTTGTTTGTTTTTAATATGTAAGCCACTTTAACCTGTAACCTATGTTCTAAATCGTGTCCTTTAAGTGATGAAGAAAAAGATAGAGATGAAAAAGGTTTCTTACAAATTTCTTGGTTGCTTATATTGTGTTTTGATCTATCTCGCTAGTAAGGAATGATTTTGTCTTTAAAATTACTGATCCTGGCAGAGGCAACATTTATTTTCTTGTGTGTGGCGTCTTGGAGCAAACATGTAGATGAACACTCTTTTTTCAAGGACAAGCCGGTTTTGGATGGCTTAAAATGCAATATCGATGGATCTTATTTGAAAAAACCAGGTTATTCAAGTATACTGAGAGATCACTGATATTACTTTCTAGAATGGTTTTTTTTATGGGCAAAACCGTGTCGCTCTTGTAGGTCTCAAACAGCACTACGAGGATGGAAGTCCTGACAGCCACAGTTTTAAAACCCGGATCAGCCTGGCGGGTTAACCTGGGACCTGGCCGACCTGGGCCTGAGACCGTTCCGGGTGAAGGTAAAAACCCGCTTGAGAGTTGGCCCGGTTAAACCTGGTTGACCTGGCTGAGACCCGGTCTTTATTTTTTATTAGCAGACATTAAACAATGTTGTTTTGGCCTTTTAAAAAGCCAAAACGCTAAAGAAGAACAAAGCAGAATTAGGGACAGATCAAAACCTATTTAATGAAAGACAAATCAATTTAAATTAACAAAACAAAAGCTGAGGAGCAGAAGACATCTTGACTCTTGATCATTGTTGTTTCTATGCGAAAAAGGTTTAAATCTCCTTCTTGCACTCTCTCTTTTCTTCATTCTTGGTTGTTTTTTGAATTTTTAGCATCCATGAGTGTGGAGATTTCTATGCTACAAAATCGACTGCTGAGGTTAGAAATTTGAAGGAGATTAAAGGAGATCCAAAGAGACAGTTCTTTTAAGGAGGAGTGTGGAGATTGATGAATTGGCTCAAATCGATGGGGCCTTAACTCCGTCTCTATTTATTTCTACTAAGGTTTTTTTCTTTTGTTAAAATGAGATTGTTTTGACTGTGTTGATACATGCATGGTTTTTCTTTTCTTGATAACAAATGATGTTGTTGGCAAAATTTGTCCCCTTTTTTCTATTTTTTTAGTGAAAGATTTGATCTTTTAGGGTAAAGAAGAATAAATTTGTTGTTGTTTGAATCGATATGTTACCTTCAAAATTGAAGAGAAGAAGATGGATAATTTCGATTTGATTGGTAACTGAGGGGGTTTTACCAAGCTAATTTTTTTTTTTTTTTGGCGTCAGCCAAGTTAATTTTTTTTTAGTTGACCTGGGTCAACCCATCTAACCCGTGACCCGATCACTAGACCGAGTCGATCACCGAGTTGGGTTTCAAAACTATGCTGGCACCCAAAAGAGCTATGGTAGATTGGTTTTTAGAATCATACTCTGGTGAATGGATTCAATATCATTTCAACAACTAAGCCATGTAGATTGCGAAGCTCTTTCAACTCAATATTTGCTTCTATAATGGCTATGAAGAGCACGGGTATTTTTTTTAAAAATATATATATTTTCAAGTAAAAAATATTATTTTTAAAAAAATTATTATTATAATACGAAACACTACCAAAATTACATTCCTTATATTTTTTTCATGTTTTACTTCATGAAGTTGGGACTTCGACTGATTTGCTTTGACTTTAGCCACTTCCTTGTTGGCTCCTAATATATATTATCTCGACTTTTAATGTAAAAAGAAATAATAAATAACGAAAAGAATTTAAAACCACCTCAAACTAAGAACTTAAGTATTATGGAATGTATATATATAAGAAATATTATAGGACTACTCTAGTATTGTAATTTGTACCTTTACTATTGTATATTGCCCTACATATATAAATAGGAAATGTTGACTAACTAATAGATTAAAAGTTCTATTTCTTCTTAACTTTGTATTAGAGCATTAACATATTAAAACCAAGGTTGTCAATTCCATTTTAGTAAGTGTTTCATTTTTTTCAATTATAATGGAATATTTCAGTTTTCAAAGTGTTTTGGAGTACCGTTTCAGGGTTGTACTATTTATATATATAATCAACAAACATGATTCAAATTCAAGATAAATTAATTATAAATTATACAATACAAACACAATATCAAATAAATATAATTTCAAAATTTAAAATATTTCTAAATAGTCAAGATTAAATAGATATTTAACTTAAAGTAATTCAACTTAAAAAAAATATCAAAATATTATGAAAGTAAAATGTTTTAACACAAATATTTGAAATATAAAGTTAGGTCAATGTTATCAAGGCTAAAGAGATCTAAAGCATCTCTTGTTTTGCTCAAATTCCTACAAAGTATAAACATGAAAAAAATAGCATGAATATAAACCATATATATTAGTGATAAATCTAATTTTTAAAAATTAATATCATTGTTAATGAAAATAGTAATAATAATTTTCAATATTATTATTAATATCATTGTTATTGAAAATAGTAATGAAAAAGAGATTTTTATACTTGAGTGATTTAATTAATTAAATTGAACCGAGTTCAATTTGATTCAATGACTTTTCAAGACTGGAACAGAATATGAGGAATGAAACCGGAACATTCCGGCTGGAATTTAGCTGAAAAATCTGGAATGGACCGAGATTTCAAATGAGATGAAAATTGTTCTATTTTTTGAATTGGTATGAAATGTTTCAGCCATTCCGCACGAAACAGAACGGAATTGACAACCTTGATTAAAACTCCTCTCTCCCTAATGGACTCTATTGTTGTTGCTAACTTCTCCCTCTATCAAATTGGCGTTGTAGCATAGCCGCCCACGCACAGGTTGTTATTGGTGACTCCTTCCCATAGCAGTAGACTCCCTATCTTGTAGAGTAGAACAATGATTCTCTTCTCATGTTTCTGCAATTCCTCTACACATTATGAGGACCTCAACTCCAACCACAGTTTCTTTGTCCAACACTCAACATGTTATTTCATTGAAGTTTACGAACAACAATTATCTCTATTGATGAATGCAGATGAAGTCATATCTTCTTGGTTAGGGTATCTTCCACTTTGTTGATGGCTCTATGCCATGTCCTCTTTCTCATATATCTGAAATTGACAGTTCTGCTAGTTCTTCTTTGGCCATCAACCTTTATTTTCTTCATTGGAAGCAATAAGATCAACTTATTTTGAATGCATTACTCTTCTCTCTTTCAATGGATGTATTGTATCTTATGGTAGATTGTCAGACCTCTCATTGTGTTTGGCGTATTCTTGAGCAAGCTCTCGCCTCTCCATCTAATTCTCGTATTATACAACTCCACGGGTCTTTTCAAGGCCATCGGCAAGGTGATGCTTTGATTGCTATGCATATGCAACAAACAAATTCCTTATTTGAAGAATTGACTGTTGCTGGTTGGGTAATCTCTCTTGAATATTTTAACCTCTATATGTTTCGTGGCCTTCATAGTAAGTGTAAAGACTTGGTAACAGCCTCGCGACCAAGACAGAATCTCTGTTGTATGCGATCTTCATAGCCATCTTCTTACTCATGAGTTTCTCCATAAAACCTTTGTTTAATCTATGGTTGTCAACCTACCTCTGTTACCCATGTTGTCTTTGCTGCCTTCAACCAACCTTACCTAATATCAAAACAACCCCAACTTCAGCTGTAACAAAGGTTATTCTCATGGCAATTAACATCCTAACTGCAACTGCAATAGCCACAACCACATATATGATTTTCATGGTTTTTAGGGCTCTATTCCCACAAATTGGAAGCAGAGCAACTAGTAGCAGAACAGAAGGAACTCTGGGTCCTTCGTGGTGGTTTCCTCACCGGTTCTCTCAGTAGAGCATTAAGTGTAAGCTTTGCTTCTCCTTTAGCCACACCGCCCCTCAATGCCTTTAGTTTCACAACAGTGGACAATAGTCAACTGCCCATCTTATTGTTGGTAATGTTTTTGCTTCTACTTGGTTCTCGAACACAAGTGCAAATCAACATGTCATGCTTGACCTTACAACTTTGACTGAATATGAACTCTATCTCAGTAATGATCATTTGCATGTTTGTGGCAGTAAGGGCCTTTCCATATCCGATATTGGACATACCATATTACATTATGCAAAACGCACCTTTACCTTATCTAACATTCTTCATGTTCTTCATATTACCAAACCACTACTTTCTATTCAGAAATTTTATTGTGATAATAATACCTATTTTGAATTTCACACATTTGTGTTTTATGTAAAGGGTCTCACCACCAAGGCAGTTCTCCTTTCCAGTCAAATTAATGATGGTCTCTATGTTCTATCTAAGTCTTATGCCACATCCATCCCTTAGGCTTACTAGTCTCCTTATGTTTCTGCAACTGCTAATCAATGGCATCGTCGATTGAGTCACCTACTTCCCGTGTTTTTAATTTTTTATCATCCAAAAATAAAATAGCTTGTACTGCTAGACTCTCTCTTGTTGAATGTCAAACTTGTTCGCTAGGCAAGTCATTGCATCTGTCGTTGAGACCTATAGGTCACAAAACTACCACTTTACTTGATTTAATCATTAATGATGTTTGGGGTCCCACTCCTATATTTTCTTCTGATGGTTTTTGTTACATTGTTATTTTTATCAATGTGCATACAAAACATATATGGTATTAACCTCTTGTTGCAAAATTTAATGTGATTTCTACCTTCCATCGTTTTTAAGTTCTTGTTGAGCATTAGTTTTCATGAAATAAATTTATTCAAACTGATTAGGGTGGAGAATATCATAAATTAAAAAGTTTCTTTCAGACCATTGGTATTCATCATAGGTTAATTTATCCTCATACATATGAGCAAAATGGCACCATCGGGCGTCGTTATCGGTATATTATCGAAACTGGCCTTACCCTCTTAGGACAATGTAGTGTTCCTTTATAATTTTAGACTTATACGTTTGAATCTTTAGTATATCTTATCAATAGCATATCTACTCTTGTCCTCCAAAATCAATATCTATTTGAGTGTCTATTTCATCGTATTCTTGATTATGATTTTTTATATACTTTCATGTATCTTTGTTTTTCTTTTCTGCATCCTTATTATGCTCATAAGTTGGATTTTCATGCATCTTCATGTGTGTCCTTAGGTTATAGCTCCTTTCATCTTGGTTATCGCTATCTTAATTTAGCATCTCAACATGTTTATGTCTCCCGTTACGTCCGTTTTCATGAAGATGTGTTTTCTTTTGCAAAATCTTAACAAATAGCATAACACCCCAACACCTCCTCCCATCCTATACATCTTACACACTTGCCAAACTTGATTACTTCCGTAATTTTCTCCCCTACTGCCCCGTCGGTCCACTATACCAGTAGACCACCCAACCAAGCAACCCACCCTCCAACCATGTTTGCCATTATCCAACAACACCTTAGCCCGACCCTTATGTCACCACTTACTTGTTTATATAATTATTATTCTTTAGGTACAAGTTTTTCTCTTTCAAAGTTCCATTTTTCCATGTTTTCTATTGTAATGACTCATGGTTCTGCCACAAACTCTTTAGGTACAACTGCTGCAAGCTCCATGCCTTAGTTTGGTTCTCTAGCCGACCAGTAATTAATTGTTGATCTCTTCTCTTATCCTCTCTAGTAGCTTACAGGTTCAGGTTCTCCTTCATCTCGCCCTACGGCTCGTCAGCATCCCATTGTCCTTCGTTAATGGCTTCCCAAGATCGCACATTTGATGGCGTCTGTAACCATAGTTGTTGCCCCTATCTATCGAGTAATCTCTCATCCCAACTATGAACCCATTGCATTCTCTGATGTTGACAGGAATAAGGCTTGGCATGGTGTTATGCAAGATAAAATTCAAGCCTTGTGCTTTAACAACACCTGGTCCTTGGTTCCTTTCCATCCTTCAATGAATGTTGTTGGAAATCGTTGGGTGTACAAGATAAAACATCGTGTGGATGACATTATTGAGCGGTATAGGGCGCGATTAGTTGCTAGAGGTTTTACTCAGCATAAAGGCATTGATTACTTTGAGACCTTCAATCCTGTCATAAACATATGACTGTCAGGTTGGTTTTCTCAATTGCAGTTTTGTGTGGTTGGAAGATTCATCAACTCGATATACAAAATGCCCTCCTCAATAGAGTTTTTGCCAAAGAGGCCTACATGAAACAACCTTCAGGTTTTGTTGAATCTACCTGCCCTCTCATGTGTGCCAGTTGTATAAAACTCTAAATGGTTTGAAGCAGGTTCCATGGGTGTGGTACACTCATTTGAGTGATTTTTTGCTTTTTCCTAGCTTTCACGCTTCTAAGGTTGATATCTCCTTCTTTATCTTATTTATGGGTGCTAATATCTTTTATTTTTTGGTTTATGTTGAAGATATTCTACTTATGGGTAGTGACTCTACTAAGCTTCACTACCTAATACAGATGCTGGGCTTAGAGTCTAAGCTTTGCGACTTAGGGTGCGTTCACTATTTTTTAGAAATTGAAGTTTAGTCCACCAATATGGGTCTGATGTTATGACAACATAAATATATTATCAACATCCTTACTCGAGCTAGTATGACCTCTTGCAAACCTATTGATACTCTTATTTCTACCTCCAAAGTTACCATGTTGCCCGATTCCTAGTTTTCTAATCCTACACGATTTTGTTAAATTATTGGTTCTTTTTAATATCTCACATAAGCATGCTCCAACATATTCTTATTGGGTTGCCAATAAATGCATTTTGTGTTATCTTCAAGGTACGACTTCCTATGGCTTACAAATCACTTGTAGTTGCTCCTTTGCTTTGCATGGCTTTATGGATGCAGATTGGACAGGTAGTATTGATGATCACAAGTTTATGAGTGATTACCTTGTTTTCTTTGGTCATACATCGATTTTGTGGAAATTAAACAAGCAATGCATAGTTGCTCGCTCCTCTACCAAGGCTGAGTATAAAGCCTTTGCAAACGACACTGTTAAGGTTATTTGGCTTCAATGTTTATTAACAGATCTGCACATCCCTTCTGCCTCTACTCCTACTATTTGGTGTGATAATCTTGGTGCTACATATTTGTTTGTGAATCCTATCATTCATGCTCGTACTAAACATGTTGAAGTTGTTTATCATTTTGTATGAGACAAGGTTGCGAAGAAAGAGATTCAAATTTGTTTTATCTCTTTTTCGGATCAACTTATAAATGTCTTTACTAATCCTCTTCCTATTACTTCATTGACTGCTTTTAGATTCAAGTTTTGGGTCAATCCTCCAGCCTAAGCTTGAAGGGGCATATTATGTAATGTATATATATATGAAATATTATAGGACTAATCTAGAGTTGTAATCTCTACTATTGTACATTGCCCTACATATATAAGTAGGAAATGTTGACTAACTAATAACTTAAGCCTCTTATTTCTTCTCAACTTTGAGTTGTCAAATGTTGTAAGATCTAGTTTGATATTACACTTTAATAGGTTTGAAACTAGTTGTCGCACGCCACCCGCGTAGTGATTGCTGGCGATTTTTCATTTCGTTTTGCTTGATTCATTTGTTAGGAGTCGCCACCTAGTATTTAATTGAGGACTACTAGGAAACCAACGTGTACTGGTCTTGTGAGAGATTCACGGGTAAGGGACTGGTTGTGGTTAGGAAAGGTATTAGAACCCCTATCACACCTTACTTGCGGTAAGCTGCTTCGTGGCTTTGAGGTGTTAAAGAAGTTTTAATAATTATCTTTTCATAAGATATTAGAAATACAACTTACGTGTAAGTTCATAATTCTTGACTGTGAGCAAATCAAAATATTAAATTCTTCTTTATGCCTTTGTTGTTCTATCATAAAATAAATAAATAAATAAATAAACATCCACAAAACAAATACAAACACACACATTCACTTTTACTATATTTTTTCCCTTTGTTCTTTTTTTTTTTTTTTTTACACATTACAAATGGTACAAATTCAAAAAAACTAAACAAAAATTACATTAAACACTTTTAAATTACAAAATAACCCAAAGCAACCCAGAACAGTGTCAGGCTGACTTCTGGAGCTGCCGGAATAGTGGTGGCATGTCCTCTCCACGCGCCGCCGCTACTGGCGATGCGTGGGTTCACATGCCGCCACAAGGAAAACCTAGCAATAGGGGGGGATTTGGATCGACTTCTTCCCCTCTTCACTTTTCTGCCAGCGGTGAGGATTCCCATCACCTGTAAAAGGAGAAAACACACAAGCCAGTTGATTTTATTTCTTCATTTTTACCGATCTGCTTTTGGTTCCCTTTTTCTTCTCCTCCGTAGATGGTTTTGCTGTAAAGGAGACCTTTTACTTTGATGGCCGTGATCTGTTGGTGGGAAGACATGATGACTGAGAAGGGGTGGCGCTGCTGGGGCCTAGAGTAGCGGGTGTCGCCGCTGTGTTCAGGCTGGTCTGGAGGAAGTAAGCGGACTGATTTGAGAAGAAGATGTTTTTTATGGGGAAGGAGATGCTGTGGGCGGCCTCTGAGAAAGGAGAGGTTGTTTTGGGTTAGTCGGAGAAAAGGAAGGAGCTATGTGCAGGGCGGTTGAGTGGCTATGGGTCTGAGAGAGGAGGGTTTGTCTCGCGACCGACTGGAGAAAAAAAAATCAAAACTAGGGGTGGCGGCTATTTGGCTTGTTTTTGGCCAAGAGTAAGCCCAATGAACGAAGGGGGGGTTGCCTTGGCTTCTCTGGTTTCGACTAAAGAAGGAATCGACTACTTGGGTGAGAGTTTTTCAATGGGGAGGGGGGAGATGACCGGGAGGGAGAGTTCGGTGATGGTTTTGTTTTCCAAGGGAGGGAGCGGCGGCTTGGAGAAGATGAGAGGAAAGGGAAGGGGGTGCCGCTCCTTTGAAACAAATGGGTTTAGGGTTAGGGTTTTCTTTTTTGTATTTTTTTAATGTTTCAAAATTACTTTCCCTTTTGTATGTGTTGAAGACCAGAATTTATAGGCAAAAAATTGTTAGGGTTTCAAACTTGGTCCCTCAACTTCTTCTTCTTCTTCTTTTTGTAAATTTTGATTTTTCTTAGTTTTTGGATTTTTATTATCAACATCACCTCGAATGAGGAAAATTGGTGATTTTTTAAAAATAACGCATTAAAAGTCGAACGCGTTTCAAAGATCTTTGAAAATTTAAAATTCTTTATGAGACGATGTTGAAAATGCTAAAAACGATGAAAATATATTAAAAAACGTATTTTTTTGTATTTTCGATGTTTTTCGCTAATTTTGGATTTTTCTAAAAATTTATCAAAACATGGGTCAAAAATTAGGTAGCAACAGATGCCCCTTCTTTACAATGTTTACGAAGCAAAACTCCTCAATTTTTGCATAGTAAGCTTTGTAAAGAAAAACTTGTCTTTTTGTCTTCCTAACTTGTTGAATCCACTCATCTAAATACCTTAATTTGTTTCTTTTTCTTTTTTGCTTCTTTCTCTTTTCTTCCTCTTCTTTCTTTCTTTCTCTCTTTCTCTTTCACTCTATTTTTTTTTCTCCTTTTTTTTCGTTAACCTGAGATCCCATCTGGCAATCTCTTTTAACTAGAACCGAATAAAATGTTCTTAATGATGGCAGGGTTTAAACTTTCTCTCTTTGTTGTTTTTTTTTCCCTGTTAACTTGAGATCCCATCTGACGACCTCCTTTAACCAAAACCAAAGAATGTGTGTAGCTCGGTCAACCTAAAATCCCATCTAGCGACCTCATTCAACTGGAACTAAAAAAATATGTGTGTCTGGATCAACCTAAAATCCCATCTGGTGATTCCCTTTAACCAAAGTCACCTGAGATCCCCATCTAGCGACCTTATTTAACTGGAACTAAAAAATATGCGTAGCTCGGTCAACCTGAAATCTCATCTGGCAATTTCCTTTAACCAAAGCCACCTGAGATCCCATCTGGCGACCTCATTTAACCAAAACAAAGGAATGTGTAAAAAGTGGTCTCATTGTAATGGGTGACCTATCCAGGTGGAAAGAATGTGAAAAAAAAACGGTCTATTATGATAAGTGACCTACCTAGATGGAAAAAATGTGAGGTGCGGTCTCATTGTAATGGGTGACCTACCCAAAGAAAAAGGAAAGAGTGGTCTCATTGTAATGGGCGACCTACCCAAAGAAAAAGGAAAGAGTGGTCTCATTGCAATGGGTGACCTACCCAAGTGGAAGAATGGCCTCATTGTAATGGGTGACCTACCCTGGTAAAAAAATATGGAGAATTGATCGCGTTGTAATGGGTGACCTACCTAGAAAAATATTGGCGATGGCTCAAAGGCGCATTCGAAAGGAGGTAGGGTTAGAAAACACATTACCTGAGAAGTGAGGGCTCAAAGGCACACTCCAAATGAAATGAGGGCTCTAAGGTGCACTTAAAATGAGGTAGGGTTAAAAAATGCACTACCCAAGAGATGGTGGCTCAAAGGCGCACTCGAAATGAGGTAGGGTTAGAAAAAGCACTACCCAAGAGATGGTGGCTCCAAGGCACACTCGAAATAAGGTAGGGTTAGAAAATGCACTATCTGAGAAGTGAGGGCTCAAAGGCGCACTCGAAATGAGGTAGGGTTAGAAAATGCACTACTTGAAAAATGGTGGCTCAAAGGCGCACACAAAAGGAAGTAAGGGCTCAAAGGCACACTTGGAATGAGGTTGGGTTAGAAAACGCACTACCCAAAAGGTGGTGGTGAAACACCAATCTGACAATGTTGAAAACAATGTATTATGATCAATATGCATATGTACTTACCTGAGAAATATAGGTCCCCATTTCTTCATGGTGTCTTTCCTTTCTCAAAAGTTGAAGTGTTGGCAGTAGACTTCGATGGCTTTTTTTGCTCTTGCTTACTCGAGTCATCTCTTGTGATCTTGACCTCTAGAAAAAACTTGATATCATCATATTTTTTTGTTCTCCGCCCTTTATCTCAAGAATTACTAATTTTGCCTAGCATTTTTCTTAGGAAGGGAATCCTGGAGCCAGCCCTATCATGCATTTTTTTTTATTGCCCCCTAGTTTGATCATGCCCCCAAGTATTCAAATTAGGTTTGGGGATGAGGCTCTGCGAAGGAAGGTTTAATAAGGAGTTGTTTTCATGCAGAAATTTTTGGAATTTCAAAGCTATTCGAGACACAGATATCATTTTGACATCGATTCAAAGCAAACTCATTTTGAAAAAATTCAAGTGATTCCTATTGAGAGGTTTTCAGAAGTGATGAAAACTTTTCTGTTTTGCTTTTGGTGAACAATGTGAAGTGATGCTTAGTTGGTCAAAAATGGTTCAAATTTCAATTTGATGGTTTTGTTTTCCAAGGGAGGGAGCGGTGGCTTGGAGAAGATGAGAGGAAAGGGAGGGGGGCGTCGCTCCTTTGAAACATATGGGTTTAGGGTTAGGGTTTTCTTTTTTTGTATTTTTTTTAATGTTTCAAAATTACCCTCCCTTTTGTGTGTGTTGAAGACTAGTATTTATAGGCAAAAAATTGTTAGGGTTTCAAACTTGGTCCCTCAACTTCTTCTTCTTTTTTGTAAATTTTTATTTTTCTTATTTTTTTGAATTTTTCTTATCAACATCACCTCGAATGAGGAAAATCAGTGATTTTTTAAAAATAACGCGTTAAAAGTCGAACGCGTTCCAAAGATCTTTGAAAATTTAAAATTCTTTTGACACAATGCTGAAAATGCTAAAAACGATGCAAATATATGAAAAAATGTATTTTTTTGTATTTTCGATGTTTTTCACTATTTTTGGATTTTTCTGAAAATTTATAAAAAATGGATCAAAAATTGAGTAGCAACACTAGTTAAGAATTAAAAACATCCTTTTAACAATTTGTTTGACTTTTAAAGTGTTTTTTATTGTCTAAATAACAAATTTCATATAAACCACACATTTTTCTTACATTTAGAGATTTTTTGAAAATCTTGCCTTGTTTTTTTTTAAGAACAACGAGAGTTTTATAAACCAATTGTTATAGCTAATGAAAATATGGTTTAACAAAGAAGAGAAACTAAAATCTCAAACGAGTTAGAAAACTTATTTACAAAAACAAAACTGTTTATCGTAATAATGTTTAAACAGTCTTAGAATAAAAAGCTATAACTATGCAACTAATATGGTATTTAAGAGTGTGGTAATGATTGTTTTTTAAAGTGTTTTTCAATTAGAAATGCATTAGAATAATTTTTTTTTTCATTTTTTTTTAAAATTATTTTTGACATTAACACATCAAATTAATTCAGAAATATAAAAAAATTAATTTTAAACAAAAAAAATTTAAATTTTTGTGAAACGTTGTTTGGGCCTCATTTCCAAACAATGCATATGAACTAATTGCTTGGCCAAATGATTCGCATCATGATTTTTCTCTCCATGAATATGCTCAAAAAACACAGGAGGAAGCAAATTGCATGCAGTGAAAATAACATTGAATTTACCTTGCAAGCACCATGACCACATGATGTTTCTTTCTTTAATCTAAGTAATAGCATTATAAGAATTAAACTCCATAACCAATTGATTTGAAAAGGCATAACTGTAATCAATACTCAAAACTGTGCTTTTTGAATAGCTAAGACCTCAACCTCATTGGAGTCCATATTACTTGTAGAACAAGAGAAAATACAAAGAAAGTTTCCATCATGATGTCTTAAAACTCCACCCATTCATGAAAGTCCTAAATTATCATTTGCAGACGCATCAATATTCTATTTTTGCATATTTATAGGAGAAGGCATCCAAGATGAATCATTTTTTATTTTTGTCTTATTAGTCCACATTAAATGACCATGTGATGAACATAGTAAATCTAATCTAGTATAGTAGAAAAACTCATATCGCATATTTTTCTCAAATTACAACTTAATAAATAAAGGAATGATAAACATCATCTTATTATTTTTCTTCCTTATTAAAATCATATTATTTTGAGCATTCCAAACATAACAGACTATACCAAAAAAGAACAAACACCACATCTTTCTTTTTTTCTTTTTTTTTTGCATAGATCCAACTACCATGCCTTTATGTTATAAGAAAAAAAAAAAATCATATAGAGACTATCAAATAAGCAATCTAAAAGCTTAAGTTATTAGATGAGATCCAAATAATAATTCTATATCATTCTCTAACATACCCTTTCAAATGAAAGCTCTTTGGGCTTAAAACTTGCACATGTAAGCCAACACTACCTTGTCTCTGATACCATATCAAATAATTATCTCAACTCTAAAGCTTACACTATTATGTGAGGTCCCAATAATAACTTTATACACTACCAAAAAATCAATAAATACAAACAAAAATACCAAGGGAAAATTTGCATTGGTAAATTTCCAACGGCTTTTACCGACGAAACATTTCCCTTTATATATACCGAGGGAATTAAAGTGGGAAAAAATAATTAAAACAAAGCAAAAACACAATGACATGTCATTTTTACCAACAGAATTACCAACGGATGTATTCCGTCAATAAAATCCATCGGTAAATTCATTGTTAAACTGTGAACATTGTTCATCATGTTAATTACAAAGAGAATCACCGGCGTAAACTTTAGTCGGTAATTTCCAAAGAGCTATGGAACTGTTCATTTTCTAATTGCATTGTTCATTATTGTTCTTTATAGATAACATCATTGACAGATTGAAAAGTCGTCGGTGTTCTTTGACGGGTTTTTTAAAAAATTTCAATTAAATTAAAATTTTCAATTAAATATAATAGACGAAATAACCGACATAATGAAAAGTTTTAAGTGATATTTGGCGGTTTCTAAATTTTTTTGATTAAATTGAAAATTTAATTAAATATCATAGATGGACTCATTGGTAAAATAATTATAAATATTAATATTGAATTCTCCGTCAGTAAAATGCCGCCTAAATCCCTTTATTTTACAACAGACAGGGCTCATTTCTTCTTCTTCTTTTTTCCTATATGTCAAAAACATCAATATATATTTATTTCTCTTCTCTTCGCTCCTCAACTCCTTCTCTTCTCCTCCATGCTTAGGTATGTCTTCTTCTCCTTTCTTCTTTTTTCTTCTTACTTAACAAAAAAAAGAAATGAATGTGCTTTACTATTTTTTTTCTCTTCTTAGCTTCACTTGCAACTACATTAACATAAGATTTTTCTTTTTTCTTCTTTTTTCGTGTTTTTTTCACTATATTTTATTTTATTTTATTTTTAATTGTTTTTGTTCTTAATAATTGTATGAATGTTTATGTGAGATTTTTTTTATATGAGATCAATTTTTAGTTGATTTATTTATAGGATTTTTAAATTTTTAGCAATTGCAACTTCATTTTTTTCATATGAAGTTTTTTAGTTGAATTTATTTTTTCATGTTATTTTTTTTTGCAAATTTGTTTGAGTTGATCTTCTTCTTTTTTCCAAGAATTTTGAGTATATATTATAAAGTTTTGATTTATATGTATCTAATAATTTAATAATTTTGTAAAATAGATTTTTTTAAAATATTTTTAAATAATTACCAACGGAATTACATACTGTATTTTCCAAGGTAAATACCAACGAAATGAAGCAGGTATTTTTTTTTTTTGGCTTGCTTTTTTTGTTTGTAAGATCGTCAGTGTTTTGCTTTCCTACAGAAAATAGAATTACCAATGATATATATTCCAACAGACATTTTTTATCAATGATGTTGTCGGTAAAAATGTTATCGACGGAGTGTGTCTTACACCGATAGAAAAATGTCGTCAGTAAAAATGTTAAATGTTGTCAGTAAGACCTAGTGTTGCCCCAACCAATCCACCAACTGAGACCATATATTTATTCAAGATATATATGACCATTTATTCAAGATATCAAGCCATAAATGAAACTATACCTTTGGTAGAGCATAATAGTATTTGACCGTATATTTAAACTATAATACCTTTTTTTTTGTTTTCTAGGATAAATCCCATAACCAAACCCTCTCTACCTTTCATCCCAGTAACAAAATTCTAAGCTATTTGACTAAGTTTTTGAGTACCCACATTGTCATAACCCAAATTTGGACCCTATATTTTTTATAATTAAAAGAACTGAAAAAAAAACTAAAAAATAAATAAATAAATATATATATATATAGTACATTTTTATAATTTTAATCATTTTGTTATTTTTATCATTTTCATTTATTTTTGTGTTAAAAATAAGTCATAAAAAAATAAAAAATAAAAAATATATAGCTAGGGTTGAAATTGGACCAATAATTAAGTATCATAGGTAAAAACTTGAGACTAGGTGATTTGGGTCATCAATGAGGATTAAATTGAAGAGAAATTAAAGAAAAAAGACTTAATTTGACCTTAATTTGGCTAAGATTAGATAAGTCAAAGAGCCAAGGATGAATTCAAAACAATTGACCAAATTTAAAAGTTCATTAAGGATTTATTTAAAGAGGAAAATAAAATTGGGAGTTAAATTGGTCAAAATTGCATGAGTTCAGGAACCAAATATGAAATTACAATAAGTGGTTAAATCTAGAAGTCTAAACTAATTCAATTAGGGAAGCATTTAAAAGAAAAAAGAAGATTTATGACAAACTTGGTTGAAATTGAAGGAATTTGAAAACCAAGTACTAAATTAAAAGTGGCTAATTTGAAAACTCAATTAAGATATTAAATTGAAAGAGAATTCAAGATTTAAAACCCTATTGGAGTAAAATTAGAAAAAAATCAAAAGCTAAGGATTGTAATAAAAAATAGGAAATATTCCAAGGGCTAATTGATTTTTTTTAACTTTGTTTCACACCCATTTTTTTCAATCCAGTCATTTCACTTCAATTTCTTCCATCTGAGTCCAATTGAATTAACTTGATTCAGTTTAGTCCCTAATTAATTCATATTCAATTTCCCTAATTGTCTAAAATCCTAGTTGATTGTTCTCAATCAATTATCTAACAAATTCTAGCTAAATTGATTGACTATTGTCATATTTATGTAACATTGCAATGATCATCTTCCTAGATTAGAATTTTTGGTGTGGTGTGGAAAGAATAAGAAATTCATTTCCTTTATATCATTAAAAAGGTTTGAAGCTCATCAATTCAAGGTGCATTCCACCTCATGGATATATGGGTGATAAAAATAACATCATTAATAATGATAATGTGTTTCTTTTCATGATTGAGTGTAGCTGACAAAACCTTGAAATGAGGGAGAATCTCCTAAGATAGATTTGGTCTAAAGGGATGAACCTAGTTGTATAAGCTAAAGAGATGTTAAAGATCATTAGCAAAGGATTACTGTAACGGTTTTCTTCAAGAATCTAGGAAATGCTATCATATTAGGGTTTCATGGCCCAAATTGAGGGACAACTTCATGGATATATAAGTACCTATAATGGTTGCTAGAAATGTGCAAGAGTTGTTTGATAAGATTAGATGAACTAAGAGAAATTTATTGAGAAAAACATTGAGCATATAATGATGAGCCTTTACTGTAAGTATTGAGATGCATGTCTAGATGACTTGAAAATTCCATGAAGGTTGATGATAACATATGCTTAAAGAATATGGTTCAATTCAGGGCAACATCATGGATTATTGATAATCTAAGATAAGGTTGATGCTAGAAAACCTTTTGATGATTAGTGGCAGGATGCACATAACTAATCAGAGGGCAGTTTTTGAAAGAATCCAAGTAGTGAATGATTTGTTAATCTCCTTTATGATAAAACAAGCAATACCACACTTGGGGGTATGTCAATTTTAATAAACAACGATAGCAATAATCATTGCAGACAGTCTAAGATGGGCATTGTACTTACATTTGAGTGGAGGACTAGCATACGGTAAACTTGAATGACCTAGTGAATTAGAAAAAGAAAAAAAAAAACAACGCTTTGGATAGCAAGAAAAGACTCCTACGATGATGTAGCATAAAAAAAAGGGGCCTATATTTAAAACAAGTAAGGATGCATACATGTCATCTAACACCAAATCATTATTTATATATTTTTGAATTTTTCACAAAGATCCTTTATGAAATCCAGCAAGATTTTGATGAATCTTACTTGACAAAGAAAGAATTGTTGAGCTATGATAGCAAGGAATCTTAGTTTTTAAATTGTGTTATCAGGAAGAATCTTCAGATCAACCCTGCACTCAGGAAACACCAAATTCAAACCCCACAATTAGGAAACTTTAGGTTAGCCTTGCAATTAAGAAGCACCGAGTTTCCAAACCCTGCCGTCATAACCCATTTCTAGGTTATTCCCTAAAATTTACTTTTTATTTCTTGTAAAAAGAAAAAAAAAAAAGAAGAAGCCATAATAATAGGAAAACTGACAATGTGGCAAAAGGTGGCCAAAGAAGATCCTAGGTCTATATATAAAAAATGGGTTGAAATTTTGGACAAATTCCAAGAAAGAGGAAGATAGATACAATTGAAGCTTTAGAAGGCTAGATCTCTATTTTTAAGTAGTGGTGGGCGTCACCACATTTCTAGAGGTGAAGAGGAGATGAAGGAGCATCGAATCCACTAGCTGACGCTCTTTTAGTAGTGGCGCATGAATCAACATGTCGACAATGTTGGTGGCTCATGGTACATGTGCTGTCACTATTCTAGAGATCTTCCAGTGTCTATTTTAGTATATCCTAGACATTTCAAACGCCTTCGATGATCGATCTATAAACTCAAACCTTTTTTGGACAAATTGTTATAACAATGTGAATTGTTTGGAACCAAATGCTTATTATTTTGTATAATATTTGGATTGTTTGGACACTATTATTTTGGTTTGATGTGTATTTTTATATTATTTTGAAAAGATGTGTTTATCTGTGTTGAATTGTGACCTACACGCGAGATGTTTTTCAGTATTAAACGAATCATTTTGCCTCCATAAAAAAACAATATAACATAAAATCTTTCTTTCAAAAATACAATTTTATTTTAAATAACAAATGTCCAAAAATTCCAAAATTATTTGAGCATCTTTTTTAAAGAAAATTTAAAATAGTTTTGCATGTTTTTTTTTTATATAAAAAATATGGCATTGATTTTACAACAAACATGTAAAATTCCAAAGCATTTTGGTCTACATTTCAAAAATACTAAAACATTTTTTTTAATATATAGGATTAGGAACTTAAACATTAGGATTTAAACCTGATAAGATAATGACCTTTTTATTGATAATTACTTTTCTTCAATCTTAAACAGACTAATAGTTAGAAAACACAATATTTTTTTAGTTTATATCAGATAAATAAATAGTATAACTTATCTCAGGTAATGCGCATTAGGGGTGCTAATACCTTCACTTTATGCAATTAGTTCCCTTACTCAAACTTTGAACCAATTAGAGTTCTTAGTAACCAAAATTTCAAGTGGTGACTCTCATTCCTTTTTTTTCTATTGATAAAGAACAAGAATTCCTTATCTTTTCCACTTACATCATTCCCAACTATTCTGATCTGGAAAGATGATTGTCACGACGTCATATACGTGTGATACTGATAATATGAGTACTTTTAGAATTTTATTTTTTTTATGTGTGAAACATTTATCCTTTCTATAGTGATCAGTCTTTGTATCTAGAGCTTGGAAATTACTTATGATAAACTTCTCACAAGTAAAGGGGGTTGACGTGGAACATGAAATAAAGTCAACAAAGAAGCCTAAACATGTCTAATTAATAAGCCTAACAAAAACAACGATAATGGATGATCTAACCATTGGATCATACTAAAATGTTTTTCAAGAGATTCTACAAACATTTTTTAATGTGAAATGATTTGTCATTTATTGGACTATTGGATCTCTAAAAATTAGGCCCATAAATTGTTATGTTGCCTATTTTAGTTATTTTTTAAAATATTTTTGGATTTTATTTAGTTTTTTTCTACTTAGATCTCAACTCTTAATTAGGTTGACTTTAGGACATCTATATAAATAGTTGACGTGCTTCTCTCTTTTTCTTTTTTTTTTTTCTTTTTTTTATATTCAGTTTATTAAAACTTTTTTATATATATAAAATATCAAAGATTTTTTATATTCCTTTAGATTATTATAACTTCAAAGCTTGAAGACCGTAAGTTTATCTTCATTATACACTATATCAACTCATTATGGTGTATAGGGGCAAGATTTAAAGCTGGACATGGGATTCACTTAGAACGACCCTTTATCAGACCAAGACCAAGTTAGGTTTGCCCAAACATGGGGCCAAATTAGAGAAGGTTAGTGTCGCACGTGTGCGGCGTCGCGACAATCGTTCTCCTGGATCGAGAATAGGATTGGGAAATGAACAAGACAAGAAATTATTATCTTTTATTAGTGGAAAGAGGGAATGAGAGTCATCGTCTAATATTTTGGTTACTAGAAAACCTAACTAGTCTTAGAGATTAGGCATGGAGACTGGTTGCGTAAATAAAAGATATTAACACCCCTAATATGCTTTACCCGAGGTAAGCTGCATTGTTTAATTGTCTGATATAAACTAAGATATTGTTGTATTTTATAATTGTTGGTCTATATAAGGTTTGAGAAAAGTTCTATTCAGTAAAGAGATATTTATTTTATTAGGTAAAAAGCTAACCATTCTAATGTCAATATAAAAAATAAAAAAACTATCTTTTTATTTAATATCGGGAATACAACTTCCGTATAAGTTCGTAATCCCAAATACTAAAAGAAAACAAAATAATTGTTTTTGGTATTTTTGGAATATGGACCTAGTTACATACTCTTTTTTGAAAAAAAACATTATATGAAAATACGATATGATTTTTATTTTTATTTTTGAGAGACTTGGCCATATGCATGAAAATAAGATATTTTTTTTTTATTGTTTTTTTATATTTTTATTTTGCAACATTTCAAAGAAAATTAGGTATTTTTAATATTGAATTTTATATCTTACATTGTGAAAACATAAACCAATATTAAGCAAAATTGGTAGAAAAATCAGTAAGAAAATCACAAATGTTTTTAAAAGGATTTAAAATTTTTTTGGATTTTTTTGTTTTTGTTTTTATTTAATATATAATATTATATTATATATTATTATAATTATATAATAAAATATGGTAGGATGGGTCCAACCCAATTATATAGGCTGAGCCCACCCTGGTTTGGCCGAGGTTGGCCCTAAAGAAATTGGGCCAAGGTTGACCCAAAAGGTGGGGTTGGGCCGATATCAGCCTAACAAGTTTTGCTCTAAGGAAACTGGGTCGGCACTGGTCTGGTTCAGAAACAATGGGCTCTCCACTGTACATAAGCTACGCAAATAATAGAGATGGGGGTGAAGAAGAAGAAGAAAAGGGGGGAGCTAACCTGATTGTGGCTCACAATGATGTTCGTCCCAGTTCTTCTTCAAAACAAGGTGGTTGTGCACTGGGGGGAGCTGTTTTCGGTAGTTGTGCATTGGGGGGCTATTTTCGGTGGTGGCCTGCAGTGGCGGCTGTTAGGGGAAGGGCAACCTTTTTCTCTTTTTTTCTCTCTTCATTTTTTGGTCTATCTTTCATCTGTTTTCTTTGTCCCCAATCTATTTTTTTTTCTCGTTCTTCTCTCTGTTTTTGTCCCTCGTCTCCTTCTTTTCCTCTTTGTTTTTTCATTTTCTTTTTTTGGTGTCTTTTTTTTTTTCATCATTTCTCTCTATTTTTGTTTTTGTTTTGTCATCCCACTCACCTCTTGGTAAGGGGGTATTTATAAGGGGCAGGGGGAGAGAGAGATATCCTACCCCTGTCCAGTCATGCCGATAGGCTAGGGTGGTTGGGCGGCTACTGTGTAGTTGCCCCATGTTTGCCCACAAGACTTTTCCCCTTATTTTTTTCATCTCGATGGTAGGTTATGGGAGGGGAGTGGGTTGTGTAAGGGTTTTTGGGCAAATAGGAGGGGGAGAGAGAGAGAGACGTTGCAAAGGAGAGGAAGAAAAACTTTGTTCCCTTGCCTGTAACACATCCAAGGGAAGAAGAAGATGAATAATACCATCAAAATGATGTTGTTTTTATCTGTCTTTTTTTTTTGAAAAAAAAGTGAATAAAACGATGCCGCTTTGTACAGAATGCATCATTTCATTTAAATGAAAATGGCATGTAAAGACTTTGTTTCCAAATCAGTCCTCAATTAAGATTTTGATTTTAAAAAAAATGAGAAATGGAATGTGACTTGCTAAGGGAATCTGCAATCTACAAGAAAGAAGAAATAAACAGCAAAGTAATGGTGTCATGCTTCAAACGATGATGAGTAAGATGATAACTGATCTTAATGTGCTTAGTTCGTTTATGAAAAACTGAGTTGTGAGCAATCTAAATAGAACTCTGGTTGTCACAATACATAGGAGAAGGATGAGAAACTGAAACTCCCATATCCGCAAGTAATCAACGTAACCAAACAATCTCTTTAGTAGTAGATGTCATAACACAATATTCTACTTCGGTTGAGGATGGAAAACAATAGATTATTTCTTGCTTTTTCAAGAAATAAGAGAATCACCTAAAAAGATACAGAAACCAGTAACAGACTTGTAATCTATGGGATCACTATCATGATCAGCATCAGAGTATGCATGCAGCTTTAAAGAAAAGTTGGATGGAAGTAAAATACTCTAAAAAATTATACCCCGAAGATATCGCAAAATACAAAGAATAGTGGTCCAATGAACAGTAGTAGGAGAAGCAACAAATTAACTAATAGCATGAACAATGTATGTAATATCTAGACGAGTAATGATGAGATATACCAAACTCTCAACAATAGTATAATATAAAGTAGGATTTGTAAAATGTAAACCATCAGAAGAAAAAGAAGAATACCTTGTGTTAACTTCAATTGAAGTATTTACAGTCTTGTTATCAGTAAGTCTAGCCCGCTCAAGAATATTTGCAACATATTTCGATTGAGAAAGAAAGTAACCTAGGAAGTATCAAAGATAACCCAAATCCTTAATTTCAAATTGTCTAGCTAACTTTGTCTTCAAAACTGAGATACCATAAATGTCATCAATAGTAATAATCATGTCATTAGCATATAAGGATAAAATGATACGACCTGCATCAATGCACTTAATAAAAAGAACAAAATTATGACTACTAGAAATAAATCCAAGAGACGAGATCACAACAGAAAATTTCTCAAACCAAGCATAAAGTGATTGTTTGAGACCATATAATATTTTCTTAAGCTTACAAACATACCCAGAGTCATATGAAACACTAGGAAGAGGTGCCATATAAACTTCTTCTTGAAGATCTCCATTCAATAAGGCATTTTTAACATTAAGTTGAGGGATATGCCACTAATGAATCGAAGCTACGACAATAAGAGTGCGAATAGTAGTCATTTTTGCAACAACATCAAATGTCTCATTTTAATCTATACCATACTATTGAGAGTATCATTTTGCAACCAACCTAGCTTTGTATCGCCTAATAGACCCATCAGAATTAGTCTTGATCTTATATATATATATAATAACAACAAACAATACTCTTACCATAAGGTAAAGGAACCAAATCCTAAGTATCAGTCTTATGTAAAGTAGAAAATTCCTTGTCCATAGCTTGCTACCAAATAGGATCAAGAATTGACTGTTTATAAGAAAAAGGGCCTAGAGAGATAATGAATAGAATCTAAAAATGGAGTAAATGATGAAGAATAACAAGAATAAGCAAAATTTGGTAACTTTATGGACTTACGAATGTGTATGGATTGACGTAGAAGTGGATCCACAATCCCAAATGAAGCTTGAGGGGTTATAGATAAGAATGGAGCTTCAGTTATGTTGGAGAGTAAAGTGTCAGTACCAGTAAATTGATGAGAACAAATTGGTCAAACAAGGGGAGGGGTATTTGAGGTACTTAGAATGTGCGATAATAAATTATTAGAATTCTCAGAAAAAAGGATCTATATGAATAAGATCATGTTTAGTCAGACAATGAGTAGTGGATGGAATAGAAAAGAAAGGTATATACTCGAGAAAGAAAACATGATGAGACACATAATGTTTCTAAGTTATTAAATCAAAACAACAATACCTCTTTTTACCTTCACCATAACCCAAAAAGACACAAATAGCAAATTGAAAGGACATCTTATTACGTTCTATATAAGGACGAAGAACGAGCAAGTACAACCATAAACTTTAAAGGAGGAATAATTAGGGACGTACCCATATAACTTTTCAAAAGTAGATAAACCTGAATTATGAGAAGATGAAATTGTATTAATCAAACTTACAGTAGGAAGGACAACTTCTCCCCAAAACTCACTAGGAACAAAAGTAGATAACAAGAAAGAACAAGCAGTTTTGATAATGTGCCTACGTTTTCTTTTAGCAACTTCATTTTGCTCAGGAGTATTTATACATGAAGTTTGGTGAATGATTCCATCTAAGGCAAACAATTGACAAAATTTATTATTGGTGTATTCCCTAACCTAAATCACACCTAAAGCATTTAATTATAGCAAAATGTTGAGTTTTGACAAGAGCTCAAAAAGCTGTATATATCTCAAAGAATTCAGAATGATGTTTCATTAAATAAATTTAGCAATAACGAGTATGATCGTCAATAAATAAAAAATAATATTGAGATCCTCATTTTGTGGCAACAAGAGAAGGTCCCCATATATCAGAATGAACCAAGTCAAATAGGGAAAAAGAAACATAAATACTTCAATTAAATGGTAAAGCAGAAAGATTTGCCAATTTTTATCCCACTATAATTAAAAATATCATAGGTTTGCAAATTTTCTAAAGCTCTTGTGGATGCCAAAAATCTCAAACGAGAAGATGAAACATGACCTAGATAACAATGCCATAAATAAAAACTATAAGATGAAGGACTTAAATGAAAAGAAAAATCAATAGTAGTGGTAATCGCGATGGTAATGGGCACTTTTAACTCATTTAAAATATACAGTCCATTCTCCCTACGGCCTGTTCTAATTAGCTTCTAAAATTACAGATCCTGTACACAACAAAAAGAAAAGGGGAAATGATTAAATAATGACCAGAATCACATAATTGACAAACAAAATCAAGATTCAATTTTAGTTTTCGAAGAAAATAAACATTAAAGAGAGACAAGTGTGGTATGACAACAGAACCAACACCTGCTAAGGGCATAAGAGTGTCATCAACAGTCATAACAGGAATGGAGGGTGAAAGGGACAAAGAGGTAAAAGATGAAGAATCTGGAGACATATGATGTGAAGCACCAGAATTTAAGACCCATTCAGAATGTGACATAATTGAGGAACTATGAGGCAATTAACCTATGAAAGGCGAAGCGGACATTATTTATGGCTGTAAGGAGAGAAACTTCTAAAATTGCTCAGCCAAAGTACTAAGATCAGTGATAGAACCTGATGAAGCTACTGCTGTAGTATTATGATTTGGTAGTTTATAACCTTGATGTGGTCTATAAACATTAGATTGTGACTAACTGTCATGCTTCCAAGCTTGATTCTACTGTTTCAACTTAGGACATTGAGCCTTCTATTGACCTTTATGCTTACAGAAACTACACTCGTCGAAAGCTATCAGAATAAGACTAAAGACTTATTTCTTCAGCCAATAACTCACTAACAACAGAGTCAATAGAAGGCAGTGGAGAACAATGCATAATTGAACCTCTAAGTCCTTCAAAATCACTGCAAAATGTTGTTAAAAACTATAGTAATCGTTACTGCTCTCTATGATCAATATAAGTGACACATGCCTTTAATTCTGTCGATTCTATGAGAGCCAATTGATCTCAAAGATTTTCATAGCAGAATAAAACTCTTGAATAATCATATTCTTTTAATGAAGAGCTTGTATGTCATTTTCTATTTGATACTGCTTTGTAAAATTTGATTGTGTGAATAACCTTTGCAAATGATCCCAAACCTCCTTTATTGTCTCATATTTCGCTAACTGCGTACCTATGAAATGCTCAACAAAATTATTGATCCAAGTAATAATATTTGCATTATTTGCTTTCAATGTATCTATCAAAGTAACATCCCCCTCCTTTGTATTCCTTGGTATCACATAAGTTCCACTAACATATCCCCACATATTTTTAGCTTTAAGAAAATTTCTCATTACATAACTCAAATATAAATAATTCTTTCCATCCAACCTCACATTCACTGAAGTGAATCACCTTTTTTTATAGCCATAATCAACAAAGAAAGAAAAGCATAATGCAAAAGCAGTGAAAGACAAAGTACTAGATTGCAGAAACTGAATAGATATCGCAGAAACGGAACAAATATCTTCTTGTAGTTATATGATTGCTCCAAAATACATAAAAAATTACAGAAACTGAACACAAATACCGAATTGCAAAAACTGAAGGAAAGACAAAAGACCAAAACAATTGCAGAAACAGAACATAAATACCAAATTACAGAAGCTAAAGGAAAGATAAAATACCAGATTAGCAGAAATAGAACCAATATCACTCCAAAAAAAAATTAAATGTTTTTTTTAATATAAAATCAGCTCTGATACCATGTTAAAGTAATCCAAATTAACACAAAATAAATATGAACATAAGAGACGAGGTTAAAATTCTCATTAATCTATTTATTCTAAAATATTTGTTTTAACCTAAATACAAAAGGATTATACATAAATTAAACTAAAAATATTATTTTACCCTAAAATAAATAAAATAAAACAAATATATTATTCAACCGTCCGGACGATTATCATGTGACAGAGAAGGTTGATCCACACCTAGAAAAGAAAAGAAGCCGCCTGTGAATGCCTTTTAGGTTAGAGTGAACAGTGGTGGCATGTAATAAATATCACCGATTTGGACCAGTTGACACGTCGATTGGGAGTTGCGGAAGTAAATAAAAAGAAAGAAGTTGCCTTCTAAAGTACCAAGGAACAAGCATGGCTTGCGTGAGGAGGCAGCTACCAAAGCTTCTGGATACACACATTTAAACCCTAAGATCATGTAGAAGATAGCAAAAATTGTAAAAGTACTACTTTTTTTATTCAGAAAAAATCCAATGCAATTTTGAGGGCTTTCATATATAATTTGGAAAATTTAATTGATCCAAATATTTTGGGTGCTAATAAAAACTCAATCCAAGTACATTCGAAGTACATGGTACATTCCAAGTACCTTTTTTTAATAAAACTTCACCAATAACTTGGCTCTAGTCTTTGTAGTGAGATAAAAAATTATGAATAATTTGAATAAAACTACTTATTTGGATAACTTCTTAGATCGATTCTATTTGTTGATCTAATTTATAAAATTATGAGCTAATTGTTACACATCCCATTATTAAATAGATGGGTTATCTTTCTATGTTTTTTAATAAGAATTTTAATATTAGAATTTTATATTTTTTAATTTTTAATGTATGAAATTGTCAAGGAGAATATATCTTTAAGAACATTTACAGATGAGACTTTATCATAATCCACACTAATATAATTCCGATTCTGAACTCCGAATGGCCTATGGATTAGATGTTTCGAAATTTGGATGCAAAAAGATTAGAATATGAGCAAATAAAAGACCCATATACATACATATATACATACATGCATACATGCATACAAGGACAGAGATACGTTAAAGGCTTGGGTGGGCTGTAGTCCAGGTCAAGATTTTATCAATATTTATTTTATTAATTTTATGTAAAAACAATTTATAATTTTTGATTGAGTTATCAAAAAATTCTAAAAATTTAGGTGGAGCCTTCTACTATGATGCTTTAGCTCAGGTTAAAATTTTAGAATTTTTTGAGAAATTCAAAAATTTGATGAAAAATCATAATTTGATCATTTTTATGTTATTTGGCGTAATTTTAAATCCGACCTTTAGATTGAGCTGAAATTTTATGAGAGATTTTAAAATATATTAAATAAAATCTGGTTAAAATTTTATGAAGAACGAAGCTTGGTAATACTAACAAGAAAAAAAATCGTTAAATAAAAGTAGAACGACTCATTAAGAGTAAAATGGTTATTTGCCATTAAAAAATAAAACAAATCAGCTCTTCCTTTCTTTTATATATTTCCGACTAGGCAGAAGCATAATAGAAAAAGAAAGAAAAGAAAAGGCGAGAGAGAAATAGAGAAAAGTAAGGAAAAAATATAAAAAATATTCATGAAAAAAAATAAGAAAATTAAGAATAACCTTGTAAACTTACAAAGTCCAACTTATAAAATACTAATCTAAGAAAAAATCAAATAAAGGAAGGAGGAATTACGAGAGGAAAAAAATTTAATTACTTTGTTTTACAGTTAACATGAGATTGTTATTTTATTCCGGTTAAAGGATTATTACAATATTGATTCATATTCGATTATAGATGAATTATATTTTAGAAAAATATCGAATGATGTAACTTTAATAGTAAGTTTATTTTTACTTTCACTTTAATTTTATATACTTTTAAATTTATTTTTTTAATATTTTAGATAATGTATTTGAATTAAAATTTTACTATTAACTTTAAAAATTTATTTATATAAATTAATAATTAATCTTAAAAGTATTATATATTTATTTAATAATATATGATAGGAAAAATTCTTGGATCCGCCCTTGCATAATATGCATGCATACACGGGCTTGCAAGAATATTTTTTCTTCCCTTGGAGAAAAGTCTTTCTACTATTGGGACAAAGCGAACAAGTTTTTACTGTAAGATTAAAACAAACATTATGAAAAGATTAAATTGACACTCAGTGAGTTAATTGTTCTATTTATAAAATCTATTTTAAAAGAAGCATAAACAGTTAAACAGATTGAAAAATATAGAGTAGAGATGAAATTCAAAGGATAATCTGAAGTCAGAAAACATGTCGAAATTGTGGATTTATCGTCCAAATCAATAGTTAATTAGGGCCACGAACAGTCGAGAATGCCTGCATTGCACACCTACGTCTCTCTTGAAGCCTCTATAAAAAGGGAGGGTTAGCATGGCAATTGAAACCATAAGTCCTCGAAGCACAATATACACATTACCACCTAGCTTGATGGCTATTCATACTGGCTTGCTTCTATTAGGAATGCTCTTCCTAATGTTCTCGTTTGCTTCTGCTCGGATAGCGATGCCAAGAGGTATCACTGAGGACTTTGATACGACTTGTATCACTGATCTTAAATTCGGGTTCTCTCGTAAATCCTTTCCGGAGGATTTCATATTTGGGGCAGCGGCATCCGCTTACCAGGTATGAACCTTCGCTTAGCTTCCAGAGTTCCCTAATGATGCAGTATACATTTCTTTTTTATTTGTTCTTGCTGTAACTCGAGAGCTTTTGTAAATCAAGAATAATACATGGAGAAGAGCAGCAAACGGAAAAATAAACGCATGCACACACGATAATTTATTTTTGGTGAATTTGCGTGTATTATTAGTAATCCTCTGATAATGCAAATCTCTGTGATGGTATGCAGACCGAGGGTCATGCAAACAAAAGTTGCAGAGGTCCGAGTATATGGGACACTTTCACTCAAGATTTCCCAGGTAGTTCTCTCTCATTTTCTATGTGCGTGCCCATGTTGTTACGATAAAGATGAAGGAGAAGGAGCTAAAGAAAGCATTTGAATTTCAGGGATCAATTTTCAAAATTTATAATTTCTATTACTTGTGCCCCCCCTCTTTAGCATTTGCCTCTTTCATCAGGCAATTATTGCTACGGGTGTCCTTCAATTTTTTAATTTAATCTCAATTTGAAAGCTAACCCTATATTTTGTATTTTGTATTATTATTATTATTATACATTTATTGGATTATAATAGAGGGAAGATAATTGACAAATTACGTTCAAACTATGAAAGGGAGCCAGTAAATAGTCCAGGTTGGCCTTTCCCTTTGTTTCTTATTTCCACTAAGAGAGTATTTATGAAAGGGAAAAATGAAATGAATCGAAACTAAGAATATATATATGCACAAGCAGGTTTGCTTAGGTCTTGACACAGTGTTAAAGATTCAATTTCAATTAATCAATAAAAAGAAATTTAAAAAAGCTATAAAAATCATATAAAATTTAGGTTAGAGATTTTTTAAGGGTAAGAAATCTATTAATAATATTTTTAAAAATACACATGATTATAATCCCTACAAGAACAAACAACAAGACTATGATAATATAATTAAATTATTAAATAATTATTTATGTCTGAATAATCATGTAACTATACTTGTATCATCCTCGCAATGTTAGACATGCCATTAGTTATAATAATAAAATGAACCACCCCTATTGTGCTCTTCAAAATTGTTAAACTTTTCAGCAACCATTAAAGAAAAGCCAACAATTAAAGAAAAATCCAGTTGTCTATATATATATATATATATATATATAAAGCAAGCAAGAAAGACACGATGTATGGAGATGTATGACTTGGTACGTCAGGATGTGGTCAAGATACTTTTGGCGGTCAAAGTTTATAGCTTTTCAAACCTATGTATAGAAATATAATTTTGAGTTTTTTGAATTAAGAAACCAAAACATTTAACCAAATATAGCTTTACTCTATCATTTTGTGGTTAATTTGTCAACATTTATATTTTTATTTAATTGATGTTAATTAATACATTAGCATTATAATTAAAGGATCGTATCCATATATACATCAAGGGGGTTTTAATTAAAAGGTAAATAAAAAAAATTAATTTTTCATTTTTTAATATATATTTTTTAAAAATCATGATATAATTATATTGATACCAAAAATATTTATTTTATTATAAAATAATATATTAAAAGAGAGATAAGCAACAATAATTAAATTTACATGAGGAAAGATGAGACTATAGTTTATCATTTCGTAATCACAACAATTGTGATTAAGAAAATTTAATTTTTATATCTCAATTAAATTTGTAATTTCAAATCCAATTTAGATAAAAAGACGCATATTTTTCTTCTTTATTACTTTATATATTCTTATATTTCAATCGATAACACATATATGATTATTATTGTATTAATTATGGTAATGTTTTATTAATTTAAGAAACGAAGTATTATATCTTTTTTATTTTTAGAATTGTCATGGGGGTGATTCATATCATATTCATGCATGTTCTGAAGCATTGCTTCACAGATCAAAAAGATAGAAAACAACTTGGGCCGGAGAAAAAAATATAAAAGCCCAAAAGATAACACAGAGGTGGATCCCATCTAAAACACTAAATAAATAATAAATAAAATTGAGAGAGATAAACCATTATACTTTACATGAATGACTAATGTACAGTTGCATCAATGATTTTTATGAAAACATTCAGAAAGGATAGCTGATGGCTGCAACGGAGACACGGGAATTGATTTCTACAATCGCTACGAGGTATGAATTTGATGAAAATGGAATTTATTTATTACATAAAATTCAAATTTGTTAAAATCAAATATATATACATTTTCGTTACTCATTACTCAACTCATATGTGCATGCAAATTTCAAATAATGAAAGTAAATTTACATATTTTGTGACAGAGTGATCTTGAAGAAATGAAGGGTATGAATATGGATGCTTTCAGATTCTCGATCTCCTGGTCCAGAGTAATTCCCAGTAAGTATTTGTTGGTTGATATTTTCTTTTTACTTTCAATTCTTAAAAAAAATCTTGTGATGTTTCAGGTGGGAAAATAAGGGCAGGAGTGAACAAAGATGGAATTGAGTTTTACAACAAGCTAATCGATGCAACTATAGCTAAAGGTTTAAATCTTCTCCCTTTCCCTAGAAATATAATTTTTTTTTGCTGTAAGTCATGCGTGCTGCTTGATTCATCAAAATATATAGTTTGCTAAGAAATAATTTGCCATGTAAAAAAAAAGAAATGCAAAACTTGATTTCAGAAGCTCTTATCTTGGACCTTTTCTCATGTTTTATGCTACAACACAGGTTTACAGCCTTATGCAACTCTCTTTCATTGGGATGTTCCTCAAGCACTTGAAGACAAGTACGGTGGCTTTCTCAGTGATAATATTGTGTAAGTTGTCACCTAGCATGCTCTAAAATGCTGTGCTCCATCATTATGCATATATCAAGCTTATTTAATAATTCACAAAGTGCAAAATTAGGGAATCAAATTGTTACTGTGAAAATTTTGTTCGTCTAATTTATAGGAGCGACTTCCAAGATTTTGCTGAGCTTTGCTTCAAGGAATTTGGTGACCGAGTGAAGTACTGGATTACTTTGAATGAGCCACAAAAGTTCACCGGTGATGGCTACGATTCAGGCCACTTTGCACCAGGCCGATGTTCCAAGTGGGTGGATGAAAAGTACTGCATAAATGGGAACTCCTCCACGGAGCCTTACATAGTTGCCCATAATCTCCTCCTTTCCCATGCAGCAGCTGTACATACATATTGGGAAAAGTATCAGGTATCCACTAATTGCACTTGTTTAATGGTTAGTGTAAAGTATCTTTTAATCCCTATGATCTTACCTATATAATTAGTCAATCCCTTGATTTCAAAAGCTAAAACTTGAATCCTATTTTGAATCCCCGAGCTAGTTTTGCCAGAAAAAGTGATCATATTTCTCACAAAGTTTCCAATTTCAAGGGATTGGAAAAAGAAATCAGCAACCAACTCTTGTCGATGAACTAACTTATGACTTCTTAAAACTAGAAGGACTAACTTACAAAACTATAAAACACACAAGGATCCAATTATAATTTAATATTAATGAATATTATGGAATGCATAGAATTTTATAATGATATACATAAGAAAAAATGCAGGCATCTCAAAATGGGAAGATTGGGGTAACACTCAATGCCCGCTGGTTTGAACCGTACTCTAACAGTAAAGAAGATCGTGATGCTGCCAAAAGATCTCTTGATTTCATGCTTGGTTGGTATGTATTTCTCCAAACATAAACAAGTATGCCTTAAATTATCTTCATTAGCTATTTCAATATAATTATGTGTAGATTTTTTACCAACATTTCACGTTTCTAGGTTCCTGAACCCTATAACATACGGTGACTATCCGAGCAGCATGCGGGAACTAGTTAATGATAGGCTACCAACATTCTCTCCACTGGATTCTATAAATCTCAAAGGATCGCTGGACTTTGTTGGATTGAATTACTATACTGCATATTATGCAGCAAATGCGAATTCTTCTAGTCCAGACCCTTGTAGATATCAAACAGATTCTAATTGCATTATTACAGGTATGCTCATAAAATGTGATGGTAATATATATATATAAGAGAACGAAAGAGGAAAGAATATTTTCGTTTTAATCTTGTTGTAAGGGACGAAAAACATCATTGTAGCCATGGATAATTATCACAGGTATGCCACAGGTTAATTCGTTAATTTCTACAAACTATGTTCCTAAAAGAAATGAAGGTTTACTTCCCTTGCCAAGGTTTCCCTTAATTACTTCCATCACTTAATACAGAGATTTTGTTTAATTTGTACATTTTCCGCTACAAAAAATCCAAAAACAATTCTTCCATTAAGGTGGTTAATTTTTACCCATTAATGTTTTTCAGGAGAACGAGATGGCAAACCCATCGGTCCACAGGTTTGTATGCAAATAATACAAATTTTCAAACTCTTTTTTTTTTTTTTTAACAGAATTGAAACTAAAAAATACTCTTATCACAAATTGCAGGCTGGGGTATCATGGCAGTATATCTATCCAGAGGGGTTGCAGTATATGTTGAATCACATCAAAGACACATACAATAATCCAGTGATTTACATCACTGAAAATGGTATTTGAAAAAACAAAACTTTTGGCTCTATAATTAATTGAAGCCAGTCAAAGCTGTAATGGCCAAACTCATCATCAATTCTTGATTCCATTTCTTTCGTCTGTTCAGGCTACGGTGAAGTCGTTAAGACAGATGTAGAACTACATGATGGAACCGTGATGGATCTTCCAAGGGTAGAATATCATTGTACTCATCTTAAGAATGTTCTAGCATCTATCAAGTGAGTTTACACTTTTGGATTTTATTTTTCTTGCTTTGTTGTCTTAGTTACCGTGAGCATGCACTTAAAATCTGCTATTACAAGACCATACTGTTAACATTTGAACTAATATTGGCAGAAATCATGGAGTTCAAGTCAAAGGTTATTTTGTGTGGTCCTTTGCCGACAATTTCGAGTTTACAGATGGATATACCATAGGATTTGGTTTGGTGTACATAAACCGTTCGTCTAATTTCACAAGAATAGCGAAGTTCTCATCACATTGGTTTACAGAATTCCTTGGGGACCAACCGGTTAATCCAGTACCATTATATTTCAAGCGATTGAACATAGCTTGATGGACGAGAAATTAAGTATTTGGCCGCCAATATATATATATTAGTTATAAATAAATAAATAATCACTAGGATAGCTATCCAGTGAACTCGATTCTATGAATTTTTCCTAATTAAGTGTGTGATGTATTTTACTGTATTGTTTAAATAAAAACTTGGTTATATATGCCACCAAGTTAAATCTCAATGTAAGAGCTCCAGCCTCGTGTTGTTCTAGTACTGAAATGCTTCGTATTTTAATTTGAAAGGGCTGTAAAATACTCTTATCGTACTATTATCTTAATTATGTTCTGTGGCTGTTTTTTTTTTTTTTTTTTTTCCGATAGTATTAATTATTAGTTAATGGTAGCTATCGCACTTGTGCAACGTCGTGGCGAAAATATTCACTCTCAAAATCACGTTTATTCTAAAAATGTAATAAATATGGGGAGATAATAAATTCTTGTCTTTTATTAGTGGAAAAATTGGAATGGGAGTCGCCACCTAGTATTTTGATCACTAGGAACCCTAACTGGTCTCAGAGATCGGGTACGGAGACTGGTTGCGTAAAAAAAAGGTATTAACACCCCAAATATATCCTACCTAAGGTAAGCTGCATTGTTTTATTGTCTGATAAAATCTAAGGTCTTGTTGTGTTTTCTAGTTGTTGGTTTGTCTATGGTTTAAAAAAAGTCCTCAACGATAAGGAGATCCTTATCTTATCGGGTAAAACCTAATTGTTCTGACATCAACAAAAGAATTTAATATCTTGAATATGTCTTACGTATAAGGTCGTAACTCCAGATAATAAAAGAAAACAAAATAATTTTTTTGGAATTTTTTGAAATATTAGCCTAGTTCTCGTGATTTTAATAAACTGGTTATTAAAGCCAAAATGCATGCTAATACATATTTTTGAAATTTTCTTTGTTGTATTGGAATACAATATGATTTTTTTTAGAGACTTGGCCGTATGCATGAAAATAAATTATTTTTTTGTTATTATTATTTTAATGTTTTGAAGAAAACCAGGTATTTTAATACCGTATTTGTATCTTTACAATATAAAAATACAAACCAATATTAATTAAAATGCAATAAAAAAAAATTGCGGAAAATCACAGAATTTTTTAAAATAATTTTTTGAAGAAATTTTTTTCTTTTTTGCCGGCCCATCAAGCCTAGCCGGGTCACTGGCCCAAACCAGTGACCCGGCTGGATTCATTCCCTCCAGCGTGCGTGAATAAGTCACGCACGCTTGCTACAGCCACCATGTAATTAAATTCTAGGTGCAGAGTGTTTTGTGCATTATCTTGCAAAGCTGGAGTTACCTGGAAGCAAGACTCAAGCAGCAGTATGTTTTGGCCCTATATTTTCCCCTTTTCATTTGCTTTTCCTCCGGTTCCTCTGGTTCTACATCTTCTTTTGTTTTTCCTTGCTACTGGTATTCGTGTTTTTTCCAGTTTCTCTGAGCTTGATCACGGATACTGCAGTTTTGAAAAAGGTTCAACAGTCCCTCTCCTTTGCACTAGTTGCAGACGAAGAAACAGTGTGAAGGGCTGTTCCAACACTGCTTCCTCTCCTTCCTTTCTTCACTCTGCCTCCTCGTTTTTTATTTCTGCCTCTCTGTTTCTCCCACCTTCTCCTCTGTTTTCTTCCTCACGCTTTGCCTCTCTGTCTCGTCTGGTTCTCCTCCTTTATTTTCCCGTTTTCTTTCTGTCCCTGCTCTCCCTTACTCTTCTTCTTTCTCCTTTTTGTGCAGTGCTGGTGCGGCTCTGATGGAGAATGGCAGTGGCTGCTGGACGAAGAAGATGATGAGCTGAAAATGGCGTTGGCAGTGCTGGTGCGGCTCTCTTCTTTTTTCTTTCTGCCCCTTTTTTTTTTCGCTCGTCTCCCTCTCTCGGTTTTCTTTCCTCTCTTCACTGTACTCTCCCTTTGTCTGCTTCTTTTTCTCCTCCCCTGTTTCAGTCTTCTTCTCCTGCTTTTATAGGCCAGAGACAGCCTTGTGCTGGTAACGGCCACTTGTAATCTGCATGTAGAGGGATCACAGCCTTAAAGCATGCTCCCTAACGGACGCCATGCTGCAGAAAATGCCTCAGCCTTTACTGCTGAAAAACGGCTGCATGGAAGAGATAATGAATGGTGTCCACGAAACAGCGCCGTTTCAAAATTCAATTAGATACTTCTGATTTGGTCATTGAATTGTTTTGCAATTTTGTAATCAAGCCCCCCCGGGAATATTATAATTGGATCCCTTCATGTTAGCGCCTTTTTCAGTTTGGTCCTTGGGTTCTGATTGTTTCAATTAAATCCCTAATTGGCCACCAAACTTTAATAATTATGCAATTAAACCCTTGATTTAAACAAGTCAACTCTTAAAAATTATAATTGGACTCCAGAACTTTAATTTCTTCCAATAAAAACCTAAATTGACTTAAAATTCAATTTTTCTTACAATCCAACCCTCCATAAATTCAATTAAACCTTAGATAAAATTTAATTGAGTCCATAAACATTTGATTTTGGACTTTTCTTCCTCAACTTGAATTTTCTTTGTCAACAAGGCTCTTATTAGTAAAAAATATAACGTCAAATTTCAATTCTTGTATTTCTAAACCTCATCAACCAATTCTGATCTTTCTTTGTCATTCCAGCATTCTTTTCTTGTTTCTATTATTTTTTGATTTTTTCTGAATATATTTTTATTTTTTGTGTGGAAACCTAAAAATAGATAACAACAATAGCCATGGCCAAATCAAAATTACATGTTGACAGTTTGTTATAGAAGCAAGAATATTTGCAGAAAGAAAACATAGAGAAGGTGTTAACTTGTAAAGAAGTCTGCATCTTAGTGAAAACAAAGTTTGTCAGAGATGCATCAGTCCAGTCTCACGTCTTTTGTTGTTTGTCCATTTACAAATACCAACAGCATTTCTGAGGAGATCATTACCTGTGTAATTGAAATATTCTTCACAATTCCTTAACCATGGAGACAACTGGAGGAGGGTTAAAGAGAAGAATGATTCTAAACTAGTTGTATATCTTTGAAACCAAATTATTGATACTCCAAGCAATACCATATGAGAGAAGTCTCCATGCTATCCTCTGAAATCTACCATTAACCATTGCTGGCCATTAATGAAACAACAACTCATCAACTCATTTTGGAACACATCAAAGGACACCCAAAATGAAAGAGATTTTTTTCATTTTTTCTATGCAAAGTTGCTCTGAAGCAATATATGATCTGATGATTCTAATTCAGCTGCACAGAAAGCACAGAAGGATTGTTCCAATGATAGACGTCGACTGGACATAAATGATCTTGTACACTGTCTGTTTTGAACTATCGGCAATATAAAAGTTTCATTTTGTGGTGGAGCTGCTTTGTTCCAAATGCTTGATTTAAATGAGCAAGTTCTATTAAACGTCAATCTATCAATCAGAGTACTGCATGATTTTATAGTAAACTTGTCATCTCTGCAGATATACCAGACTTCCACGTCTGATTTCCTTTGATGTTTTGTTGCTGTTAAATTTGGCAGGCCTTTTGGATGGTCTGTTACGCATTCATCTTTAGTAATTTACAAAAATAGCTATAAAATACCTAAAATTGAAGTGTTATTGTGTGAAAGGCTATACGCCTGAATCATCTCTCCATATTCTTGATCTATTATGAATGTCAAAAACATTAATTAGCAAAGTTTATTGAACTGTGTGATTTTTTTAATTCATTAGAGACTAATTTTGTTATCAGTCTTTGAATTGAATGGTTACTTTAGTAATCCTTGTTTACTTGAATCAAGTTTGTGCTTTTTATAGCTCCTCGATGGACATCACAGCAGCTCAAGATTTGGATCCGTTTTGGAAAATATACGAAAAAAGAGAGAATTAGAGTTACCATCTAAAGGAAATAAAAATCCTAATATTTACACTGATTCCATAAATTCAAGAACTAAGTTATATTTAAAGAGAAGGTAGACATCACCCCTAACACATCCTTTCAGATAAAAGGTTACCATTACTTGTGTTTTTCTAAATTTATTCCATGTTATAATATTCTAAGTTTATTTGGAATTTATTTTAAGGGTTGGTGTTAGGTTCTATTATTTGCTATTTATTTTGAAGCTTGATGTCGGTTTCTAGAAATTAGAGACACGTAAAAAAAATAATATCAATCTCTAAAATAGAAAACTCAAAAAAAAATGACGTTAATTCCTAAAACGGAATCTTCATTATGTCCATAAGTATTTGTCAATTTTCTTGCATGTTGTAAAACAAAAAACCAAAAATAAATATAAAAGGAATAACGAAGCGGGTCTAACACACGTCTTATCATGTCATCGTTTGTAGGTCCAAAGCCCAATTCTCAAGTATGGTTATACTCATTTCTCAACGATATCAAAATAATTTTTGTTTTTATAAACAAATATTGTTTGTCAACACGTCTCTTTTTACATAAAAGGACCGAGGTCAAAAGTTTAAATACCAAATATGGATTATGTCCATAATTTCTTTTTGGTAACTCAGACGTACTTCTCCTTTTTAGGGTTAAACGTCAATATTTTAGATAAGTCATCTATTTTTAGGAACTCATCTCATTCATTTTTTTGACACGTCTCCTATGAACGTTGTTTGTCGACACGTCTCTTTTTACAGAAAAGGACCGATGTCAAGGGTATTTATACCAAATATGGATTATGTCCATTATTTCTTTTTGGTAACTCAAACGTAAATCTCCTTTTTAGGGTTAAACGTGGATATTTTAGACGAGTCTCCTATTTTTAGGGACTAATGTCATTTGTTTGACATGTCTCCTATTTTTAGGGATCGACATTAACCATTTTTAAAAAAACAAATTGCAAATAAGCTCAAAAGGTAATATCATTTGAATCAAATATAAAAACAGATAAGTAAGGGTAATCTTTCTCTTGAAAGGATGTTTTAAGGGTGATGTCTACCTTCCCTTAATCATAACTAACCTAGTACTCGAATCTCTGGGACCAGTGTCTAACTTGGGATTTTTAGTTCTCTCATATTACTAGATGGCGACTCCAATAAAATCTTCATTTCCCCCAATCAAAAAAAAAATCTTTTTATTAAATAAGCAAAAAGTGGAGTCGTTGCCCGACGTCGTGTATCGACACAGGATATTCCAGATCATTTGTAAAGGAAAGTCGTAACAAAGCTAGCAAATGTTTATATATACGGAAAGACAGTGTGATGGATATATATGGCCTAATAAGTTCTGGCTAGGAGATTGGGTTTTAAACGGGACCGGTGTGACCCCTCCAATCTTTCTTGGGAACTTGCTTAGTGGAAGGATTATCCATACGATATTATTTTTGTATATGTAACAGTTTGTAATGAAACGGTTAAAGACTAGCAAGATGATGACATAAAGGAATAGTTGGGTTCCATATGTTCAAGGATCTGATGGAGTGGTGATTTCTCCAAAGAAGTTAGATTCGGTGACAGTGATTTCTTGAGAGTAGAATTGATGAAGACCCTAATAATAGAAGAGAAATACAGCTAGGGGATAAAAGATTGGCACCCTATTTTGACTTGGATAAATGTTGTGACAGGATGAGCTGTTGTCAAACATAAGAAAGGAATAGGGAGAAATCTCGAGAACATAAATTGCACGAGGGCACATGGAGATTGTGCAAGAGTATCCATAGGAACTAATGAGGTACTATAATGAGATAACAGGTGCAAGGAGAAGAAGTGTTCCCAAATAAAGCTCAGAGCAAAGACTGTGTAGAAATTATACAATAAGAAGTCTATTATGCTCTTAATAAAGACAACAGGCGAAGACCTTTCCAATGCATGCAAGGATGGAAAGAGAGTTGTTGCAGAGGCACCTCATTGAGGGGGTGCAAATGCTTGTGATAAAAAGCGACCGCCTATGATGAAAGGAGAAGACACCAAAGAGAGTTAGTATAGTTAGAGCTGTCAAATGCGATGATGAAAGGCGCGGAAGCTCCAAACATAAAAATTAAGATGGAGGATTGCGAGGAGTGTACCACAACTCTCTCTTTTTATGTGATTAGTGGCAAACTCTCACATAGTCCACATGCTGGTAGAGAATCTTAGAGCCATATTGAAGCTTCTCAACTGAAGGAGGAGGCGACCACCTATAAAAGGTGAAGATACCTTAGAGAAAAGGTGTGAGGGCCATGTTATGAGCTCAAGTTCAAACCACCCCATGAAAACGGGTGAAGACACCTTAGAGGAGGTGTGAGGGCCATGATAGGAGCCCAATTATAGAATTCCCCAGAGCCAATATGTTGGCTAAATATGAGTGGACAGGTGTATTGATAGACAATGAAGTGGTTATGGTGAGTATGAAGACAAATGTTGGATTGACTTTGATGGATATTGTACCTATGCTAAAGATCAATTAGCTAAATAACATTTGCTTTGGACAATAAGTGGATGACTTGTGGAGCATTAAGATGCGACTACTATGTAGGAGTATAGGGCATACGCAGGTTCCTAAAACAAGTTGACTCTTGTCAAGGTGGTAAGCTCGGTAATGGCATTGTAATACTTAGAGTATCAAGACATATATGGATCAACCTTTAATGGGCTGCCCCCATGGTGAAAGGTGGAGATCTACCAGGACTCTTAGGACTAAAAGAGAGACTCACGGAGAAGTAAGGCGTTGTTCCTAGGGTGGAACAAAGGGCAGATGCAACTACTAGATGAGTAGACTCTTGGAAGAGTAGTGAGCTCATAATCATATTGAGATACTCAGATAATGACTGTCGCACTTGGAAATATAAATTTTCATTTGAGGGGGTGTTATAAGCCTTGATGTGAGGCTTGATGAATCATTCTAGGTCGAGCATGATTGATAAGCTCGAAAGGGAATGTTATGTGTCCTAGAGATAAGTGTTAACACTCTTCAGATGTGATGTGGCAGACCATCTGGTTGTAGTGATCCTTTGGTGTGAGAAAAGGTGTGCTTTGATGACTTTGGTGATTAAAAGGTGTGGCACGTACCTACAAACTTGGCCGGAGACGCTCTCAGAATGGTAAGCTCGAAAGTGCTGCAGAATGTAAGCATGTGCTGAAGAAGCAAGAGGACAATTGCCCACATAAATGGCAAATGGGGTGATTTTTAGGATAATGCCACTTATGTGTCTGCATCTGCAACCCATCTTCTAGAAGAGAAGGGCTGACATTGTCAAAGAAAGAAGGCTACAAACGGTGGAAAATAAATATGCCAGCTTGTAAGAGTCAAAGAGGGCTGTTGGTGCAGCAACCGAAAGTCACAAAGTAGGCAAATGTTAGATGGTCACCATTGTTGACAAAAGAGCAAGAGGAATTGTCATTAAAGCCTATAAATAGAGGCATCATTTAAATAGCAAAATGAGAAGATAACAAGAGAGAAATAAATAAGGAGAGAAAGAGGAGCTACTGCTAAATGGCAGCAGCCTTGCTGCTTTGTGTAGTGCAGCAGTGTGTGTGAGAGCAATGAGAGTTGAGTTATGTGAACTGATCCTCCTTCTTCATATGTGTTGTAACCCTTTTTATATCTATCTCTAATAACACTGGCTTTTCCCGTAAATGTAAGCGATTTGCCGAACCACATTAAATATTGTGTTAGTGTGTTAAGCCTCGAATGGACAATGATCAGAACATCATCGGCTGAATCCCCAACAAAGTAAGGAGCATTTCACCTAATTTTGTTCCCACTAATGTCAAAACATTTACGAATTGATTAATTTGTTTGTTTTAATAGTTAAACTATCTTTGATTAACTCTCACATAGACCGTTGATATAGTCTGATCATCTTTTAAGATGTAGAGCTACTTTATGTCTTTAGAGGGTTAAATTTCTTAATAACATAATTCTTTTAATTTTGTTTGTAAACATGTTTATACACATCATAAGTAGTTTATATGGAAGAATGAAACCAACACCTAATAATTTAGATTTTTTGGTATAGATGATGTATATTCATTAATCCAGGCCCTTGATTGTCCATGGCCTTGCAAAATCTTCATTTTAGAGCCGGTGAAGAATTAAGATACTTAATGTTTCACTTTTGATATAAATCTTGAAATATTTTTATTAAAATTCTGTACATTATCAATAACTATTACTCATAATAACTCATATAAAAAAAAAAATTCAAGAAATCTTCCAAGACAACCTTCCAAGTAACATAGGCGTAAGAAATTGCTTTATAAAATAACAACTATGGTAACAAAATCCTTTTGTCTCCCTGGATCTTTAGCATTGGCTTAAGTGGACGTTTGGTAACGAGGTTGCATTTGGGTTTTAAACAAAACGCAGATGCAACCCGTTTGGTAAAGGGAAAAAGCATTTTACTGTTCATGGGTCCCACAACATTTTTGCATCCGAAACACAAGGGAAAGAAAAGTAAGCAAATGCTGCTTCCTGCGCACTATTCATGCTAATTAATTAGCATGAACAATGGAGCCGGCTACACTGTTCACTGAACAATGTAGCTAGCTCCACTGTTTCGGCCAGACCAGTTCTGGTTCAAAGCTTAAAATGCATTGAATCAGGTCCAACCCAGTAAAATAAAAAATAAAATTATTTTTTATTTTTTATTGTGTTTTATTCGAAAAACTAGTGTTTAATATTATTCAATGACACTATATAAATTAGACAAAGATCGCTTGATGACGTAACATTTGTATAATTTGATCGCAATCTCAATTTGTTCCTGATTATATTTTACTTGATGTTGTTACACGCTTAAGAAACCAAAAAAACTGTAGTCCTTGTCGGATGTATTTCATACATGATGGAATTGTAGATAGTTTAATAGAACAATAAAAAATATTTTATATAAAGTATTATTTATTTCATGATGTAATAACAATAGTTAAATCTACAATATTTAAACTAAAAATCATCAATATTAATATATATTTTTTAAAATTATTTTATAACCTCAATTTCAAAAGCATTATTAACCAAACACATTAAATTACTTTTTACTCAACCTCAATTTCAACCACAGTTTTAACCAAACATATATTTTTTCAAACCAACCTCAACTAAAAATATTTTTTATAAAACAACTTTTTTCAAACTACAATATCCATATATTTATGTTTTTTCTTTTTTTAATTTGACAACCATAAATCCATTACTATAGAACATTTATGATCTAGAGGCTATGGCTATTTGGGATTATTATATAGAATAAGCTCATGTTTTGAGCTTGGAGTTTTGGTTGAATTGAATTTTTAATAATTTTTTTAAAATATTGTTTTAAATTTAAAGAATATTAATGTTAAAAATAATTTTTATAAAAAAAATTAATTTATTTTTAAATGAAATATACTTTAAAAAATAACTTATATCATATTTCTAAACATACCCTAAAGTTTATCGCATCAGACTATGATGATAAATATAAGACATATATGAATTCCATGTATTTGTCTTATTATACTCATTGATCTAGTCTAGGAGTAAAATAATAGACTTAGTCAGCGTAATCATTCCGTGGCTAACATAGCAGCTTTTTATTTTATTTTTTAGTTTTTTCAGTTAAATTAAGCTCTCTCACTTACATTGAATCCTGAAACCGTGCATTCAGCCGGTGTTTGCTACACCGGTCCACGGAGCTACGACAGGCTTAATTTTCAAATAGAAAGTGACAATTGAAAGACTTTCATGTCTAGATGCAGATTGCAGAATGTAAGCAAAAATTGTTCAAAGCAGGCACAAAAGCGAAACGTGTGGTCACCTGTGTTTTGGCTATTAGTCAAAGCAACCACAAACCAAGAAACATCGTATTTCCTTGCAGAACAAGACTGTCCAAGCAACTTCCAAATATCTGCTCGCTATAAATTGATAGCATTGCCTTGAAGATCATCAAGAAACTCCCACTTAACATTTTTCAGCAAAAGAAAGTTAACTAGTTGCCCTACAGTGTCTTCGCCAAGACTACTTCTTCGAAAACTGTTTTAGATAATTAACAAGAGAAAGCAAGAAATGGGTCATTTCTCAGCCATTTTTAGTTGCTTTGTTCCATCGGCTTCTTCAAGGGTTAGAGATGAAGCCCATAATAAGGCAGAGATTCCTAAAAGCAAATCAAAATCATCAGGTGCTCCGATCGTGGCTTCTTACTTCCCCGTGAACTCATATCTCTCTCGCTTGTAGAAAATTCCATTCCAGGAAGATGAAGAAGGGCCATATGGCGGTGGCCTGTGCGGTTCTGATTTATTTTTTTATATATGTTATTTTATTTGTTGCCATAGCTAGGTATTGCAAGAATTCCTTATCCTGTAAAGAAAACAAAGGATGAATACAAAATCATATATAATTTTGTCCCGAAGTAAGAGTAAAATTTATGGAGACCACCTCTCAAATCATTCACCTATTAAATTTATTTGCAAAATCTTAATCCTACAGATCCTGCACACCCCTAGGAACTTGCATGCTTATATCTAGGTTTTTTATAATAATTATTAATATCATGCTAGCCATTTAGAGGATGGCGATCATGAAAATTTATAGTATTTACATGAAAAGACATAACTAAAAGAAAAGAAAAAAGAAGATTCACTACAAGATTTCACAGTTTTACCGACGGAATACGCCCGTCGGAATATCTTTTGTCGGTGATTCCACATTCCGTCGCTATATCGGTCGGTAATACAAAAAAAACATTTACCGACGGTTTTACCGACGGACCGTGCGCGCCAAAAAAAAAAAGTTTCCTGCTTGGAATATACCGACGAAATATTTTCCGTCGGTGTTATGTAAATACCGACCGACTATATCCGTCGGCAAAAGTGTCGGTGATATTTCATACCGACCGAATAAATCCGTCTGTAAATTCGTCGGTATTTTTATACCGATGGATTATTTCCGTCGGTGATGGGATGGAATACCGCAGACACTATCCAATGCCGACGGATTATTTCCGTTGGTGAATATGTCGGTGATGGGATGGAATACCGCAGGCACTGTCCAATGCCGACGGATTTTTTCCGTAGGTAAATCCCTGTGTAATTTTTTTTTTTAATTATTTAGAAAAAATAATATAAATTAATAGTAATACAAACCAATTATGCAAATAAAATTTATATTAAGTAACAAAAACTCAAAGTTAAATAATATTCATTACAAAATGAATGTGTTTAAAAAAAAAAACAATTAATATAAAGGTGGAGGAGGAGGAGGAGGAGGAGGGTGGGGGTTAGGCGGCCAAAAAGGATTAGACGCACATGTTCCGCGCACATGTTCCACCTTGTGTCATGTTCATGACCATTTGACGAAGCTCTTCATAGGCCGCTCTTTGTTGTTCAGACTCTGCTCTGCGTTGTTCGTCCGCCAATCTGTGTTGTTCGTTCGCCAATCTTTGCTCTTCTTTGAGTTGTGTGTACGCCTCTGATAGGTGGTCGCACCTTTGCTGCAAGGCCACAAACTCCTTAGATTGGGAGCTCGATACAGATTGGGAGCTCCCACCGGTTGAAGCAGTACCGGTCGACCGCAACTTGGCAGCGGTAGTGTTGGAGAGCCCGTAAACTTGATTTTTATCGGGTCCACCTGACGATCCAGCCTCCATCCACAAATCCGGATCGAATTCCGGATGGGTCGAAGGATCATCCCCGTATCTCTCCCTCAACCGATTATTATAGGTCTCCTGGAAAAAAAAATAATCATATTCAATTCAATAAACATGATAATAACTTATAAAATAAAATGGTTCAACAAACACACCACAAACTGTTGAGCACGGTTGTCAACGAACTGTTGCGTCCCCTTTTGGCAGTCATGACTCCGCACGTGCGTCTCCACAAACAGCTCCATAGGGCTCGGCTCACGTCCAAGAGGCGTAGCCTATATATAATGAAACAAATGTATTAACAACAAATTAATTGAACGATATATTTCATTTAAATTAATCTTACCATCCGTTTCGCATGTGCAGCAAACGGAACGGAGTCGCCGGTGTGCGTTGTAACCGAGCCATGAATTTGCCGATTCCGGTTGCCGGCACCGGACTGTGAAGAGCTCGTATGTCATTTTCTATTTGATACTACTTTGTAAAATTTAATTGCGTGAATAACATTTGCAGATAATCCCAAACCTCCTTTACTATCTCACAATTCACTAATTGCGTACCTATGGAATGCTCAACAGAATTATTGATCCAAGTAATAATCTTTATATTATTTGCTTTCCATGTATCTATCAAAGCAACATCCCCTTCCTCTGTATTCTTGGGTATCACGTAAGTTCCACTAACATATTCCCACATATTTTTAGCTTTAAGAACATTTCTCATTACATAACTCAAATACAAATAATTATTTATATCCAACCTCACAATCACAGAATGAAGTGAATCACCTCTTTCGATAGCCATAATCAACAAACAAAGAAAACCATAATGCAAAAGCAGTAAAAGACAAAGTACCAGATTGCAGAAACTGAATAGATATTGCAGAAACGGAACAAACATCTTCTTGTAGTTATATGATTGCTCCAAAACACAAAAAAATTATAGAAACTAAACACAAATACCGAATTGCAAAAACTGAAGGAAAGATGAAATACCAAAATAATTGTTGAAACAAAACATAAATACCAAATTACAAAAGCCAAAGAAAAGATAAAATACCAGATTAGCAGAAACATAACCAATATCACTCCAAAAAAAAAAATTAAATGCTCTTTCCATAAAATCAGTTCTAATACCATGTTAAAGTAATTCAAATTAACACAAAATAAATACGAACATAAGAGAGGAGGTTAAAATTATCATTAATCTATTTATTCTAAAATATTTGTTTTAATCTAAATACAAAAGAATATATATAAGTTAAATTAAAAATATTATTTTATCCTAAAATAAATAAAATAAAAAAAATATTATTCAACCGTCCGGACGATTATCATGTGACAGAGAAGGTTGATCCACACCTAGAAAAGAAAAGAAGCCGCCTGTGAAAGCCTTTTAGGTTAGAGTGAACAGTGGTGGCATGTAATAAATATCACCGATTTGGACAAGTTGACACGTCGATTGGGTGCTGCGGAAGTAAATAAAAAGAAAGAAGTAGCCTTCTAAAGTACCAAGGAACAAGCATGGCTTGCGTGAGGAGGCAGCTGCCAGCTTCTGGATACACACGTTTAAACCCTAAGATCATGTAGAAGATAACAAAAATTGTAAAAGTACTACTTTTTTTATTCAGAAAAAATCCAAAGCAATTTTGAGGGCTTTCACATATAATTTGGAAAATTTAATTGATCCAAATATTTTGGGTGCTAATAAAAACTCAATCCAAGTACATTGTACGTTTCAAGTACCCTTTTTTAATAAAACTTCACCTATAACTTGGCTCTAGTCTTCGTAGTGAGATAAAAATTTATGAATAATTTGAATAAAACTACTTATTTGGATAACTTCTTAGATCGATTATATTTGTTGATCTAATCTATAAAATTATGAGCTAATTGTTACACATCCCATTATTAAATAGATGGGTTTTCTTTCTATGTTTTTTAATAAGAATTTTAATATCAGAATTTTATATGTTTTAATTTTTAATGTATGAAATTGACAAAGAGAATATATCCTTAAGAATATTCACAGATGAGACTTTATCATAATCCACACTAATATAATTCCGATTCTGAACTCTGAATGGCCTATGGATTAGGTGTTTCAAAATTTGGATGCAAAAATATTAGAATATGAGCTTATAAAAGACCCATATACATACAAACATACATACATATACACAAGAGCGGAGACATGTTAAAGGCTTGGATGGGTTATAGCTCAGGTCAAGATTTTATCAATATGTTTTTATTAATTTTATGTTAAAAAAATTTATAATTATCGATTGAGTTATCAAAAAATTTTAAAATTTTGGGTGGAGCTTTCTACTATGACACTTTAGCGTGAGTTAAAATTTTAGAATTTTTTGAGAAATTTAAAAATTTGATAAAAATCACAATTTGATCAATTTTACGTTATTTGATGTAATTTTAAATTCAACCATCAGATTAAGTTGAGATTTTACAAGGGATTTTAAAAATATATTAAATAAAATCTTGTTAAAATTTTATGATGAACGAAGCTTAGTATATTTATATTTATGTATATGAGTTAATAATTAATCTTAAAAAACATTTATATATTTATTTAATAACCCACACAGAAAAAATCCCTACCTCCACCTTTGCATAATATGCATGCATGCACGGGCTTGCAAGAGATTTTTTCTTCCCTTGGAGAAAAGTCTTTCTACTATTGGGACAAAGCGAACAAGTTTTTACTGTAAGATTAAAACACACACTATGAAAAGATTAAATTGACACTCAGTGAGTTAATTGTTCTATTTATAGAATCTATTTTAAAAGAAGCATAAACAGCTAAAAAGATTGAAAACTATAGAGCAGAGATGAAATTCAAAGGATAATCTGAAGTCATAAAACATGTCGAAATTGTGGATTTATCGTCCAAATCAATGATTAAAGGATCGTATCCATATATACATCAAGGGAGTTTTAATTAAAAGGTAAATAAAAAAAAATTAATTTTTCATTTTTTAAACTATATTTTTTAAAAATCATGATATAATTTTATTGATACCAAAAATATTTATTTTATTATAAAATAATATATTAAAAGAGAGATAAGCAACAATAATTAAATTTACATGAGGAAAGATGAGACTATAGTTTATCATTTCGTAATCACAACAATTGTGATTAAGAAAATTTAATTTTTATATCTCAATTAAATTTATAATTTCAAATCCAATATATATAAAATGACGCATATTTTTCTTCTTTATTATTTTATATATTCTTATATTTCAATCGATTACACATATATGATTATTATTGTATTAATTATGGTAATTTTTTATTAATTTAAGAAACGAAGTATTATATCTTTTTTATTTTTAGAATTGTCATGGGGGTGATTCATATCATATTCATGCATGTTCTGAAGCATTGCTTCACGGATCAAAAAGATTTAAAAACATAGGAAAAAACTTGGGCCGGAGAAAAAAATATAAAAGCCCAAAAGATAACACAGAGGTGGATCCCATCTAAAACACTAAATAAATAATAAATAAAATTGAGAGAGATATACCATTATACTTTGCATGAATGACTAATGTACAGTTGCATCAATGATTTTTATGAAAACATTCAGAAAGGATAGCTGATGGCTGCAACGGAGACACGGGAATTGATTTCTACAATCGCTACGAGGTATGAATTTGATGAAAATGGAATTTATTTATTACATAAAATTCAAATTTGTTAAAATCAAATATATACATTTTCATTACTCAGCTCATATGTGCATGCAAATTTCAAATAATGAATGTAAATTTGCATATTTTGTGACAGAGTGATCTTGAGAAATGAAGGGTATGAATATGGATATATCAAGCTTATTTAATAATTCACAATGTGCAAAATTAGGGAATCAAATTGTTACTGTGAAATTTTTTTAATTAGGGAAAATTAGGGAATCAAATTCTTCAAATTGTTACTGTGAAAATTTTCGAACTCTTTTTTTTTTGTTTTTTTACAGAATTGAAACTAAAAAATATTCTTATCATGGCAGTATATCTATCCAGAGGGGTTGCAGTATATGTTGAATCACATCAAAGACACATACAATAATCCAGTGATTTACATCACTGAAAATGGTATTTGAAAAAACAAAACTTTTGGCTCTATAATTAATTGAACCAGTCAAAGTTGTGATGGCCAAACTCATCATCAATTCTTGATTCCATTTCTTTCGTCTGTTCAGGCTACGGTGAAGTCGTTAAGACAGATGTAGAACTACATGATGGAACCGTGATGGATCTTCCAAGGGTAGAATATCATTGTACTCATCTTAAGAATGTTCTAGCATCTATCAAGTGAGTTTACACTTTTGGATTTTATTTTTCTTGTTTTGTTGTCTTAGTTACCGTGAGCATGCACTTAAAATCTGCTATTACAAGACCATACTGTTAACATTTGAACTAATATTGGCAGAAATCATGGAGTTCAAGTCAAAGGTTATTTTGTGTGGTCTTTTGCCGACAATTTCGAATTTACAGATGGATATACCATAGGATTTGGTTTGGTGTACATAAACCGTACGTCTAATTTCACAAGAATAGCGAAGTTCTCATCACATTGGTTTACAGAATTCCTTGGAGACCAACCGGTTAATCCAGTACCATTATATTTCAAGCGATTGAATATAGCTTGATGGACGAGAAATTAAGTATTTGGCCGCCAATATATATATTAGTTATAAATAAATAAATAATCACTAGGATAGCTTTTATCCAGTGAACTCGATTCTATGAATTTTTCCTTATTAAGTGTGTGATGTATTTTACTGTATTGTTTAAATAAAAACTTGGTTATATATGCCACCAAGTTAAATCTCAATGTAAGAGCTCCAGCCTCGTGTTGTTCTAGTACTGAAATGCTTCGTATTTTAATTTGAAAGGGCTGTAAAGTACTCTTACCGTACTATTATCTTAATTATGTTCTGTGGCTGTTTTTCTTTTTCTTTTTTTTCGATAGTTCTATTAGTCAATGGTAGCCATGGCCAAATCAAAACATGTTGACAGTTTGTTATAGAAGTAAGAATATTTGCAGAAATAAAAAATAGAGAAGGTGTTATCTTGTAAAGAAGTCTGCATCTTAGTGAAGACAAAGTTTGTCAGAGATGCATCAGTCCAGTCTCACGTTTTTTGTTGGTGTCGAACATGTACGGCATCACGGCGATCGCCCACCATCCTCATTATCAGGTGTGGTATGTCTATCTTGACAAATATAGGGTGACAAGGAATTATTTGTCTCTTAGCGGTGAAAAAAATGAAATGAGAGTCGCCACCTAGTATTTTGGTCACTAAGAACCTAACTGGTCTCAGAGATCGAGTATGGAGACTGGTTGCATAAAAGGAAGGTATTAGCACCCCAAATACATCATACCTAATGTCGCATGTGTGCGGCGTCGAGGGAAAAACATCCCCTCTCAAAATCTTATCTAATGTGGCAAATGTGGGGAGACAAAGAATTCTTGTCTTTTATTAGTGGAAAAATAGAATGGGAGTTGCCATCCAGTATTTTGGTCACTAGAAACCATAAATGGTCTCAGAGATCAGGTACGGGGACTGGTTGCGTAAAAGGAAGGTTTTAGCACCCCAAATACGCCCTACTTAAGGGAAGCTGCATTGTTTAATTGTATGATAAAATCTAAGATCTTGTCCTGTTTTCTAGTTGTTAGTCCGTCTATGGTTTAAGAAAAAAATCATCTTCAGTAAAGAGATCTTTATCTTATCGGGTATGATCTAATTATTCTAAAGTCAACAAAAGAATTTTAATGTCCGGAATACGTCTTATGTATAAGATCATAACCCTAAATATTAAAGGAAAACAAAATAAGGTTTTTTTGGAATTTTTGAAATATTAGCCCAGTTCTCATGACTTTAATAAACTGGTTATTAAAGTTAAAATACATATTAATATAAATTTATGAATCATTATTGTATGAAAATATGATATGATTTTTTTTTTTTTTAAAGACTAGGTCATATGCATGAAAACAAAAAATATTTTTTTATGTTTTTTGTCGAAAATCAGGTATTTTAATACCAAATTTGTATTTTTACAATATAAAAATACAAACCGGTGTTGATTAAAATACAATAAAATTTTTTGCAGAAAATCACAGATTTTTTTAAAAAAAAATTTGAATTTTTTTTTAAGAGGCTGGGCTGGACCAGCAGGTCCTAACCGGGCGACTGGCCGAAGCCAGTGACCCGCCTGACTTTTAGACGCAAGCGTACGCACGCCTGCTACAGCCAGGTTGTAATTAAATGGCACCTGCACAGTGTTTGTGCAATTATAAACGGCAGGAGAAGGAATGAAAAGCTTACCTGGTTCACAGCCGCTGCTGGGCGAAATTCCTCCTGAGCTTGTCACTGGGATTCTGGGAAGAAGCTTTGATGCCACTCCCTGCGTCTGGCTTCCTTTCGTGTCCGTCTCTTCTCCTCTCTCTGTGTCTGGTTCTCTCCCTCTCTCTGTTTCTTTTCTTAGTTCTTCTCCTGTTCTGCTCTGATGCCGAGTTTCATCTGCTGGTTTCTTATTTCTCTGACCTCCTCTGCATCCCTTTTCTTGCTTACTGATTCCTTGTTCTGCTGCCTCTGATTCTGGAGGATGGTGTTGTAGAAAGGTGATGCTGTTTTAACTCTATGCTTGTTGGACGTTCCCACGCCGGGTTCTTCTTGCTCGGTTTGGTTCCTGGTTCTGGAGATGGGAAAGTTGACGGTGCTGCCGTTCTCGTCTACTGGCTTCTTGTTTCCTCCTCTTTCTCTGCTTTCCTAACCGTCACCCTTATGTTTGCTTTTTTTTGGTTCCTCTCCAGTTCTCCCCCTGTCTATCTCTCTTTTCGTTCTTTTCGAAAGATTTCTGTCTTTCTGCCTTCTCTCTCTTTTTCTCTGTCATTCTCCTCCCCTTTTCTTCTTTGTCCCCCCTCTCTCTATCTTTCTCTTCTGTCCGTTCCACCTTGGTTTTTCTTTTTTTTGCTGTCTCCTTCTCCTCCCCCTGTTTCTGCCCCCTGGTTTCGTTCTTTTTCTCTGCTTTTATAGCCAAAATTGCATGCGTTTTTTTTTCTTTTATATTAAAGACGTTCGGTAACAGTCCCATAACTGAAGCAATCAAGCAATCTGCGGCATTTTCTTGCGGTTCTTGTATGCTGAAACGGCTGCTTTGAAGATGATGATAAATAGTGTCTAAGGAAACGGCGCCGTTTCATAATTCAAATGAATATTTTCGATTCGGTCCTTGGCTGTTTTGAAAATTTTCTAATCAAGCCCCCATATTGTAATTGGATCCCTTGATTTTAGCACCTTTTCCGGTTTAGTCCTTGATTTCTGATTGTTTCAATTAAGTCTCTAATTGGCCATCAAACTTCAATAATTATGCATTTAAGCCCCTGATTTGACTAAATCAATCCTTCAAAATTATAATTGGACTCTAGAACTTTAATTGCTTCCAATAAAAGCTTAAATTGACTTAAAAGATCAATTTTCTTGCAATCAAACTCTCTATAAATCCAATTAAACCTTGGATAAAATTTAATTAAGTCCTTAAACATCTTCTTTTGAACTTTTCTATCTCAAATTGAATTTTCCTTGTCCCCAGGGCTCTCATCAGTAAAAAATATACTGTCAAATTTTAACCTTTTGCATTTTTGAACCTCTTAAACCAATTTTGACCTTTCTTCGACATTCCAGCATCATTTTCTTGCTTTTATTATTTTTTTGGATTTCTTCCAAAAAAATTTTTTTTGTATTTTCTCATTTTCATTTTTTTTTGTTTTGTGGGAACCAAAAAATAAGTAACAACACCTAAGGTAAGCTGCATTGTTTTACTGTCTGATAAAAAATCTAAAGTCTTATCGTATTGGTCCGTCTATGGCTCAAGAAAAGCCCTCCTCAGTAAGGAGGTTCTTATCTTATGGGGTAAAACCTAACCGTTCTAATGTCTATAAAAGATCTACCTCTTTAATATCGGGAATACATTTTATTTATAAATTCATAATCTCAGACATTAAAACAAAAGAAAATATTTTTTTTAATTTTTTTTGAAATATTGGCCGAGTTCTTGTGACTTTAAAAAATTGGTTATTAAAGCCAAAATGCATGCTAATATATATATATATATATATATATATATATATATATATATATAGAAGTTTTCTTTGTTGTATGAAAATACAATATGATTTCTCTCTCTTTTTTTTTAGCTTTGAGAGACTGGATCGTATGCATGAAAACAATTTAAAAAAAAAAAACTAGTTATTTCAATACCGAATTTGTATCTTTATGATATAAAAATACATATTGATATTAATCAAAATGGCATAAAACAAATACGCGGGGAAATCGCAATTTCTTCGGAAATATATTTTTTGAAAAAAAAATGAAATGAACTAGGGCAGACCCGACCCAATTGTGGGGGCTAGGCCTGTATTGACCCAGCTACAAAGCTGGACTCAGCTCAACCACATGGGCTAGACTAATGTTCCAGCATTAAAATGAACTGAGCCGGACCTGACCCAATTATGGGGGCTAGGCTTGTATTGGCCCAGCTACAAAGCTGGACTCAGCCCAGCCATGTGGGTGGGCTGATGTTCCAGCCCAAAAGACAAAACAACATAATAACTAGCTAATTAAGTTTCATTTGCTGCAGAACATGAATTGCTCACGTTCTACATGCAAATGAAAATGAACCAATAAAAAATAGCAGGGGAAGGGAGAAAATTACCTAGAGCGGGAAAGCATGGTTGTGGTCGTCAGCGGTGGTGGAAGGTGGCGGTGGCAGTGGCAGCGGTGGCGGTTTTCATTCCTTCTCTCCTATCTCCTCTGTTTCTCTTCTCAGCCCCTCTCCTTTGTTTTTTTTCGTTATCCTCTCTTTTTCTCCTCTGTGTCTTCGGGGATGTCAGCGGTGATCAGGTGACATGCTGTGGCGGTGGAGAGGAAGCACGGTGGCAGCTGTGACTATTCTTCTCTGGTATTTTTTTTTCTTCCTCTGTCACTTCCCCTTTCTTCCCTGCTTCTTTGTTGGCTTCCTTTTCTCTCCTCTGCCTCGGTCCCTTTTCTCTTCCCCTTTCTCTCTCGAAAAAAATCCTTTTGTGTATCTCTCTCGGTCTCCTCTCTTTTCCTCCTTTCTCTCTCAAAAAACTATTGGTCTCCTCTCTCGGTCTCCCTTTCTTTCTCTCCCTCTTTCTTCCTTTCAGGTCGGTATTTACATGGGCAGGGGGAGCGGGGTCGACCCTGCCCCGTCCCATCGCTGCCCATGCATGGGGCGCACATGCCTCCTGCACTGCCACGATGCCGGCCGAGGTGGCCAATGGAGGCGTCACTTGTGGGGCACGGCTTCTCTGTCATCTCATCATGAGGTGGGTGGTGTCTGGTTTTGGTTCTAACAGAGCACGTGGGAGGGAGAGGAAGACAACAAAAAACTTCTCTTCCCCTGCTGCATGTCCAGGGGAAGAAGAAGAAGAAACAATGCCGCCTCAAAACGACACCATTGTCTTTTTTTTTTTTTTGTAAAAGCATGAAATGACGTCATTTTTCTTAAAACGCGCCGTTTCATTTAAATGAAACCGGCAACAAAGCGCCAGATTTCAAGTAAGTCCTTCAATATGCGCTGTTTTGCATTTTGATCCTTGGTCTCAGATTTATGCAATTTGACCCTTAATTGATCAATAAACTTTCAATTTCTTCAATTTGACCCCTGATTTGGTCAATTTTAGTCCGCGCATTTTTCCAATTTGGTCCTTGGTTTTGGATTTATTCAATCAAGTCCCTAATTGGTTATCAAACTTCAACATCTATGCAATTAAGCCCATGATTTGACCAAATCAACTCTAAAAAATTCTACTTTGACCCAAGAATTTTAATTTTTTTCCAATTAAAGCCTAAATTGACTTAAAAATCAATTTTTTCTTATAATCAAACCCTATATAAATTCAATTAAACCTCCAATAAAATTTAATTAAGTCCATAAACATCTGATTTTAGACTTTTCCTCCTTAAATCAAATTTTCTTCATCAACAGGGCTCTCATCAGTCAACGATATACTGCCAAATTTTAATCTTTGTATTTTTGAACCTCCTCAACCAATTTTTGACCATTTTATTGGTGCTTTGGCATCCTCTTTTCACTGCTCATTTATATATATATATATTATTCTTTTTTTTAATTTTTTTTCTATTTTCTCTTTTCTTGTGCGGGGACCCAAACATGGGTTACAATAGTTGGCTGTCCATTTCAAATACCAACAACATTTATGAGGAGAACATTACTTGTTTAATTGAAATGTTCTTCACAATTCTTTAACCATGTAGACAACCGGTGGACGGTTAAAGAGAAGAATGAATCTAAATCTAGTTGTATATCATTGAAACCAAATTATTTATGGATAACCAGTGTCATAACCCATTTTTGGGCTATTCCCCAATTCACATTTTTTTCTCTTAAAAAAAAATAAAATACAAAAAAATCAAAAAACATTATCAAAAAATATAACAGTGAAAAAAGGATGCCATAACGCTCATAAAATGGTAAAAAAATTGGTTGAGGAGGTTCAAAAATACAAAGATTGAAATTTAACGGTATTTTGTTGACTGATGAGAGCCCTATTGACAAAGAAAATTCAATTTGAGCAAGAAAAGTTCAAAATGAGATGTTATGGACTCAATTAAATTTTATTGAAGGTTTAATTGGATTTATGGAGGTTTTGAGTGCAAGAAAAATTGATTTTGGAGTTAATTTGGGCTTTAATTGGAAGAAATTAAAGTTTTGGGGTCAAATTATAATTTTTGAGAGTTAATTTGGTCAAATCAGGGGCTTAATTTCATAAATATTGAAGTTTGATGGCCAATTAGGGACTTAATTGAAGAAATATGAAATCAAGGATCAAAATGAAAAATGCGTATAAATATAGGGGCTGTAATTAAACCAAATCCGGGGCCAAGTTGAAGAAATTAGAAATTTATTGATCAATTAAGGGTCAAATTGCATAAATTTAAGACCAAGGCCCAAAGTGAAAAATACGGCCAACTTCAGGACCACTGTTTGATTTTTGGCAGGGATGCAATTGCATTGATTTTTAAATCAACATTACAATTGAGGACTCGATTGAACAAATCACAAATTGAGGACCAATGTGAACTTTGACATGTTTTTGCTGCCCTTTTCATTTAAATGAAACGGCGCACTTTGCCTAAAACGACGCCATTTCATGTATTGTTAAAAAACAAAAGACCCAAACACTGCTGTTTTGAACGGCATTGTGGGTCTTCTTCTTCACCTGGACGTGTGAAGCAAGGGAAGAAGAAGATTTTTTTCTTCCTTTGTCACCGCCATCTCTCTCTTCAAAAAGATGCCGACTCCCTTTCAAAAAGACACTGACACCACCACCACTTGCCCATAACTTTCCACGTGTTGGAGAAGCGGCAGCACAGGGGCCGCCCTGTCCTCTTTCTCCCATGTATTTTGCCTATAAAAACAACGGAAGAGAGAGTAGAAAGGAAGGATAGAAGGGGAAAACAAGAGAAGAGAGGGGGAGGAACAGAAGAGAGAGGACATAAGAGAGAAGAGAGAAAAGAGGAGGAGAAAAGGAAGAAAAAAATAAAAAACATAAGAGAAAAAAAAAATAGAGGAGGGAGAGGGAGAAGAAGGAAGCCAGCAAAGCGCCACTGTGCCCCAGCCACTACTAGCAACACCGTTGCCACTGCCACAATCGCCAATAGCACTGCCTCGACGCCACCACAGGTTAGCCTTCTTCCCTCTCCCCCGCCTCCTCCTCCTTCTTCTTTTGCGTTTTCTTCTCCACCATTCACATTGCATGTGAACAGTGGAGAGGCCCACTGTTTAAATGGGTTGGCAGCGCCGACCCGGCCCAATTCAAAAAAAATTTCCTTTTCACAATTGTAATTTTTTTTTACTAAATTTTTCTTCATATCAGTCTGTATTTTATATTAAAAAAATACAAATCCGGTATTAAAATACATGTTTTTCATCAAAACTTCCAAAATACAAATCAAAATTGAAAAAAAAAAATTGTGCATATGGCCAAGTGTCTCAAAGCTAAAAAAATATGTTGTGTTTTTCATATACCAAAAAAACAATGTTTTAGCATACATTTTGACTTTAATAACCAGTTTATTAAAATCACGAGAACATTGGCTAAAATTTCAAAAATAACAAAAAATTTATTTTGTTTTGTTTTAATATCAAGGATTACGAATTTATATGTAAAACGTATTCCCGATATTAAAAAATATATATTTTTTTTGTTTATAACATAGAATAGTTAGGTTTTACCATATTAAGATAAGAACCTTCTTACAGAAGAGGGCTTTTCTTAAATCTTAGATAGACAAGACCAACAATTAGAAACCACAACAAGACCTTAGATTTTATCAAACATTAAAACAATGCAGTCTACCTTAGGTAAGACATATTTGGAGTGCTAATACCCTTTACGCAACCAGTATCCGTACCCCATCTCTGAGACCAGTTAGGGTTCCTAGCAACCAGAATACTAGGTGGCGATTCCCAGTTCATATTTTACTGATAAGAGACAAGAATTCCTTGTCTCTCCATATTTGTGCCAGATAGACCATTTATATTTTTCATTGCGTGGTGGACGATCGTCGCGACGCCGCACACGTGCCCCAACCAGATACTCCAAGCTGGCTATTGAAACAGCAACTCATTGTTGCACTTAAAATCTACCATTAACCATTGCTGGCCATTGAAACAACAACTCATCAACTCATTTTGGAACACATCAAAAGACATCCACAATGAAAGAGATTTTGTCCATTTTTTCCATGCAAAGTTGCTCTGAAGCAAAATATGATCTGATGATTTTAATTCAGCTGCACAGAAGGATTGTTCCAATGATAGACGTCGTCTAGACATAAATGATCTTTTACATTGTCTGTTTTGAACTGCCAGCAATATAAAATTTTCATTTTTTGGTGAAGCTGCTTTGTTCCAAATGCTTGATTTAAATGAGCAAGTTCTATTACACGTCAATCTATCAATCAAAGTAGTGCATGATTTTACAGTAAACTTGTCATCTCTGTAGATATACCAGACTTTCACGTCTGATTTCCTTTGATGTTTTGTGGCTGTTAAATGTGGCAGGCCTTCTGGATGGTCTGCGACGCATTCAACTTTAGTAATTTACAAAAATAGCTATAAAATACCTAAAATTGAAATGTTATTGTTTGGAAGGCCATACACCTGAATCATCTCTCCATACTCTTGATCTATTATGAATCTCAAAAACATTAATTAGCAAAGTTTATTGAAATGTGTGATTTTTCGAATTCATTAGAGACTAATTTTGTTATCAGTCTTTGAATTGAAAGGTTACTTTAGTAACCCTTGTTTACATGAATCAAGTTTGTGCTTTTTATCGCCCCTTGATGGACATCATAGCGGCTCGAGACTTGGATTTATTTTGGAAAATATACAGAAAATAAGAGAACAATACCAGAAAATTCATAAATACAAACAAAAATATCGTGGGAATATTTCCGTCAGAAATTTATCGACAGATTTTACTGACAACAATATTCCCTTGATATATACCAAGGGAATTACAGTGAGAAACAAAATAATTAAAACAAAGCTCTAGAACTGTTCACTTCTCAATTGCACTATTAATTACTATTCTTTATAAACAAAATCGCCGACGGATTGAAAAGTCATCAGTGTTATTTGACTGTTTTCTGAAAATTTTAGATTAAACTAAAAATTTTAATTAAATATTATAGATAGATTGAACAATCATCAGCGATATTGGACGATTTCTGAAATTATTTTATTAAATTAAAAATTTTAATTAAATACTATAAATGGAATCACCGACGGAATGATTAAAAATGTTAATATTTAATTATCCATTGGTAAAACGCTCCAATAAGAAGCCTAGAATCCTAAATTTCACAACAGACCCGTCTTCTTTCTTATTCTTCTTCTTCCTCATATGTAAAAAACATCAATATCCATTTCTTTTTCTTCTCTTCTCTCCTCAACTCCTTCTCTTCTCCTCCATGCTCATATATGTCTTCTTCTCATTTCTTCTTTTTTCTTCTCAGTTTTCTTTAATTAGTATATACTTTATGAATTTGTTTTATTTTTTTTCTCTTCTTAGCTTTACTTGCAACTACATTAGGGCAAGATGTTTTTTTCTTTTTTTCTTTTTTTCACTATATTTCTTTTTTTATCTTATTTTTTATTGTTTTTTTAATTAATAATTGTATGAATGTTGTTGTAGGATTATTTTTTTTCATATGAGATCAATTTTTAGTTGATTTATTTATAGGATTTTTTAATTTTTTTCATATGAATTTTTTTAGTTGAATTTATTTTTTGCAAATTTGTTTGAGTTGATTTTCTTCTTCTTTTTTTCAAGCATTTTGAGTATTATAGAGTGTTGATTTATATTAATTTAATTATTTTATAGTTTTGTAAAATATATTTTTTAAAAAATATTTTTAAATAATTACCGACGAAATTACATACGATATTTTGCTGAGGGAAATACCAATGGAATGAAGCGGGTAATATTTTTTTTTTGCTCGTTGTTTCCGTTAATAAATCCATTGGTAATAATATTTTTTTATTACCAACGGACTTACCGATGGACAAAAAATTACCAACACAAGATTCACCGACGGAGCATTTTCGACAGTGATTTCATTGGTAAATTAATTACCAACAAAATAATAGTGTAAGATTGTGGTAGTGGAATTAGAGTCACCATCTAGATAAAGAAATTAAAAATCCTAATACTTACACTGATTTTCCATTATTTCAGGCCCTAAGGTAGTTATATTTAAAGAGAAGGTAGACATCACCCCTAATGCATCCTTTCAGATAAAAGGTTACCATTATTTGTGTTTTTCTAAATTTATTCCATGTTATAATATTCTAAGTTCATTTGGAATTTATTTTGAAGGTTGGTGTTAGTTTCTATTATTCGCAATTTATTTTGAAGGTTGATGTTGGTTTCTAAAAATCAGAGACACATCAAAAAAATAACATCAATCCCCAAAATAGAAAACTCATAAAAAAATATTGACGTTAATTCCTAAAAAGAAATCTTCATTGAAATTGCTAAAAATATGTTCGAGTTGATTTTCTTATTTTTTTTTCCAAGCATTTTGAGTATATATTATAGAGTGTTGATTTATGTTAATTTAATTATTTTATAAAATAATTTTTTTAAAAATATTTTTAAATACTTACCGACAGAATTACTAAAGGTATTTTTCGAGGGATATACCAATGGAATGAAGCAGGTAATTTTTTTTTAAGCGCCAGTTCCGTCAGTAAATCCATCGGTAATAATATTTTTTTTATTATCAACAGATTTACTAACGGATAAAAAATTACCGATGAAAGATTCACTGACAGAAGATTTCCGTCGGTGATTTTGTTGGTAAATTAATTACCGACAGAATATGTGTCCTACGCCGATGAAAAAATTCCGTCGGTAAAACTGTTAAATGTTGTAGTGAAATAGACATGATCCGTATTTGATTTTAAAATCATAACATCAATCTCTTTTTAAAAAGAAAGAGTATAAAAAATGACGTTTATCCCTAAGAAGAAAGATTTCATCGAGGTTGTTAAAAGAATAGGTATTAGACATATAAGGATAATAAAAATTAGGTTTTGGACCGCATTTTGTCTTATAGGTCCTTAAAGTTTTTGTTGTTACCCATTTTTAGGGCCCATGTAAACGAGAAAAAACATAAAAAAAAAAAAGCTTTGATGGGAAGAAATTGAAGTTTTGGGGTTGAATTTAAATTTTTAGGAGTTCATGTGGTAAAATCAGGAGCTTAATGCATAAAAATAAAATTTAATGGGTAAATAGGGACTTGATTGAAGAAATCCAAATCCAAGGACCAAACTAGAAAATACGTGTAAATATAGTGGCTAAAGTTTACCAAATCAAGGGTTAAATTGAAAAAAAAATAGAAGTTTGGTGGTCAAATGAGAGTCAAAATACACAAATTTAGAACCAATGATCAAAATGAAAAATGAGGCCAACTTAGAGGTTGATGATTAAGTTTGGCGGGGGTGAAATTTGATGAAATTAAAAGTTTGAAGACAATTATGAATGAAATTAAAATAAATTGGAAAAATAAGGGCTCAATTGAAATTGTCGAATCTCACATCAAAAGATCTAAACGACATGTCGTTTAGACTTAAAGAAGAGAAGGTTAGTGGCATGTCGTTCAGTCGATTGACCTCTATTTTTTATAATTTTATCTAATCGAGGTGACAACTTCAAACGTATATATATGAAGTTATAAACTTTTAAATTGAAAAAAAATTGATTCAAATAAAAAAAAGTATCCTCACTGTCGCATGTCAAAATCCGCATGGCATCAGCTGATGATTTTTCTCATTGTGTGTTTCTTGCTTTGATTGGTTCGTTGGAGTCGCCACCTAGTAATTTATTGAAGGCTACTAGGAAACCAGATGTACTGGTCTTGTTAGAGATTCATGGCTAAGGGATTGGTTGTGGTCAGGGAAGGTATTAGCAACCCTAACGTACCCTACTTGAGGTAAGCTGCTTCGTGGCTTTGACATGTTAAAGAAGTTTTAAAAATTTTGTCATTTCATCGAGTGTTGCTACCCAATTTTTGACCCATGTTTTGGTAATTTTTTAGAAAAAAATCCCAAAATAAAGAAAAACATCAAAAATCCAAAAAAATACTTTTTAAAATATATTTGCATCATTTTAGAATTTTTAGCATCGTCTCAAAAGAATTTAAATTTTCAAAGATCATGGGAACGCGTTCGACTTTTAACGCGTTATTTTTAAAAATCATCGATTTTCCTCACTCGAGATGATGTTTATAAGAAAAATCCAAAAAAATAAGAAAAAATCAAAATTTACAAAAAGAGAAGTTGAGGAACCAATTTTGAGGCCCAAACAACATTTTGCTTATAAGTAACAGCCTTGAACACACACAAAAGGGGGGGCAATTTTGAAAGAAAAAAAATACAAAAAAAGAGAGGAAACATAACCCTAAAATCCATCTCTACCAAGCCTACCGCCCCTCTCCCCCCGCTTGAAATTTTTTTTCCTACAGACCCCTCAAACCTCAGCCAAAACACAGCCATCGCCCCTCTTTTCCTTCTCATCTTCAACCTTCAGTCGTGCCTCCATCTTCACAGTTTTACCCTCTCTTTGAAACCAAACCACAATAGCCACGAACCAGCTCCCGTGGTCACAAGGCCACGAAAAACCTTTCCCTCTCTCGATTCCCCCAGAAATAGAGGTTGGTCGTTGCCTCTATAGTCCCAACCATTTCCAGCTCCGTCAAACAGAAACCGGCCGCCACTCCTTTCATCTCTGGACCGAACACAGCACCAGCCCTCGTTGTATTCTTCAGCTGCTCCCGTCTCAGCCTAGCAGCCCGCAAGTCCTCGCCCTCACCAAGACCCGAATCGGCATCGGCAGCTGCACAAACATGACCGAAGCACAGCCGCCGCCCCCCCTTGGACATACCGTCAGCCACCTGAACAGAGAAGGTGAAAGAAAAGGAAAAGAACAGACCCGAAAGAAGTCGATCTGAAGAAGGAGAATAAAGAGCATATCTGAGAAGGAGAAGAAAGAGCATATCGGAGAAGGAGAAAACAAAATAAAAACAATTGCTTGTTGTGTTTCTTGGCTTTGTAGGTGACATTACTTCTCACCTCCGATGCAAAAGGGGAGAGGAGGAGAAAACGACTCAGATCCACCCATCTCCCAGGTTGTGCTCGCGGCGGTGCGTGGAGGAGACACACCACCACTGCCCTGCAGTTCCAGAAGTCGTCCTTTGCAGTTCCCGGACTCTTTGGGGACCTTTTTGTAATTTTTAGATGTTTGAACATGTATTTAAATTTCTGTTAAATGATTTTTTGTTTTTTGTTTTTGTTATTCTGAAAAATGTAATAGAATGAGTATAGTAATGTAATAGAATGAGTATAGTAATGAAAAAGAGATGTGTGCATGTGTGTGTGTTTGGATTTTTATTTATTTATGGATGTTTTTTTATGATAAATTTGCAAAGATTAAAGAAGAATTTAATATTTTGATTGGATCACGGTCAAGAATTATTAATTTATATGCGATGAAAAGATAAAATTTAAAAACTTCTTTAACACGTCAAAATCACGAAGCAGCTTACCTCAGGTAGGGTGTGTGAGGGGTGCTAATACCTTCCCTAACCACAACTAGTTCTTTACCCGCGAATCTCTAACAAGACCAGCACATCCAGTTTCCTAGTAGCCTTCAATAAATTACTAGGTAGCGACTCCAACGAACCAATCAAGCAACGAGTAACAAAAAAATCGTCAACCGATGCCGCACGGATTCTGATGTGTGACATCGGGTATCAGAAATACAACTTACATATAAGTTAATAATTCTTAACCGTGATCCAATTAAAATATTAAATTCTTCTTTATTCTTTACAATTTTATCATATATATATATATATATATATATATATATGTAATAAAACAAATCAATAAAACAAATACAAGCACACACATTCACTTTTACTATAATTTTGTTCCTTTTCTTTTCTTTTTCGTTTCTTTTTTTGCTTCCATATACACTTCAAAATACAAATAATGAAACCTCAAAACTAAACAAATATTACATTAAACAATTTAAATATTACAAAATAACCCAAAAAACTCCAGAAATTGCAGGGAAGGACTTCTCACTGCAGCAATAGTGACGGCGCGTTGCTCCACGCGCCGCCGCCACTGGAGGTGGCAGAACCAGTGGATCGGGGCTGTCTTCCTCTTCTCTGTCTTCCTATGCCGTTTGTGAAGGTCACCATCACCTGCAACAAGGGAAACAATGCACAAACAACAGTTGATTTTAAATTTTCTTTGGGTCCAGATCTGTTTTTGAGTCTTCTTCTCTATTTCGGATCTGCTTCTCTCTACAGATCGGTTCTCTTCCTTTGCTTTCTCATCCTTCTCTATTTCAGGTGGCGACAGAGTTGTGGGTGTCGCCGTTGTGGCTGACGGTGTGGACGGCGCTGATGGCTCCGTAGGTGCTGCTTCTCCATTGTTGTTGGTAGTCGGCCGAGGAAGAAAGGAGTCGCTGTGTGGGGCTGCTCGCAGTCGGGTGAAGAAGCTAGGAGGCAGTGGCTTGCTTCTGTGGAGGCCATCACTGCTGAGACCGAAGGAGAAGAAGAAATTGCTAAGGGGAAAGCTTCGAGTGGAGAAGCTAGGAGACGATGGTTGCGGTTGAACAAGAGAGGAAGGGACAAATTTGGGAGTTGTTGTGGGCACGATGATGGTCGGTCCGTGGTGGGAAAATGGAGAGGGGAGATTGGTTGATTGTGGTTGTGAGGCGAGCTAGACATGGGTAGTTGTGGAGAGGTAGGGGCTGGCAGAGGTTGAGCTGGTCGGGGTTATGTGGGAATGGGGTTGCTTGTGGTGTAGGGGAGACGATGGAGAGCTGAAAATCAGGGGGTCCTTGGTTCTGTTTTGAAAACACCAACCAAGGACCCCGAGGAACGGCGGCTTTTTTGTTGGTGAGGGGCGGGCGGCTGGTTTGTATGGGTAGAGATAAGTTTAGGTTTAGGTTTAGGGTTTTTTGTGTTTCTCTTGGATTTTGCAAAATTGCCCCTCTTTGAGTGTGTTGAGAAAACCAGTATTTGTAGGTAAAAATATTGATAGATTTCCAAACTTGGTCCCTCAACTTTTTTCTTTTTGTAAAATTTGATTTTTCTTAATTGTTTTGTATTTTTTTTTTTTGAAAACGAGCAATATCAACGTCGACTCGATGAGGAAAATTAATGATTTTAAAAATGACGCGTTAAAAATCGAATGCGTTCGAAAGACCCTTGAAAATTTAAATTATTTTTTAGACAACATTGAAAATGCTAAAATGTTGAAAATATATTTAAAAACATATTTTTTGGATTTTCGTTGTTTTTCTTTATTTTTTAATTTTTCTGAAAAATTATCAAAACATAGATCAAAAATTAGATAGCAACACTCACTACCAATTTTAGATGGTATTTCACGATGATGACATCAAAATTGGTTCTAAGAGGCCTTGAAATTGGGCATGATGTGCACAATAAATCAAATATTTATCATCACAAGATCCCAGGTACAACAAGTCTAGATACATAACGTCTAGATACATCGTCAGCAATACTAAGTACTATAACGTCTAGATACAATTGCAGTAGAATGGTGATATGTATAACATGTCTCTTAGATATAAAGGGAGAGATAGCATGAGAATTGAAACCATAAATCCCTCAAACCATTCACATTAGCCAAATGGCAATTCATCTTGGCTGGATTTTTTTAGGAATGCTCCTCCTAGTAAGCTCGTTTGCTTCTGCCAAGCTAGTGATGCCAAAGAACATTATGGACTTAAATGTTCCTTTTGCCACTAATTCTTTCAACCGTAAATCCTTTCCAAGTGATTTCATATTTGGGACAGCCTCGTCTTCTTACCAGGTAGCTAGATCGATTGAATCTTTACTTAGCTTCTAGGATTCCCTAGTTTAGTACTTAGTACACACTATTTGTTCCCCCACCCCCCCAGTTATGTCGTTATTGAATACAAACGCACGCTGTTATAACTTGAGTTACATGATGTCCGCAGTACATATTGACAAAAAACAAGTGTGCAACATGTCTAGATACATCGTCATGAACACTAGTGCTATAACATGTCTAGATAAATTGCAGTGGAATGCTAATATGTGTAGCATGTCTAGATACATAGTGACGCACACTACTGCAATAACATGTCTAGATACAATAATAATAGAATCCTGATCTTACTTAATATTATCCTACAAGTATAACATGTCTATTTACATGGTAAACTTACAGTGAATAAAAAACTGATGGGTGGCGCTTGAGACAATATAAAGTTTTTAAACCCATACCAAACATAATTTTAGTATAGGAAATATATACAATTGTAGTAGAATGATGATAATGCTCAATACAAATAGCCAATTAGTTATAAACCAAGCTTAAATATAGCTACAAAGCTAATGCATGCTATTCGGATTCAACAATTTAGAGCTAGCATGTATCAACATTTGAATCCTGAACTGATTATGCAAATCTGTGTTATGGTATCAAGTACGAGGGTGATGCAAACGAAAGTTGCAGAGGTCAGAGCATATGGGACACTTTTACTCAAGAATTCCCAGGTTCATTAAATTTGGATTTCAGTGAGATTTTTTCAAATTTTAGCATTTCAATTACTTGCGATTTCACCCTTTGGTTTTTTTGCCTCTTTGTATCGGGTAATTTGCTAAGGATAAGTGATTCAAATGTTTTTAAATCTATATTCTCTAACAGAGATTCTCAACGAAAGCTTGTTGTCTTTCTACACTATATATCAAAGTATAGTTTTGATTTTACGAATGAAGAAGCTAAAACATTAACTAAATAGAACTTTACTCCACCATGTTTCTGATTAATTTCTTAATTTTTTATTTTATTTAAATGATGTTAATTAATACAGTAGCATGATCATTAATTGATCATATTCTGATCATTTCAAGGGAATTTAAATAAAAAGGTAAATAAATTTTTTTTGTTTTGTTTTTGAATATTTATTAAAAGACTTGATATTATTATTACATTTAGACAAAAAGTACACACACACACACTAATGTACAGCTCCATCAATCATTTTTATTAAAACATTCAGAAAGAATAGCTGATGGCAGCAACGGAGAGATGGGAATTGATTTTTACCATCGCTACCAGGTATATATCAATTTGATGATAATGTAATTGTTTCTTGGATGGATATGGATACTTCTACTATTGAGCGTGAATGTCCATACCGTGTCGACAGAGTGATCTTCAGACAGTGAAGGACATGAATATGGATTCTTTCAGATTCTCTATCTCTTGGTCGAGAGTAATTCCCAGTATGTATGATATAAGAACAGTGATGTTGTGCTTTTTTTTTTTTTTTTTTGTTATTTGCTGATGATTTTTACTTTTACTATTCTCTAAAACAAAAATCTAATGATATTCAGGTGGGAAAATAAGGGCAGGAGTGAACAGAGATGGAATTGAGTTTTACAACAAGCTCATCAATGCCACCATAGCTAAAGGCAGTGGCGGAGCCACGTGGGGACAAAAGGGGGCAATTGCCCCCTTAACTTTTTTTTTTTTTTTTTTAATAATATATTAGTTTAGGGAATTTACTGCAGGGAAGGAAAAAGGAAACGTACCTGCATTGTTTATAATTGTAGATTTGTAGGCTTCTAATATAATATAATATAATATAATATAATATAATATATATATAAACAGCTCTTAAAAACGTACCTGCACAATTTTTTTCCTTTTTTCCTTTTGTTTCCATATTAAATTGATGGTACCATCTTTAAAATATGGAATACCTAGCTATCAAAGAGTATTTTTTGTTCCTTGCTTTTGCCGCGTTGTTTTTTTCATGAGCTGTTGTTCTTTGCCTCTCTCGTATATAAATTTCTCATCAAGTATAGGTAAGTAATTAATCTTTTTTGCCTTTTACTTTATATTTTAGGTAAATTTTCTTTATTTATTTCATTGTTTAATTTTAATTTTATTCTTTTATAATTAGCTATTAAAAATATTAGGGTTCATGATAATTTATGGGTTTTGATATAAATATGTTCAAAATAAATGTTTAAATCTACTAATTTAATCAATTAAATATTTCTTTTCTTATTATAAAGGAATAAATTAATATTCATGCAAAACCATTATTCTTGACATCTCTTGCATTGACAGAGTAGTTTATTGAAATTTAATATTTTCATATGACTTGTTTGTAAGTAAAATATCAAGTAGAAAGCATGTTTTTCAAGAATTGTTTCTCTTACACATACACTAGGCATTGCTTTTCAATTAAATATCTAGAAATAATTAAGTATAATTTAATCAACATACTTATTATATTTATATAGATATGAATTGAAATAGGTTTTGATTTTGATGAATTAATGTGTATTTTGATATGAATTTCATATGAAAGATTTAGAATTATTGTGTAACTCAACTGATTTTTATTTAACAGTGAATTATTATGTAGTTGTGTTAATTATTATGTAGACACTAATGATGATAAAAAAATAATCCACGTGGTGATGATGATACGTATATTATGGTACTTGGTGACCAACTTGATACGTATATTATTGATCTACGTGGTGATGATGAGTTCTCTGGTATTGAAGGTATTGCTAGTCTTACAGAGAAAATGGTAAAAACAAAGAAGAATTTGATATTTCCATTAGTATATATGCTTATCAAATTATCATTACTTCTACCAGTTGCAACTGCTACAGTTGAGAGAGTTTTTTCTGCTATGCATATTGTTAAGAGTAGATTACGGAATAGAAAGGGAGATAAGTGGATGAATGATAGTTTGGTTGTATACATTGAGAAAGATATCTTCGATAAGATTGATAATGAAGCTATTATGAAGCGATTTCAAAATATAAAAACTCGAAGAGAACAATTATAATGTAAGTTTTTTATTTTAAAAGTATTTTTAAATTAATTTTACTTGATATGAATTAGTATATATGCTTTGAATTGATTTCTAATGTATATCTATATAATTTAGTATTTGTTAATAATTTGCCCCCTCATTGAAAAAACTCTGGCTCCGCCACTGGCTAAAGGTTTAAATCTTCTCCCTCTCCCTAGAAATATATATATCTTGTTGTTAGTCATCCATGCTGCTTGATTCTTCAAAATAGTTTGCTGAGAAATAATTTTCCAAGTGAAGAAGAAGAGCAAAATTTTATTTGAGAAGTTATTATCTCAAACCTTCTCTCATATTTTACGCAATAACACAGGTTTACAGCCTTTTGTAACTATCTTTCATTGGGATACTCCTCAAGCACTTGAAGACATGTACGGCGGCTTTCTAAGTGATAATATTGTGTAAGTTATCACATTTTTTTGTTCCAACATTAAATACATATATCAAACTTATTTAATAGTTCAAAAATAGAAGCCAAGCATTTTTATTTGTAAAAATAGGATATAGAATTGTAACATAGAATTTTTTGTTCTTCTGATTAATTTATAGGAACGATTTTCGAGATTTTGCTGAGCTTTGCTTCCAGGAATTTGGTGACCGAGTGAAGTACTGGATTACTATAAATGAGCCACACAAGTACTCCAGTGACGGCTATGATTCAGGTCAATTTGCACCGGGCAGATGTTCCAAATGGGTGGATGAAAAGTACTGCAAACATGGAAACTCTGCCACGGAACCTTACCTAGTTGCCCATAATCTCCTCCTTTCTCATGTAGCAGCAGCAGATGCATACAAGAAAAGGTATCAGGTATCCACTAAATGCACTTTTTTAATGGATAAACTATTATTTAATCCCTATGATATTAGCGAAATAATTAGTCTATCCTTCGTGTTTAAGACATAAATATTGAATCCTATTATTAATCCTTGTGTTTGTTTTGCATGAAAATTTAATCATTATCTTAATTTTTTTCTTCTCCTGTAGTAAAATCTTCTAATTTCACCAACTACATTTATAAAAGAATTAACAGTCAACTCTTGTAAATACACTACAAATGATTTTTTAGCCCTGTTTATTGGATAGAAACTAGTTTTTTTAAAAAAATAGTTTCCATAAAAAATGAATTATTGGAAAGTTGATTATTTTCCAGTATATGGTAATGTTATGAAAATGAGTTAGAAAACACTTTCTAGTATTTGACTATGTCATAGAAAATAAATTGAAAAAATAATTTATTAATGTTTTATTTTTTTTCAAAATTATTAATAAAATAAGGAACAAATCTGATAGATATTTGAAAGATGATGAAATTAAAAAAATATATAATTTCATAAATTATTTCAAAAAAAATAAATTGTAATAAAAAAATAAGGACCAAATCTGATAGATAAATATTTTAATTAAGAAAATAATAAGTTAAAAGTAAATAATAATTCAAAGAATAAGGACTAAAATTGATATAAAATCCAAATTAAATCAAATTTTAAGGGATGAGATTGAAATAAATAAAATTCAAAACAAAATATATAGCAATCAAAAAATTGAGGATCAAATTTAATATGATAAAAAAATAATAATTTTTATTTTATTTTTTCACAACTTCTGGAAAGTGTTTTTCATTTAAAATAAAAGAAAAGTATTTCCTTAAAAACTAAGCCAATTTTTTTTTTACAATAAAGTATTTTTTGTTAATCAACTTTTCTAATATCAAATAAATACAAGAACAATTTAAAAATAGTTTTCAAAAAAATACCTTCCATAAAACAAACAATATCTTAAAACTAGAAAAACTAACTTACAAAATTGTAAAACATACATGAATCAAATTATAATTTACAATTAATGAATATTACGGGATGTTTAGAAAATTAAAATAGTATATGTATGAATCACTTTGTTTGTTGAAAATGCAGGCTTCTCAAAATGGGAAGATTGGGATAACACTCAATGCTCGTTGGTATGAACCATACTCTAACAGTACAGATGATTATGAAGCTGCAAAAAGAACCCTTGATTTCATGCTTGGCTGGTATGTAGTTCTCCAAAAATTTGCAAGTAGCTAGCTAGGCCTTCTATATATTATTTTCATTATATGCGCTTTAATAACATTACATGTATATTTTTTACAATTTTTCCCGCTTCTAGGTTCATGAACCCTTTGACATATGGTGACTATCCAAGCAGCATGCGGGAATTGGTTCAAGATAGATTACCAAAATTCTCTTCACTGGATTCTATTATTCTCAAAGGATCATTAGACTTTGTTGGATTAAATTACTATACTGCATATTATGCAGCAAATGCCAATTCTTCCGATCCAGATCATCGCAGATATCAAACAGATTGTAATTCCAACATTACAGGTAAGAATTTTGTTGTTTTAGTCTTGCTAAGGCACAAAATGGTGCTTGTAGCCATGGACCATAGCCACAAGAAATTTCAGGTTACGTTTTGCTTAAAAAAATGATCTCCCAGGCTGAGGTGGTTATATATGATATAATTTTACCCTGTTGTTCTCTTTATATTTTTCAGGAGAACGAAATGGGATCCTTATCGGTCCAAAGGTTTGTATGCAAATTATACATAATTTACATAGCTTTTTTTCGATACTTGAGATTGAGGAAAAATGTTTATTATATTACGCTGGATGTGTTACAAATTACAGGCTGGTGCGCCATGGCAGTATATCTATCCAGAGGGGATACGATATCTTTTGAATCACATAAAACACAAATACCAAAATCCAATAATTTACATAACTGAGAATGGTATTAAAATAACCTCTGCACATTCTAATGGAAAGTTAGTAAAATTTTAATGGTCGAATTCATAGATTCTTTATTCTTTCAAGGGTACAGTGACTTCCTTGGTGCTGATGTATCAGAAGCGAAAGTCTTGGATGATCATCCGAGAATAGAATTCCATTTTAACCATCTTCGGAATGTTCTACAATCTATCAAGTGAGTTTACCTATTGCATGCGTGGTTAAACGATTTTAATTCCTTTGTTGCCTTTAATTAAGATGAGCATATAAACACTTAAAATCGATATCGGCTGCTGACCGAAAATGTTTCTGGTGGTTCCAATAATGATTTAGATAAACTATTAGACAAAACTGTTTAACATTGGAGCTCATTTTTGCAGAGACCATGGAGTTCAAGTCAAAGGCTACTTTGCATGGTCTTTCGCCGACGACTTCGAATTTATAGATGGATATACCATAGGATTTGGTTTGGTGCAAGTAAACCGTTCATCCGGTTTCTCAAGAAAGGGGAAGCGCTCAGCATCCTGGTTTTCGGAATTCCTTGCGGACAAATGGGCTGATCCAAAAAGCGTGATGGATGAGAAAGTGTTTGACCAACATATATGGGACTATTTATATAAATTAGTGTTGTATATATGTCAGAAAGTTTAAGAGATTCTATGTGGGTTCTTCCCGTGCAACCATTGACTATCTTATGCAAGCCTCCCTCCACAAAACCATCTGGTAGCATGTATGGCTTCAGAGTTATGCCGAGATTATGAGTGGAAAGGGCTACAGTTGCATCTTTTTTTATATATATATATAATCATCAATAATATATTAAAAAGGTCATAAAGTCAACAGTCAAAGCAAAATACAGGGACATAACCAAAAAAATCAAAAAAAGAAACAGACTCATGAAAACAAAAAGAAAGCGAAAAAACAACTAATATGCTACTATAGAAACAAATAAACTACCTAAGATTTTTTATTACACCACAATTTGATACCATCAAAAGAGTTACAGTGTATAAAATGGTGCTTTGAATTTTTCAAATCTAAGCTGCAAAAGACACACGAAGCTTGAGTGGCGGGCAAAACATTTCGGTGATGGAAAAAAGATCTTGTACTAACTTTGTCCTAGATTGCCAACCAAAGGAACACCTGAACTTTCGAAGGGGCCCTTTTAATCCAAACATTGGCTTCAAAAACTCTATTATTAGCAAAAGAGATACTATAAATTAAGGTGCAACATTATTTAACTAAGAAGCTTTCATCAGAATTACACAGCCAAATGATTTTGTCATCTTTTATATGTTGAATTATCATTGGCTCCAGCATTGATAGTAATTGATGATATTGCTACTTTTCATAAGATAAGAGGTTCCTATGCCAAACCAAATTCCATCGCCAATGATCATTCACCTATTGACCCGTCTCATGAACCAAACTAATTTGAATAGCAAAAACTTTGTAAAGCCTAGGGAAAATGCCATGCAAAGCATTTGATCCTATCCACACATCAGACCAAAAGAGAATGAAGGACCTATCACTAATCATGAATTTAATGTTTTGATGCAATACTGAGCCAATAACACTGTTTGGATCAAATATTGACAAAATGTCTTTTCAGAATACGGAAATATGACCATGCAATTTTGGGATTCTAAAGACATGCCCAGATAAGACCAAGGCAAGGAACCAAATCTGTAAAAGATTGAAGATGCCATACTAGCACAAGTATCTTCCCTAACATTTATACTAATTAAAGAGCTTGTATGGAAGTTAATCTGCAAACCTGAACAAATAGCAAACAAGAGAATCCTTTGAACTGTTTTGACCATGTGAAGATTAACAGGCATGAAAATAAAAGTGTCATCTACATATTGCAGATGACTGGGACAAAAGTTGTCTCCAAAAGGGATACCTTTGAAAAGACTAGTTGTGGCTCCTCTCTGAAACAAAACAGATAACCCCTCTCCTGCTACTAGAAAAAGGAACAGAGAAAGGAGATCCATTAATCAACACTAATAATTTTACGGTGGACATGCAAGTGTTGATCAAATTAATATATTTTTCACTAGAACCCATATACCTTATAACCTACTCTAAATAATTCCACTTGACACTATTAAAAGCTTTGTAAAATCCACCTTAAAGATAAGGCTCGACACCCTGCATCTTGAAGGAATGAATTGCTTCGTTAGTAACCAAAAATTCATCAATTATTTGCCTCTCTTCCAAGAAAGTTGTTTGATTCTCACTAATAAGGTCATGCATAACCTCTTTCGGATGACTAGAAAGAACCTTAACCACTATCTTGTAAATGTTGTTAATCAAACTACTATGTTTGAACTCTTTGAAGCCAACCGGGGAATCTGTTTGAAATTAGATGAACACAAACATGATTTACTCCTTTTAGAAGCCTACCTGTTTTGACAAAAATTCTTGGCCAGATCTAACAAATCATTTGTAATGAAATCCCAAGCAAGCCTGTAGAATTTGAAATTGAAACCTTCTAAACCAAGACTCTTGCTCCCATCACAGTCCCAAACACTATGCTTTAATTCTTCCAAAGTGATATCTCGCTCCAAACTAGCTGAAGAAGAAGCCGTGACTGTTTTAAAACCAACGGACCCTAAACCAATTCAGAAACTATCAAGGCTTCTAAATAAGTTGGAGAAGTAGCTAACTGCTACATCTTTTATGATCGGTAAACCTTCAACAACAAAACCATTATTAACCACTTTCAAGATATTTAGCAACTAGATGGAAGAAACGCATGTTGTGATCACCTAGGCGACACCAAACCATATTGATTAAAATGCAGTAAAATATTTGCAGAAAATCACAAATTTTTTAAAATAATTTTTGAAGAAATTTTTGTTTTAGGGCTGAACCCAGCCACTTGTAACTGGCCCGAGCCAATGACCCAACCATCACGTAAAATTTTACGCGTGGAACAGTGCAAAGGTAAATTACCTTCACACTGTTCATTCTTCGTTTTTGCAAATGTCAAAAACGAAGACCCCTTGGTTACAGAGTGCAAGAAAAGTGACGGTCTTTAAGCTTTCAATCGTCTTCTGTTTCCTTTTGTTTCTCTAGACCCACATGCATCTATTTTTCGCAAAGAACGGAAATGGGCATGCCTGCTTCTGGAGAAAGGAAACCGATGGTGGTGTTAACCTCCCCTACTGTCTTTGTGTTTTGGCTTCGCCGTTCGGTTTCTCCTACTGTCGTTCCCTTTCTCTTCGGTTTCTATATACTCATGTGGCCTTCCTTTGTGTTTCCTAAATTTTCCACTGTGTTCTCTCCTCTGTTCTTCTTTCTCCTCTCTCGTTTCCCCTGTCTCGTTCTTTTTTTCTCTCCTCTCCCTCTCTGTTTCCTGTCTCTTTTCTTCTCTCCTTTTTGGTGCGGCTCCTCCCCTGGCTTTTATAGCTAGTGGACGCCAGCATTTTTGGTAAGCCGGCGTGCATCACGGTGGCGAGGGATGTCAGCCGCGATACCCGCCCCGCTGATTCGAGAATAGCTCCATCATCGCTGCTAACGTCTCCTTCCATTATCGTCACAGATTCACAGCTGTTTGAAGACAGTGAATGGTGGAAACGGCGCCGCTTGGGTTCTTCGGATTTGGCCATTGACGTTTTCGCAGTTTTGTAATCAAACCCCCGAAAAAATTGTAATTGTATCCTTTAATGTTAGCGTCTTTTCTGGTTTGGTCCTTGGTCTCGGATTATTTCAATTAAGTCCCTAATTGTCCATCAAACTTCAATAATTATGCAATTAAGCCCCTGATTTGACCAAATCAACTCTTCAAAATTATAATTGGACCCCATAACTTTAATTTCTTCCAATAAAAGCCTAAATTGACTTGAAAGATCAATTTTCTTGTAATCAAACTCTCTATAAATTCAATTAAATTTTAGATAAAATTTAATTGAGTTCATAAACATCTGATTTTGGATTTTTCTTCCTCAAATTGAATTTTTCTTATTAACAGGACTCTCATTGTCACATTTCAACATTTTATATTTTTGAATCTCCTCAATCAATTTTGGTATTTTTTCAGCATTCCAGCATCATTTTTTCGCTCTTATTATTTTTTGGATTTCTTCTGAATATTTTTTTTATTTTTTTATTTTTTTTTTTGGGAATCAAAAAATGGGTAACAACAATAAGGAAAGAGATTTAAAATCCTTACCGAACAAGGAGGAACAACTGCTCACTGGGATGCTTCCCAATCAGCCTTCTCTTCATGCCTTTGTTGTTTTATATAGGATGTGAAGTCATCTAAGTTGTGAGGTTTTTCAATCTACAAAGCCTCTCCTATCTCCAGCATTAAACAAACCTCATCACCCTCATAAGGTTCATTGTTTTCGCCATGTGCTAGCAAGTTACTCCTGTTACACATCCGAATTACTAAGTCCTCAGTATCCATCTCACTCTTGTTAACTGTTTCATTCAAACTCCTATCAGCTGTAATCAGCTTTGTACGTTGCAGCTTCATTCCTTTTTTGGCAGATAGAACAGTGGCACTCTCTTTTGTGTTGGCTTTAGGGTGTATGATTCATGTGCTGAGGTTCCGAAATTACTAAGGCTTGAGGATCATATGTTGATTGAAAGGCCAAATCATAGTTTGATCCAGATGAAATAGAGAGGATGTCAGATGGGCTTTGAAATCCACTGTCCACATGAGAATGAAGGTTTTGTCCATAAACTGGACTCTTAAACTCGGCCAACACAAATGAGTCAAGGCCGAATGCAGCTGCAGTTGCATCGTGATTCATGAATGGTTGTTTATACTAGGTTCTGATTTATTATAATTATTATTTTTATTTTGTTTTTGGAATTTGTACATGTTATTCAGTTGTAGCATTAATAATAAGATATCAAAAGATCTGTTTGTAGCTTGTAAACACAAGTAAAATTTTGTGAAACAAAATGTTGTAAAAGAGAAGAGTACTTGTGTAAAAGAATGTTGGCGAGTGAAACAGCTCAAGTTTAATAATACAAAAAGAAGTATGAAACTAAAATCTTGTGCACGAAACACCTCAATCAGCCAATTAAAGCAGTACGAAATTTTAAGAATGAGTCATGTAATGCCCTAGTCTCGGGGGAGGGGGGGATGGGATATGGTGTCTAATTGAAGTTCAGCCTCTTGTCATCACTGTCTAAAAAAAAATACCCCTTGTTGCATTTAGTTTTAGTAATCATTCCTTTCATCATATTCAATTGTTTTTTATTTACTTCATATATAATATTGGATATAGAGTGTTGTAGGGATAAAAAAAAAATTTAGTCTCATAAATTGTAAACCTAATCCATCAAGTAAAAAAGAATGCGGAGAAAAGATAAGGACCTATATTTTAAATTAGATAAGAATACATATATATTATCTAACCTTAAAGTATTATATAATATTTTTGCAAAACAAATTACAAGAAGAATCCTCGATAGAGTCAAAGAAGGCTCCAATAAATCCAAATCGATAAATAAGTTATCCTTGAGTCATGATACCATGGAGAAATTTGACCTTACAATTAGGAAACGCTAGGAAATCTTGTAGCCAGGTAAGTTATTTCTTCACCTTAAAATAGGTTATGCATTAGAATGAGATTATTTTGGATAGGTTACCCATAAAAATGAGACCATCTTAAGTATTTTTATCTCTATTTTTATTATGTAAAAAATTAGAAAAAAAATCTAAATTTTTTTTTCAATAAATTTAGTTAATTTTAACAATTTCATTACTTTTGTCATTTTTATGTGTTAAAAAATCAATCATCAAAAACACAAAATAAAAACAGACAAATAGTTGAGGTTGAAATTGGGTCAATGATTAAGCATCACAGGAAAAAATGAAGGTTGAGAATTTATTAAGCCACAGTTAAGGGTTCTAAATTGAAAAAAAATTGAGAAATGGATTAATTTGATTTAATTGGCTAAGAGTAAACAAATTTCAAGTTCAATGATGATTTTGAAACATATTGCTAAGTTATCAATCAATGAAAAGCTTAATTGAAGAAGAAAATCAAAATTGAGAGTACGATTTATCAAAATTGCACAATTTTATGAACAAATGATGAATTTTCAACAAGTGATTAAATCTGAAGCTCTATATTGATTCAATTAAGGAAGTAATTGAAAAGAAAAAGGAGATTTAGGAAAAATTCAATTGAAATTACAAGAATTTGAGAAATAAGAACTAAATTAAAAAGAGACTAAATTGATAGATTCAATTTAAGGTATTGTAACCCAAATTTGGACCCCTTTGATTTTTTTATTTTTTTTTGATCAAATGTAAAAAATATATAAATCAAAAATGTTTTGCAAGACAAGCTTGCGGTACAGGCTGGAAACCAGCAGAACAGCTGTAAGTAAGTCCAGGCAAAGGGATCAGACTCACTTTGAACAGACCATAGCAAGACAAGCTTGCATTACAGAAAGTAATATAACACAAAGGGAACAGACTCCCTTGTATAACAAACCAAAGGGAACTGACTCCCTTGAAAACAGGAAAATATACATGAACATGGACAGCCCCCATATAGGCAAAGTCAAAATATCAAAGCTTCACAGGCACCTGCACAAGCGCTTTTGTAGCATACCAGACAGCCTGTATAGAGCAGAAACGCCAGCAGGAGCCAGCAGCTAAAGCACAACACCAACCCATCATTCACTAGGATAGGAGGGATGATAATATCAAAGCCACTTAGTGCATCCAACAGTTCCATCAACCCTGCTAACCGCAGCAGTACCAAACCATACCAACACAGCATGCAAGAGGGTCATATCGTTGAGGAGAGAACCTCACCCTAATGAATTCCTACCGAGCATACACAAGGTAGTAGGGGGCAGCCGCTATAAGCTTTCACTTGGGGGATGATCTCCAGCCAAAGCTATTCCAGTCAAAGCTGTGCCCATACATCAGCAAGCAAAGCCTCATCCGCAGATATGAGCTATTAAACACCTGCTAATGGACGCCCACCAGACTGAAGCTTGCAGGAGCCACCACGTTCCAGCTAGATTAGAGTGGCTGGGCAAAACTGAAGGTGGATGACAGCAAAGTGGCAGTACTCCAAACAAGGAGAAAACGAAACACCATGAGGACGAGCCTCATGAGTAAGCAGAAGGGACAAAGCCCTAGCAATCCAGCTGCAGCATCAACCCAGCTAACCACAGCAATTCCAACCCATTCCAGCGCAGCATGCAAGAGGGTCATATCTTTGGGGAGAGATCCTCACCCTAATGAGCTCCTACCAAGCATGCAAAGGGAAGCAAAAGGCAGCCAAAGCCATTCCAGTCAGATCCAGGCCCATACATCAGCAGACAAAGCCACATCCATAGATGGTAGCGAAGCCAGCTAAAGGATGCCCACCAGACTAAAGCTTGCAGAAGCCACCACGTTCCAAGCCAGAGCAGCAGGGCTGGGCAGAAGCAAAAGTTGATGACAGCAAAGGCATTACTCCACAATAGGAGCAAACAAAACATCATGAGGATGAGCCTCATGTGTAAGCAGAAGGGACAAAGCCCTGGCATGAAGAGATCCTTAACAGCAATCTCAATAGGCCTTCCAGTGAACCCGAAGTTGCAGCAGCCAAAGAGCCTAAAACAATGGGGGAGAGAGCCTCACCCTACCCGTAAGAATAGTGAACCGTCCACACATCAACCCATTCCAGCCAAGCTGACTTGATAGAATATGCTCCATCCAGTATTCTCCACTTAGTAGTGCGCTGAAGAAAGGATCCCCTCCTTCCCTTCAAACAGGACACCCTACTAGCGGAGCTGCAATAGAGAGCACTACAAACGTAGCTCAAGCATTGGGGAGAGAACCTCACCCAAACTGATGGCAAGCATATTAGCAACAGCAGGCTGTTAAGAGTAACAAGCAGACAAGTCCACTACCAACAAGGCGATTCAAGCTAATCCAGCCAGAACTAGCAACTTAGGTGATGAACAGGCCAGCAAAAACAAAATCCAAAACAGAATATTACAGAATCGTGAGGTGCACAACCCCACGATTTGCAAGGCAAGCATATCAATGATAACCCATGGAGAACACATCACAGGGGAGGAAACCTACCATGGCAAGAGGTTCAGATCGACCGCCATCTGTCCATCCACAGTGAAGAACCCATGGTTGCATCTTCAAAATCCACAAAATACCCTAGCAAGGAAGTCCGAGCAAAGAGACATTTTCCCCAAGATCAAGGGGAAGGATGACAGCCAGACGACCAAAGAGGGTTTGAGAGCTTGCCACGTGCGTGCTAAATTGCCTCAGCAAGAAATGGAGTTCAAATTCAGTCCAGCAAAGAAGATCCTAGGCGTCACGACCAGATCAGGATCTGCAATGATGCGATGATAACCCCAAATCCTACTTGCAAAATTAGGACACTCTAGACAACCGATCATGTGAACAATTAGAGGTGTAGAGTGGAAATTGATGAAGACCAATCTTGACGAATCTAAGCACTGGTAGTCTCGCCAGATGTTGAGAAATCAGGTATTAAACCAGGATATTCCAAATCACTTGTAAAGAAAAGCCACAACAAAGCTAGCAAATGTTTGTATATACAGAAAGACAGTGCAATGGATAGATATGGCCTAATAAGTTCTTGCTAGGAGATTGGGTTTTAAGCGGGACTGGTATGACCCCTCTAATCTTACCTGACAACTTGCTTAGTAGAAGGATTATCCATACGGTACTATTTTCATATATGTAACAGTTTGTAATGAAACGGTTGAAGACTAGTAAGATGACGACATAAAGGAACAGTTGGGTTCCGTATGTTCAAGGATCTGATGGAGTGGTGATTTCTTCAAAGAAGTTAGATTCGGTGATTATGATTTATTGAGGGTAGAATTGATGAAGACCCTGATATTAAAAAAGAAATACAGCAAAGGGATAAAAGATTGGCACCCTATTTTGACTTAGATAGATGTTGTGACAAGATGAGTTGTTGTCAAATATAAGCAATGAATAAGAAGAAATCTCGAGAACAGAAATTGCACGAGGACACACGAAGATTGTGTAGGAGTACCCATAGGAACTAATCTGGTACTATAATGAGACAACAGGTGCAAGGAGAAGAAGTGTTCCCAAATGAAGCTCAGAGCAAAGACTATGTAGAAATTATACAACAAAAAGTCTTTTATGCTCTTGATAAAGACAACAGACGAAGACCTTTCCAATGCATGCAAGGATGGAAATAGAGCTATTGTAGAGGCACCTAATTGAGGGGGTGCAAACGCTTGTGATAAAAGACGACTACCTATGATGAAAGGCGAAGACACCAAAGAGAGTTAGTGTAGGTGGAGCTGTCAAGCGCGATGATGAAAGACACAAAAGCTCCAAACATAGAAATTGAGATGGAGGATTGCGAGGAGTGTACCGCAACTCTTTCTTTCTATGTGATCAATGGCAGTAAACTCTCTCATATAGTACACATGGTGGTAGAGAATCTTAGAGTCACATTGAAGCATCTCAGCTAAAGAAGGATGTGACCGCTTATAAAAGGTAAAAATACCTTAGAAAGAAGGTGTGAAGGTCATGATATGAGCTCAAGTTCAGACCACCCCATGACAATCGGTGAAGACACCTTAGAGAAGGTGTGAGGTTCATGATAGGAGCTCAATTATAGAATTTCCCAGAGTCAATGTGCTGGCTAGATATAAGTGGACAGGTATATAAATAGCCAATGAAATGGCTATGATGAGTATGAAGACAAATGTCGGATTGACTTTGATGGATATTGTCCCCATGCTAAAGATCTATGAGCTAGATAACATTTACCTTGGACAATAAGTGGATGACTTGTGAAGCATTAAGACGCGACTATTATATAAGAGCAGAGGGCATACACAAGTTCCTAAAACAAGTTTACTCTTGTCAAGGTGGTGAGCTCGGTAATGGCATTGTAATACTAAGAGTATCAAGAAAGATATGGATCAACCTTTAATGGGTTGCCTGATTAGTTCTTAAAAGTGCATATTTATCAAGGTTTTATATATCATCATTTTGCACTTAAAGTATCAATAACTCCTTAACTAAAGCATATTTTATAATAACAAGTCTAATACTATAAAATGCCCTAATAAATGGTAACTGTTCATCTTAAATGCAGGCCTATCACATAAATCAAAGGATTGATTGATGAATTCAACTACTGAAATTTGTGAAGATAAAGAGAGGGTGAAACTTAGAAAAGAGATGTTGGTGCGGTTCAAATTGGAACACTGTTCGGTAATTAGGTCATATCTTGAGTTCTAGATGTCCACATAACCTCATATTTTTACACATATTCATTAAGACATAGGCCTACAACTTTTATGTTTTTATCAAGATCTAAGAAGGCCGTTTTCAAGTCCAAATTATAGCAACAACGGAGAAGTCCGAATCTGTCCTGCAGCCCGAACACTGTTCAGTGTTTGGCCCATATCTGGAGTTCTAAAAGTCCAAATGACCTCCATTTTTTTTTTTCTAGAAAGCTAAGTCAATTTCCTATAACTTTCATGTTTTCCAGTGGACCCAATTCGGATGGTAGCATTTTTGTTTTATTTAGACAAGAAGATAAGGATTTTCACCAAGTTAAAAGTTGGCCACCCACTCAACAATTAGTCATCAAATCAATAATTCTGAATTTTGGCCTATAAAAGGAGGCATTTGCCATGCATTTGGGGGCTTGGTTATTCAGATCAAGTTCATGCTCTTTATTTCTCTCTTTATTTTTATTTTTATAATTTTTAAGTTTTGCTTTCATTAATATCTTGTTTATGCTTTTCCTTTCATTTCCTTTCCTTAGTTAACTTGTATTTTCTTTATGTTCTTGTTTTGTTTATTTATGTTTTCTTCTTCATTATGTTTAGCTAAGTTTATTATGTCAAGGTGAAAAGGTTACACTAATGGTGTAAGAATAAATATAGTGTAAACTCAACATGGACCTTAATGTTTAATATTAACATGTCTTATCTTTTTATCTTACTAATTCTTAATACCTTGCTTGTTAAATGATTAATCTAAATTTGTGTTGTATAACACTTGGTACAACAAATGCTTGGCACTCTCATAGCTCAACCGTATGGTATTACCTACACATGTGCTATGAAAGGAACTTAATTTGTTAACATCAGTTAATATCATGAATTCCTGATAATATTTAAAAGTTTGGTGTTATGTAAATAAGATAATTAATATAATCATGTTAACAATTTATAATGAGCTATTAATGACAAATCATCCGATTGGAACCTCCTTCGTATGTGGTTTCCAAATTGAGTAATAAGAGTTTATATTATACTTGTTTGAAATACTATTGGTGGATCCTCTAACCTTGACATTTGTTTTTATCATTGTTTAATCCTTACATTAATCTTTCATCTCAAAGTTCTCATTAATTTATTCCTCTTCTTCTTCTTCTTCTTCTTTATTATTATTATTATTATTATTATTATTATTAGTACTACTACTACTACTACTAGTATTATTATTATTATTACTATTATTATTATTTACATTCTTGTTATATTTTATGTACGTTAAGTATGCTCTGTGTTTGATTAAAGTTCCTGACATTGTTGGTCTTGCCTTGTTCATTCGCATCAGAAATTTGTTTATATTATATAATATATTTCTTTGATCTTTTCATAAAATCAATATATAGGCTGGAAACCTGTGACCCGATCTTTTAGATCATTCTCAGGTATAACAACGTCACGTCTTGAATATTATTCTTATTATTGTTGTCGTTATTTTTGTTATTATTGTTGTTGTTGTTGTCTTGTTATTTATCATTTATACAATTAAGCTCTTTGTGGTTCGACCCCGATCTTACCGGGTTATTTATTACTTCGACACTCCTGCATTGGGAGAAGACATCAATCTTTTGGTCATATCACTGCCCCTACGGTTAAAAGTAGAGAGCTACCAGGACTCTTAGGACTAAGAGTGAGAGACTCACTAAGAAGTAAGGCGTGGTTCCTAAGATGGAACAAAGGGCAGATGCAACTCCTGAATGAGTAGACTCTTGAAGGAGTAGTGAACTCGTAATCATATTGAGATACTCAGATAATGACTGTCGCACTTGGAAATAGAAATTTTCATTTGAGAGGGTGTTGTAAGCCTTGATGTGAGGCTTGATGAATCATTCCGGACCGAGCATGATTGATAAGCTCGAAGGGTAATGTTGCGTGTCCCAGAGATAAGCGTTAACACTCTTCAAATGTGATATGGCAAACCATCTAGTTGTAGTTATCCTTGGGTGTGAGAAAAGGTGTGCTTTGGTGACTCTGGTGATTGAAAGGTGTGGCATGTACCTGCAAACTTGGCAGGAGACGCTTTCAAAATGGTAAGCTCGGAAGAGCTGCAGAATGCAAGCATGTGCTGAAGAAGTAAATGGACAATTGCCCACATAAATGGCAAAGGGGGTGATTGTTAGGATATTGCCACTTATATGTCAGCATCTGCAGCCCATCTTCTAAAAGAGGATGGCTGCCATTGTCAAAGAAAGAAGGCTACAAATGGTGGGAAATAAATATGCCAGCTTGTAAGAGTCAAAGAGGACTACTGATGCAGCAACCGAAAGTCACAAAGTAGGCAAATGTTAGATGGCCAACATTGTTGATAAAGGAGCAAGAGAAACTGTCATTGAAGCCTATAAATAGAGGTATCATTTAGAGAGCAAAATGAGAGGAGAACAAGAGAGAAATACATGAAGAGAGAAAGAATAGCTCTGCCAAATGGCAGCAGCCTTGCTGCCTTGTGCAGTGCAGCAGTGTGTGTGAGAGCGATGAGAGTTGAGTTGAGTGAAGTGATCCTCCTTCTTCATGTGTGTTGTAACCCTTTTTATATCTATCTCTAATAACATTGGCTTCTCCCATAGATGTAGGCAATTTTCCGAACCACGTTAAATATTGTGTGCTAGTGTGCTAAGCCTCTAATGGGCAATGATTAGTACATCATCGGTCTGAATTCCTAACAGAGTAAGGAGCTTTTCACCTAATTTTGTTCCCATTAATGTCAAAACATTTACGAATTGATTTATTGGTTTGTTTTAATAGTTAAACTATCTTTGATTAACTCTCACATATTCAAAGATGAATCGAAGATCGTTGACATGGTCTGATCATCTTTTAAGATGTAGAGCTACTTTCTGTCTTTAGAGGGTTAAATTTGTTAATAACATAATTCTTTTAATTTTGTTTGTAAGCATGTTTATAGATATCATAAGTAGTGGTTTATATGCAACAACAAAACCGACACCTAATAATTTAGATTTTTTGGTAAAGATTATGTTTATTCATTAATCCAAGCCCTCGACTATCCATGGCCTTGCAAAATCTTCATTTTAGAGCTGGTGAAGAATTAAGATACTTGATGTTTCACTTTTGATATAAATCTTGAAATCTTTTTATTAAAATTATGTACATTATTAATAACTATTACTCATAATAACTCATAAAAAAATTCAAGAAATCTTCCAAAACAACCTTCCAAGTAACCTAGGCGTAAGAAATTGCTTTATAAAATAACAAATATGGTAACAAAATCCTTTTGTCTCCCTGGATCCTTAGCATTGGCTTACGTGGTCGTTTGGTAATGAGGTTGCGTCTGCGTTTTAAACAAAACACAAATGCAACCCGTTTGGAAAAGGAAAAAAGCAGTCTACTATTCATGGGTCCCACAGCATTTTTGTGTCCAAAATGCAAGGGAAAGAAAAGTAAGCAAATGCTGCTTCATATGCACTCTTCATGTTAATTAATTAGCATGAACAGTGTTGTAAACCCCCTGGTTATAACTTTTCTAGGTATTTAAAAGAAGAGAAATTTAACCAATAGTAAAATGGGTTAAATTAAATTAAAGAAACCTAAATTAAGATAAAAATAGTGAAATTAATGAAATAAAAAGTGAATATAGTACTGAATCATTGAAAAGAAAAACATTTGTGAGGACAAAATGAATATGGAAGATCAAGAGAGGTCAATATTCGAATAACAGAAGCTTGGGAGTTTATGTACAAATGATAAAAAGGGATGGGGATAAATGTGCAATTAACAAGATGTTAGAAGTATAAATATCATTATATTTCCTCTCTTGGGGGGGGACTGGGAAGAGTAAGAGAGAGTTTAGAGAGAGGCTGGAGAGAAGATATATTGATGGCAGATCAACCGACAGCTATAACTCCACCTTCGACCGTTGGATCAGCACGATATTCGGATATGTTGTTCTCATCCATGTTGTGTACATTGTCACCGTAGGGATTCTCTATATCAGTCTATGTTTGAGAGATACAGAGGGAGGAATATATCTGGGGAAATACACTTCTTGATAGTCTTCTTTGTTGTCTGTTTTCTCTTTTGGCCACCGTTGGATTAGGCTATAACTTGGATATGTTGTTCTTCCTGATTCTGTCTAGATTCAGAATGGTTAAGATCTGAAACAAACATTTGGTATAGAAGTTGCGTATCTCGCACAGTAGGTCTGCAAGTTTGAGGTCAGTTCGGTTAAACCCATATTTCTGGAAATTTCACCATTTGATGAAGTTAATATTTGGATATGTTATACTCATAATAATGCATTACAACTTGACAGTATAGATTGTTTGGAATATTATTCCTTTGTTATTTATAGTTGATAGAAATTGTGTGAATGATTGTGTTTAGAAGAATATTATTCGAAAAGTTTGTAAAATCAACAAGAATGTTTTATTTTGACGGTAAGAGGGAAGATTGAAATAAATAAGATAAATTGGCTCTTATAAAGATATTCTTTTTTTTTTCAGTCTTAAACGATATGTGATATGGCCAGGGGTTGAGACGATAGAGAAAAAAGTTAAATTGTGGATATTGTGTGTAATTGCAAAGGTTGATGAATCTGGACAGATTCGTCTCCTAACTTTTGGAGAGAATTTAAGTAGAAGGATGAGAAAATTAGGATAAAGTTTCTTCATAGTAATTGTAGTTTTGATGTTAGCTAACTAAGAAATTGGTCTTGCTCAATATGGAGCTGTAGAACCCCAACTATAGGTCATCAACCGAGATTGGGTCCTAACAGACCCTGTAGGGTAGTGTTTGTTGATGAGCAATTTTGACTATCTCAAAGGAAGAACTGGGTTCTCCTTCCTTTAGAGAACTTGTAGCCTTTTGTATTAACTTTCCAACGAGACTAATCTTGCTTGAAATATAGTTTTATAACTCTAGATATAGTTAAAAATCTAATGAGTGTTCAGGTAGTAACAGTTCAATGTGTGGACAGTAACAGTTCAAATGTCTAGACAGTAACAGTTCAAATGTCTAGACAATAACAGTTTAAAGTTAGACACTAACTCTAGATATAGTTAAAAATCTGATGAGTGTTCAGGTAGTAACAGTTCAATGTGTGGACAGTAACAGTTCAAATGTCTAGAAAATAACAGTTCAATGTTTAGATAGTAACAGTTCAAATGTCTAGACAGTAACAGTTCAAAGTTAGACAATAACTCTAGATATAGTTAAAAATCTGATGAGTGTTCAGGTAGTAACAGTTCAATGTGTAGACAGTAACAGCTCAAATGTCTAGAAAATAACAGTTTAATGTTTAGATAGTAACAGTTCAAAGTGAGACAGTAACTCTAGATATAGTTAAAAATCTGATGAGTGTTCAGGTAGTAACAGTTCAATGTGTGGACAATAAAAGTTCAATGTTTAGATAGTAACAGTTCAAATGTCTTGACAGTAACAGTTCAAAGTGAGACAGTAACAGTTCGAAGTCAAACAGTAACAGTTCAAAAAGTCAAACAGTTACACTTCAAAGTCAGATAGTAACAGTTGGAAAATGTACAGTAACAGTTCAAAGTTAGACAGTAACAGTAGACTTCCACGAGAATACTATATAAAAGAATTAAGTCATACGAACACTTGCATATTGAGATACTAACTTTGAAAATATACATGATATATGTATGTATGTTATTATGAGGAAATGAACATGCATAAAAAAAAAAGTAACATATGAGTAATAGATGAATATGGATTCTTTATAATATCGGCCTGAAGGAATGATGACTATGGTTGGATAAAGGATGACAACATTAATGGGTGTAATGAGAAAAACGTAAGATATAAAGAAAGAAATGATTGAAAGAAAGATTTATTAGCTATTGATATGATTATTATAAAACATATCCTTGAATTAGAAAAATTTATGAGATGAGTCTGTGACTGTAGGAGGGACCACCGGTGTGGTGCAACAGCAGCAACAGGGGAGGAACTTCTACTGCAGGTAGGTGACTTCCACCTTCCTTTTAAATAATGTTGAATAATGAAAATACTTTATCATGAAAGTTACTATATTATGTTAATTCAGATATCAGATTTGCCAAATGCTTAGAAATGTTGACAAATGGTTGATTAGCTTCGACCAATGGCATCTGAAGAGATGACCTTGAACAATGAAATAACTTATCATCAACGTTGTTGTATTGTGTTAATTCAGATATCAGATTAGCCAAATGCTTAAAAATGTTGACAAACAATTGATTAGCTTCGGCTGATGGCATCTAAATGGATGACCGGGACAAACGATTGATTAGCTTCGGCTAATGGCATCCAAAGGGATGACCGGGACAATCAATTGATTAGCTTCAGCTAATGGCATCCGAATGGATGACTGGGACAAATGACTGATTAGCTTCGGCTAATGGCATCCGAATGGACCGGGACAAACATTTTATTAGCTTCGGCTAATGGCATCCAAAGGGATGACCGGGACAAACGGTTGATTAGTTCTGGCTGATGGAATTCGAAAGGGATGGCCGGGGTGAGTGAATGGTCAACCTCGACAAATGATGTCTTAAAAGAAGGGCCAGATTTAAGATTATAGTTGATTGCAAGAATTGGTGCATCTATATGTACTGCAAGTTGTGTATATCAAGAACATAAAGGAACTACAAATGTCACGCTTCAAACATGAGATAATGTTAATGCTTCATTAAACTGCTAGACCATTTTCTTATTGTTATTATTATTGTTATTATTATTATTAAGTAATTGCATTCTTGTAAATGTTTTGTTCTGCAGTAGGGACGTCATACCAACAAGGTGCCTAGGAAACCCGATTCACGGGAACCCATTTTTGCAAGAATCATGTAGTTGCATTCTAAATCATGATGTATTTTATATGAATCAATGTACTGAATGTATAACTATTATTAGATCCTTTTAGATTATATTCGTGATGACTATTTGTAGGATAGAATACAAACTCATGACTATGCATGCATATTTTAAATGCGAACTTCTAGTCATGCAAACATAATATTATGAGTTTATGTAAGATTCACTTTTAAATGAAATGTTAGTTGTTGTTGATGTATGGATTATATATTGATGATGTGAAGGGAACATGTTCACCGATTTCCGACATGATGTGTGTCAAGTATAAAAAAAAAAATTACTGTTGTTTTGGGCTTGAAAAGCCGGGTTGTTACAGTTGGTATCAGAGCTACTGGATAAGGTTCAGTGAGTTTATGAAATGCAAAAGATGCATGAAGTAACGGGAAAAAAAAAAATTTTGTATTGATAAGTGATATATGATGGTAATAAAATAATAATAAAGTTTTTTTTGATATGTGGGAGATTAAGTTGCCTATATGATTTAGGCAAGATAAAGATGTCAACAACTTTATGGTTCTTGATCCCTTAACTTATAAAGAGCTAGGGATGAAACCTTATGACTAAGATGGATTATAAGGAGAACTTTTAGGAGATAGATGAATTAACAAAGGTTGGACCCATTTTGAATGTTGAATGGTTATATGACCAACATCACGATGACACGTATGATTTTATAATGGTAAAATAGTGAACAGAATTGCCGGTAACAAATTGAAAGAACCCATGAGAGAGTGAAGAAAAAGGGGAGGAGAAAACGCATAATCCTTTTCAGAATGGTTCTAAGACGATAGGAAAGTTGTCTATACCCTTGATTCTCTTGAGTTTGTAGAAATTAGCTAGGAAATATACGGAAACTGACTATCTATAGTATGAAGAATTCTGGAAGTTGTGTTCTGAAAAGGTTTAAAATGTGTGTAGACTCCATGTAAATGTGTAGAAAGTTGATAAGAAAATGTAAGGGATTTTGTATGATTTTCTTGAATGGAAAATCTAGTTAAATAGAACATAAAAGGAGGAAGTGGTGAAATGGGGTTTTGCACATGAATTTTAATGAAATGCTCGGTTTGTACTTGTTTTGAACGTTTTATTACAAAAAAAAAAAGTGAATGATGATGATGGCCGAACCATTTTTAGCAAAATATCACATGATGTGCTATACCCAATAGTATTCTCACCGACAATGTTTAGGATAAATGAAAGTTGTGCTTAGAAATGGACGTTGCTTTTACAGCACAAGATGATACACATCATGTTATATGGTCGATGAGGTCGATGAAGTACACCTAGAAGTCACGTTATGAGAATGGTTTAAGATAATTCATACAAATAAAACTAAGAAAAATCACGGTACAATGAAAGTGAAGGGAGCATAGATGAATTTAAAATTTATATAAGTCTGAAGAATCAAGGAAGGTGAAAGTAGGTTAAATTCCTAAGAATGAGAACTAAAGTGAAGGCCCTAAAGGGGGAGACGAAGTAGTTGTTTTGCTAAATAAGTTACGGACAAACAAAGGTCTTGCTAAATAACTAAATGATATATGATTAAAGGTTATAACAACATCCTGATGGTGTAAGAATGGTGGCTAAATTTTGCTTATATAATTGTATACAGAAGGTAATAGTTTTACTGGTGGGATTCAACGTAAAAGGTTACTGTTAGACAATACATAATGGAACAATGTTAAACTAGTTCTTAACGGTGTAAACGTAAAATCAAAAAGGTTGGAAAAAAAAAAGGAGAGAGAGTTGAGAATGATGCAATATGGGTGGTTGAGGACCATTTAACTAACTCATTCATTCTCCTATCACTAAGGATGACTGACCCAGTAGATAATTTGGTCAAATTGTAGGTTAAAAAGGTTGTAAGGTAGCATGAGGTGCCGGTATTTATTAGGTGTGACTATGACCCAAGGTTTACATCTAGCTCATGGCCAAGGATTTAAAATGTTGTAGGGATGAAATTGAGGTTGAGCATTGTATTCCATCCACAGACAGACGAGTGGACTCAAAGGACCATTCAAACTTTAGAGGGTTTGTTGATGACATGTATATTAGACTTCGGGGGTAGTTAGGAAGAATACTAGCCTCTGGTGAAATTCGCGTATAACAATAGTTATCAAGCCACCATAGGAATGACTCCTTTTGAAGCATTGTATGGCTAAAAGTGTCGTACCCCTTTATGTTGGGAAGAAGAGGGAGATGTTACAGTTCACATTTTTAGTTGAAGTTATGTATTGGAAATTATATAAATTGATTTATGATGTGAGGGATCATTGTTATATTTAAGAAAATGATTTTATACACACCCCCACACACATCCCTTAAACAAGGATGGATTAAAAAATAAAATGTGTGTCTGATGTTAAATGAAAGAATAAAGATACGATGGAATAGTGATAGTTGAACCATTATTGATATGTCTTGGAAATGTAAATTATTTAAGTAAGGAATAATTAAATGCAAACTATATGCATGAGGTGGATACGATACTTGGGGGAGATAAGTTAGTTAGTGATTTAAAGTAGTGACTAAGAGAACTGACCAACAATTATATAGAATAGAAGGATTGGTAACTAAAATGATTTGCTGAAAGCTAGTGAGGGTATTTGATGAGAATATGTGGAGATTGATTTCTATGTACGTGTCATGTAAGATTAATATATTATGATTGGGGTGGAATTTGGGTTAGTTTCCACATAGAAGTTGAAATAAGTTCCTTTTGAGATCTCAGATGATTTGACGTGGAAGTGCCACCAGTGAGAATTTTGATCGACATGTAAAGGAATTAGGGAATCAGACAGTTCTTGAAAATAATAATAAAATAAATAAATAAATATAATAATGATGGGAAATTGGAGTCCCATATAAAGTGATTAAGATGAGGTAAGTCGAGTAAGAAATTAGCGTGGAAAAAAAATTTAATTAAAAATTACACGATTCGAGTTAACAGGTGACTATGTGAACATGAAATAATGATTTAATTTAGATATGGAAATCTTGCATGAAATCATATAATGATGCGTGCTAGTTGATAAGAAACATTAAAAGAGGGAGTAAATGATATTAAATGTTGGTTTTGTGTGGAGTAGAGACATCGACTGTGGGACCTCAAGCTATGAGAACGGGACCACTAAGAGGAGTGGGTAGGTGTTTACCACCTCACCTCTTTATATTTTGAAGGGTTTAATGGATTCTAAAATATTATTTGTTTATACTACATGTTGAGTTACGGTAGTAAAGGATGAGAAATTTGAAAGTGGAAACAAGATTAAACATGACGGTTGGTGTCATGGGTGTTTCCAGAAAATAAAATAAAATAAAATAAAATTATGAAAGAGTTTCCATATTGCAAAAGAAACTGGGATACGGGAGTCTAAATTGATGAAAAAGAATGCAAAAATTGCCTCACAGATAGGTATGAATCTTAAATTTCGAGGACGAAATTTTATAAGGAGGGAAAAATGTAAACCCCCAGTTATAACTTTTCTAGGTATTTAAAAGAAGAGAAATTTAACCAATAGTAAAATGGGTTAAATTAAATTAAAGAAACCTAAATTAAGATAAAAATAGTGAAATTAATGAAATAAAAAGTGAATATAGTACTGAATCATTGAAAAGAAAAACATTTGTGAGGACAAAATGAATATGGAAGATCAAGAGAGGTCAATATTCGAATAACAAAAGGTTGGGAGTTTATGTACAAATGATAAAAAGGGGTGGGGATAAATGTGCAATTAACAAGATGTTAGAAGTATAAATATCATTATATTTCCTCTCTTGGGGGGGACTAGGAAGAGTAAGAGAGAGTTTAGAGAAAGGCTGGAGAGAAGATATATTGATGGCAGATCAACCGACAGCTATAACTCCACCTTCGACCGTTGGATCAGCACGATATTCGGATATGTTGTTCTCATCAATGTTGTGTACATTGTCACCGTAGGGATTCTCTATATCAGTCTATGTTTGAGAGATACAGAGGGAGGAATATATCTGGGGAAATACACTTCTTGATAGTCTTCTTTGTTGTCTGTTTTCTCTTTTGGCCACCGTTGGATTAGGCTATAACTTGGATATGTTGTTCTTCCTGATTCTATCTAGATTCAGAACGGTTAAGATCTGAAACAAACATTCGGTATAGAAGTTGCGTATCTCGCACAGTAGGTCTGCAAGTTTGAGGTCAGTTCGGTTAAACCCATATTTCTGGAAATTTCACCATTTGATGAAGTTAATATTTGGATATGTTATACTCATAATAATGCATTACAACTTGACAGTATAGATTGTTTGGAATATTATTCCTTTGTTATTTATAGTTGATAGAAATTGTGTGAATGATTGTGTTTAGAAGAATATTATTCGGAAAGTTTGTAAAATCAACAAGAATGTTTTATTTTGACGGTAAGAGGGAAGATTGAAATAAATAAGATAAATTGGCTCTTATAAAGATATTCTTTTTTTTTTCAGTCTTAAACGATATGTGATATGGCCAAGGGTTGAGACGATAGAGAAAAAAGTTAAATTGTGGATATTGTGTGTAATTGCAAAGGTTGATGAATCTGGACAGATTCGTCTCCTAACTTTTGGAGAAATTTTGAGTAAAAGGATGAGAAAATTAGGATAAAGTTTCTTCATAGTAATTGTAGTTTTGATGTTAGCTAACTAAGAAATTGGTCTTGCTCAATATGGAGCTGTAGAACCCCAACTATAGGTCATCAACCGAGATTGGGTCCTAACAGACCCTGTAGGGTAGTGTTTGTTGATGAGCAATTTTGACTATCTCAAAGGAAGAACTGGGTTCTCCTTCCTTCAGAGAACTTGTAGCCTTGTGTATTAGCTTTCCAACGAGACTAATCTCGCTTGAAATATAGTTTTATAACTCTAGATATAGTTAAAAATCTTATGAGTGTTCAGGTAGTAACAGTTCAATGTGTGGACAGTAAGAGTTCAAATGTCTAGAAAATAACAGTTCAATGTGTAGATAGTAACAGTTCAAATGTCTAGACAGTAACAATTCAAAGTGAGACAGTAACAGTTCAAAGTTAGACAATAACTCTAGATATAGTTAAAAATCTGATGAGTTTTCAGGTAGTAACAGTTCAATGTGTGGACAGTAAGAGTTCAAATGTCTAGAAAATAACAGTTCAATGTTTAGATAGTAACAATTCAAATGTCTAGACAGTAACAGTTCAAAGTTAGACAATAACTCTAGATATAGTTAAAAATTTGATGAGTGTTCAGGTAGTAACAATTCAATGTGTGGACAGTAACAGTTCAAATGTCTGGAAAATATCAGTTCAATGTTTAGATAGTAACAGTTCAAATGTCTAGACAGTAACAGTTCAAAGTTAGACAATAACTCTAGATATAGTTAAAAATCTGATGAGTGTTCAGGTAGTAACAGTTCAATGTGTGGACTGTAACAGTTCAAATGTCTAGAAAATAACAGTTCAATGTTTAGATAGTAACAGTTCAAATGTCTAGATAGTAACAGTTCAAAGTGAGACAGTAACTCTAGATATAGTTAAAAATCTGATGAGTGTTCAGGTAGTAACAGTTCAATGTGTGGACAATAACAGTTCAATGTTTAGATAGTAACAGTTCAAATGTCTAGACAGTAACAGTTCAAAGTTAGACAATAACTCTAGATATAGTTAAAAATCTGATGAGTGTTCAGGTAGTAACAGTTCAATGTGTGGACAGTAAGAGTTCAAATGTCTAGAAAATAACAGTTCAATGTTTAGATAGTAACAATTCAAATGTCTAGATATTAACAGTTCAAAGTGAGACAGTAACTCTAGATATAGTTAAAAATCTGATAAGTGTTCAGGTAGTAACAGTTCAATGTGTGGACAATAACAGTTCAAATGTCTTGACAGTAACAGTTCAAATGTCTTGACAGTAACAGTTCAAAGTGAGACAGTAACAGTTCGAAGTCAAACAGTAATAGTTGGAAAAAGTCAAATAGTAACAGTTCAAAGTCAAATAGTAACAGTTCAAAGTTAAACAGTAACAGTTCAAAAAGTCAAACAGTTACACTTCAAAGTCAGACAATAACAGTTGGAAAATGTACAGTAACAGTTCAAAGTTAGACAGTAACAATAGACTTCCACGAGAATACTATATAAAAGAATTAAGTCATACGAACACTTGCATATTGAGATACTAACTCTGAAAATATACATGATATATGTATGTATGTTATTATGAGGAAATGAACATGCATAAAAAAAAAGTAACATATGAGTAATAGATGAATATGGATTCTTTATAATATCGGCCTGAAGGAATGATGACTATGGTTGGATAAAGGATGACAACATTAATGGGTGTAATGAGAAAAACGTAAGATATAAAGAAAGAAATGATTGAAAGAAAGATTTATTAGCTATTGATATGATTATTATAAAACATATCCTTGAATTAGAAAAATTTATGAGATGAGTCTGTGACTGTAGGAGGGACCACCGGTGTGGTACAACAGCAGCAACAGGGGAGGAACTTCTACTACAGGTAGGTGACTTCCACCTTCCTTTTAAATAATGTTGAATAATGAAAATACTTTATCATGAAAGTTACTGTATTATGTTAATTCAGATATCAGATTTGTCAAATGCTTAGAAATGTTGACAAATGGTTGATTAGCTTCGGCCAATGGCATCTAAAGAGATGACCTTGAACAATGAAATACCTTATCATCAACGTTGTTGTATTGTGTTAATTCAGATATCAGATTTGCCAAATGCTTAAAAATGTTGACAAATGATCGATTAGCTTCGGCTGATGGCATCCAAATGGATGACCGGGACAAACGATTGATTAGCTTCGGCTAATGGCATCCAAATGGATGATCGGGACAATCAATTGATTAGCTTAGGCTAATGGCATCCGAATGGATGACCGGGACAAACGATTGATTAGCTTCGGCTAATGGCATCCAAAGGGATGACCGGGACAATCAATTGATTAGCTTCGGCTAATGGCATCCAAATGGATGACCGGGACAAATGACTGATTAGCTTCGGCTAATGGCATCCGAATGGACCGGGACAAACAATTGATTAGCTTCGGCTAATGGCATCCAAAGGGATGACCGGGACAAACGGTTGATTAGTTCTGGCTAATGGCATCCAAAGGGATGACCGGGACAAACGGTTGATTAGTTCTGGCTGATGGAATTCGAAAGGGATGGCCGGGGTGAGTGAATGGTTGACCTCGACAAATGATGTCTTAAAAGAAGGGCCAGATTTAAGATTATAGTTGATTGCAAGAATTGGTGCATCTATATGTACTGCAAGTTGTGTATATCAAGAACATAAAGGAACTACAAATGTCACGCTTCAAACATGAGATAATGTTAATGCTTCATTAAACTGCTAGACCATTTTCTTATTGTTATTATTATTGTTATTATTATTATTAAGTAATTGCATTCTTGTAAATGTTTTGTTCTGCAGTAGGGACGTCATACCAACAAGGTGCCTAGGAAACCCGATTCACGGGAACCCATTTTTGCAAGAATCATGTAGTTGCATTCTAAATCATGATGTATTTTATATGAATCAATGTACTGAATGTATAACTATTATTAGATCCTTTTAGATTATATTCGTGATGACTATTTGTAGGATAGAATACAAACTCATGACTATGCATGCATATTTTAAATGCGAACTTCTAGTCATGCAAACATAATATTATGAGTTTATGTAAGATTCACTTTTAAATGAAATGTTAGTTGTTGTTGATGTATGGATTATATATTGATGATGTGAAGGGAACATGTTCACCGATTTCCGACATGATGTGTGTCAAGTATAAAAAAAAAAAAAAATTACTGTTGTTTTGGGCTTGAAAAGCCGGGTTGTTACAGTTGGTATCAGAGCTACTGGATAAAGTTCAGTGAGTTTATGAAATGCAAAAGATGCATGAAGTAACGAAAAATAAAAAAATTTGTATTGATAAGTGATATATGATGTAATAACAACAGTTAAATCTACAATATTTAAAGTATTATTTATTTCATGATGTAATAACAATAGTTAAATCTACACTATTTAAATTAAAAATCATCAATATTAATATATATTTTTTTTAAATTATTTTATAACCTCAATTTCAAAAGTATTATTAACCAAATACATTAAACTACTTTTTGCTCAACCTCAATTTCAACCACAGTTTTAACCAAACATATATTTTTTCAAACCAACTTCAACTAAAAGTATTTTTTATAAAAAAAAATAACTTTTTTCAAACCACAACAACAACAGCAATACCAATAATACCCATATAATTCATGTTTTGTTTCAACATCTATTCATATAAAAATATTACTATATGACATCCCATATATTTATGTTTTTTAAAATTTAACCATAAATCCATTACTATATAACATATATGATCCAAAGGCTATGGCTATTTGGGATTATTATATAGAATAAGCTCATGTTTGGAGCTTGGACTTTTGGTTGAATTGATTTTTTAATAATTTTTTAAAAAAATATTGCTTTAAATTAAATATATATATATATATATATAGTGTTTTTAGATCGTTTTTAAAATATTAATATCAAAAATAAATTTGTTCTTAAAAATAATTAATTTATTTTTAAATAAAATATACTTTAAAAAATAACTTATATCATATTTCTGAATATACCCTAAAGTTTTATCGCATCAAACTAGGATGATAAATATAAGACATATATGAATTCCATGTATTTGTCTTATTATACTCATTGATCTAGTCTAGGAGTAAAATGATAGACTTAGTCAGCGCAATCATTCCGTGGCTAACATAGCAGCTTTTTATTTTATTTTTTAGTTTTTTTTGTTAAATTAAGCTCTCTCACGTACATTGAATCCTGAAACCGTGTATTCAGCCGGTGTTTGCTACACCTGTCCACCGAGCTACGACAGGCTTTATTTTCAAATAGAAAGTGACATTTGAAAGACTTTCATGTCTTTATTCATGACTAGATGCAGATTGCAGAATGTAAACAAAAATTCTCATGAACTTTCTAAGCATGTGCTGGTGTTCAAAGAAGGCACAAAAGATAAACGTGGGTTCACCTGGGTTTTGGCTATTAGTCAAAGCAACCACAAACCAAGAAACATCGTATTTCCTTGCAGAACAAGACTGTCAAAGCAACTTCCAAATATCTGCTCGCTATAAATTGATAGCATTGCCTTGAAGATCATCAAGAAACTCCCACTTAACATTTTTCAGCAAAAGAAAGTTAACTAGTTGCCCTACAGTGTCTTCGCCAAGACTACTTCTTCGAAAACTGTTTTAGATAATTAACAAGAGAAAGCAAGAAATGGGTCATTTCTCAGCCATTTTTAGTTGCTTTGTTCCATCGGCTTCTTCAAGGGTTAGAGATGAAGCCCATAATAAGGCAGAGATTCCTAAAAGCAAATCAAAATCATCAGGTGCTCCGATCGTGGCTTCTTACTTCCCCGTGAACTCATATCTCTCTCGCTTGTAGAAAATTCCATTCCAGGAAGATGAAGAAGGGCCATATGGCGGTGGCCTGTGCGGTTCTGATTTATTTTTTTATATATGTTATTTTATTTGTTGCCATAGCTAGGTATTGCAAGAATTCCTTATCCTGTAAAGAAAACAAAGGATGAATACAAAATCATATATAATTTTGTCCCGAAGTAAGAGTAAAATTTATGGAGACCACCTCTCAAATCATTCACCTATTAAATTTATTTGCAAAATCTTAATCCTACAGATCCTGCACACCCCTAGGAACTTGCATGCTTATATCTAGGTTTTTTATAATAATTATTAATATCATGCTAGCCATTTAGAGGATGGCGATCATGAAAATTTATAGTATTTACATGAAAAGACATAACTAAAAGAAAAGAAAAAAGAAGATTGAGGGGGGAAAAAAAAGCCTACAACTTGCTACAAAAACACCATACTAATAATCAGCATGGTATTTTGTCATTTGTTCATCTATGAATGCAATCAGCACTTGAAGATCATTACTCGTGTAAGAGAAGTGTTCTTCACAATTCTATAACCATGCAGATAACCGATGTAGGGTTAAAGAAACACACGACTCAGATATTCCAAGTAATATCATATGAGAGTAGTTTCCATGTTTTCCTCTCAAACCTTCTATTTCCCATCATTTCCTATTAAACCAGCAGTTCATCAGGTGTACACCAAAAGACCCCACCATGAAATTAATTTTGTCCATTGTTTTCATTCAAATTGGAATTGTATTAATACATTATCTGATCATGTCTCTAATTCAGATGTACAGAGGTCTCTAATGCAAGTGCTTACATCTGGGAACTAGAAAATGACAAGTGCATCATAAAACACGTTCAAATACTTTTCTAAGAGAATTAAGCTAGATCAATTGGACTTTGTCAATAAAACAAGACTCAGCTGGATAACAGACAATGTTCCAAGCAAATAAACATCTCTTTCTGACACGCAATTTGAAAGCAAATACATGCTGAAGATTCAACGTTCAAAAAAGGCATAGGTAACGATTATCTGCCATTGTTTCAAAAGCCAAAGGGACACAACGACCATTGTATAAAATAAGTTTGGACTGTTTCCTGGCTTTTATAATATATACGCAACTATTAGAGCGTATTTGGCAGTGTGGTAGCGATTACTTTTCAAATAGCTTTTCATGCCGAAATACATGCAAATGATGTTTTTTCATTTTTTTAAAATCATTTTTTATATCAGCACATCAAAACGATCCAAAAGGTACAAACCGCACTCAATTTTAGCAAAAAAAAAAAAATTCAAAATTTTCCAAAACGCAGGTTCAAACGCAACCCCAAACGAGCTCTAAGACTTGGACACATTCAATTATTAGTAGATACTAGTTACATGCCCAACGCGATGCCGCGGGTCAATTATTTTTTGCATCTCAAAAATAGCCAAGATCTAAAAGTGTTAGGTTTTTGTGTAAAGTTATACCCAAAAGTCTCAGTGTTGGTTACATCGCCTGATCCAAGAGTAATGTTTATAATATTAATAATAACATTAAACTTGGGTTAAGCCTTAGCATAAAAGTGTCTGGACTACAATACCAAATCCAATAGCATTGGACGTGGGTCTGGCTGTAAGGTCGTATCATAAAAGTGTGATAATTAAATAGATTAGTTAAAAAAAAACCAACAGGAAGAAAAAAAATATGAATTAATTGGGTTAACCCTTCAAACCAGGTTAATCCGTCATACCTTGAATTCGCATCATGAAAGTTTGATAATTAAAAAAAAAAATTAATGGGTTAACCCAGAATTAACAGGGCTAACTCGTCAAACCAGATTAACATGTCAAACCCGGAATCCGTGTAATGAAAGTTTGATAACTAAATAGAAAAAAATTTAACATTAACAATTTAAATTAGATGAAAAAAATTAATTTAAAAAAAAAAAACAAAAGGCATCAGCCTTTTTACTATGAATTGCACTGTGCAGTCCACAGTCAAAGACATAAAAATAACAAAAAAACAAAAAAAAAAACTAAAGGCATCAGCCAAAAACTAAGAAAAAAATTTAATATTAATAAACTAAATTAATTAAATAAAATTAATTAAAAATAAAAAAGAAAACAAAAAAAAACTTCTAAGAAGAAAAAAAAAACTAAATATAAAGAAATTTAATATTAACAAACTAAACTAAACGAAAAAAATAATTAAAAAACAAAAAAAAAAAAAAAAAAAACAATTTCAGGTTAACTTATCAAACCAAGTTAACCAGGAATCCGTGTCATGAATATCTAGTAACTAAATAAAAAAAAAAGTTAACATTAACAAACTAAACTAAACAAAAATTAATTAATTAAAAAGAAAAAAAAATCCAAGTTAACTCGTCAAACCATGCTAACCCGTTAAACCCAGGATATGTGTCATAAAAATCTGATAACTAAATAAAAAAAAATTTAACATTAACAAACTAAATTAAATAAAAACATTTATGAAAATAATAATAATAAAAATTGATGGGTCAACTCGGAATTAACTGGGTTCACCCGTGAAACCAGGTTAACCCGTGAAACTCGGGATATGTGTCATGAAAGTCTAATAACTAAATAGAAAGAAATTTAACATTAACAAACCAAACTAAACAAAAAACAAATTAATTAAAAAGAATAAAAAGCAAAAAAAAAATTATATTTTAACTTGTCAAACCAAGTTAACCCGTTAAATCCGGTAAACGTGTCATAAAAATCTAACAACTAAATAAAAAATTAAACATTAATAAACTAAATTAAACAAAAAAAATTTGTAAAAAAAAAAAAAACAAACAAACAAAGGAAGAAGCAAAAAAAATCCCAAAAAACATTCAAAAAAAAAAAAACAACAACAACAACTAAGACAACTTAAAAAAAAAAAAACGCCTAAGAAATCAGTGTTTGACTGTGGAAATAAAAAAATTAATTAAAAAGAAAAACCAGAAATAAAAATTTTGAGTTAACCCGTTAAACCTGGAATGCGTGTTATAAAAGTTTGAGATAAAAAAAAATTTAACATTAAACAAAAAAATTTTAAAAAAAAAATATCCGTTAAAAAAAAATGATAAATGAAGAAAAAGAAAAGCAAAAAGTAAAAAAAAAAATCTGAATTAATTGGGTTAACCCTCAAACCAAGTTAACCCGTCAAACCTAGGATTCGCGTCATGAAAGTTTAATAACTGCATAGAAAAAACAATTAACGGGTTAACCCGTAATTAATTTGGTTAACCTATGAACCAGGTTAACCCATAATTAATTAAACAAAAAAATTTAATTAAAAAGAAAAATCATAAAAAAAAAATCTGGGTTAACCCGTTAAACCCGGAATACGTGTTGTAAAAGTTTCAGATACAAAAAAAATTTAATATTAACAAAAAAAAAATTTAAATATCCATTAAAAAAAACAAAGAAAAAATGAAGAAAAAAAAACTAAAAATAAAAGCAAAAGGTTAAAAAAAAAAACAAAAAAACAAAAAAAAAAAAAACAGCAGGATCAGTGTTTTACTATGTACTATATATATATATCTTCCTTGCTCTGCAAGCTCGAAATATACTAGTCTTCCCCCTATAAGTGTCACTAGTCATTGTGGTCAAAGCAGCCACTGAAAATTGGTTTTCCTTTCTTTGCAAGTAAAGCATAAACTTCTCTCACACGCTTCATTTTTATCTCATTATAAATAGCCAATTCTTTTGCGTTGCAATTCATCGACTTAGCTTCCAACTTGCCTTCTCTAAGCTTGTTTTTCTCCCTCTCGTTGCCCTCTTACTAGCAATTCCTAATTGTTAAGCTAAAGAAAAAACACCAAGTGCCTCTCTTCACGGAGAAAGAAACGTCAAGCTAGCATTACGAAGCCACAATGGCTAAGTTCTCAGCAATTTTCAGCTGCTTTGTTTCCTCTTTTTCCTCACGAGTCTCCAATGACAACGTTTCAGTTCCAGAAGTAAAAGCGCCCAAATCAGAGAAGTCAAAGGGCAAATCAAAATCATCAGGAGCTCCCATTGTAGTTTCTTACTTCCCAGTTAATTCATATCCATCTCGCTTGTAGTAATTTTGCCAACAAAATCAGATGTAATTCCTCATATTTAGCCAGCCCTGGGAAACTATATCATTCACTCACTTTGGTTGATGATGCATCATTGTGAAGTGGAAAGGATAAAGATGACAGCAATTGCTTTATTAATGATCTTTGATTGCTAGCTGCATGATCTGAGATTTGATGAACAGGGTTTTGTAATTCTCAGAAAATTTTATTTTTGTAATTGTGAAGTTGATCAAATAATCTATTTAAATTGATCATAGTATTTCTATCTAGTTAGTAGCAGCCCACAACTTAGTTATATGGTCAACTAAGTCACAATATTCCCACTAAAAATAACGCAATTTTGGAGAATTAATTCGGGGGCAACATCAAAATTTTAGTCCAGGTCGATGGTTTGGATTTCATCCCAAAGATAAAACAATGATCACTTTATTCCATATGTAGTGATTAAAATTTTAAGTACTACGTACGATACATCAGATTTTGAGGACTAAAACGTGGAGAATATATACGAAGAGTAAAAACTTATCTTTTAGATTAAAAAAAAAAATCTTGAGGTACATGCACATCCATGTGTAAGTTGTAAGAAAATATCTCATAATAAAACAATAAAAGAAAAACAAGCAAGTAGTTTATATGCAAGAACGAAACCAACACCTAATAATTTAGATTTTTTGGTAAAGATAATGTCTATTCATTAATCTAAGCCCTCGACTGTCCATGGCCTTGCAAAATCTTCATTTTAGAGCCGATAAGGTGAAGAATTAAGATACTTGATTTTTCACTCTTGACATAAATCTTAAATTATTTTTTTTATTAAAATTCTGGAAATTATCAATAACTATGCTCAAGATAATTCTTATAAAAAAAATAATGTCTTTTTTCAAGAAATATTCAGACAACCTTCTAATTTGTTTATGCCTTAGGCTTAATATAGGCGTAAGAAGTTGCTTCAACCATCTTTATAAAATAACAATGGTAACAAAATCCTTTTGTCTAGCACTGACTTGAATATGCAAAAATATCATCCCTGTTTTGTTTCAACATCTATTCATATAAAAATATTACTATATGACATCCATATATTTATAATTGTTTTTTAATCGACAACCATAAGTCCTTTACTATAGAACATATATGCTCTAGAAAAAAAAAAAATTGCCCCCCTACACTCCTGTTAGGCTATGGTTATTTGGGATTATTATATAGAATAAGATCATATTTGGAGCTGCAGTTAAACCGATTTTTCAATCAATTTTGAATTTGTTTTGTTTTAAATTAATTTTTTTTAATATTTTTAGATCGCTTTAAAATATTGATATGAAAAATAATTTTTAAAAAATATATATTATTTTGATCTATTTTCAAATAAAAAAACACTTTAAAAATAATTTATATCACATTTTCAAATCGATCAAAATAGAATGATATATATATATATATCAAATAAAATATAGTGGTCCACATGGTTTTATCTATTTGTCTTATTATATTTATTGATCTAGTTTATGAGGAAAATGATAGATTTAGGCCCTGTTTGTTTGCTGGAAACTAGTTTTCTTTTGAAAAATGATTTTCTTTGAAAGTAGATTTCTAAAAAGTGAATTGTTTTTCGATGTTTGGTAGTGTCATGAAAAATAAATTAGAAAATATTTTTTAGTATTTTGTTATGTCATGGAAAATGAACTGCAAAATAACTTATTAATTTTTTTTCAAATTTATTAAAATAATGAGAAACAAATCTTACAAATTAAAAAAGTTGAATGAGAATGAAATTGAAAAAAAAAATCTAATTTTATAAATTATCTCAAATAATATAAATAACAATAAAAATAATAAAGATCAAATCTAACAAATAAAAATATTAAAAGATGATGAAATTAAAATAATAATTATTATTATTTCATAATTATTTCAAATAAAATAAGTAATAATCAAAAGAATAAGAACCAAATTTGATAGATAAAAAATTTTAATTAAAAAAATAATAAGAAAAAATCAAATAACAATAATAAAAATAAGGACCAAAGTTAATATAAAAATTAAATTAAATCAAATTCTAAGAGGTGAAATTAAAGACTAAAATATTCAAAATAAAATATATATATACAATCAAAAATTTGAGGATCAAATTTGTTATAATCAGCAAATAATATAATATTTCTAAATTTCTCACAACTTATAGAAAGAGTTTTCCGCTCAAAATAAAAGAAAAACACTTTTCTAAAAACAAAGCTAAAATTTTTTAACTAAAAAGTGTTTTCCATTGACTAATTTTTTCAATAATAAATAAACATAAAAAAATTTTAAAATTAATTTTTAAAATACTATTTTTCACCAGTAATATTTCCGTGGCAAGCTAACATAGCAGTTTTTTATTTTATTTTTTAGTTTTTTTAGTTAAATTAACCTCTCTCACGTACATTAAATCCTGAAACCGTGTATTCACCCGGTGTTTGCTACACCGGTCCAACGAGCGAGGACAGGCTTCATTTTCAAATAGAAAGTGACAATTGAAAGACTTTCATGTCTTTCAAGACTAGATGCAGATTGCAGAATGTAAACAAAAGTTGGCATGAACTCTCTAAGCATGTTCTGGTGTTCAAAGCAGGCACAAAAGGGAAACGTGGGGTCAACTGTGTGCTTTGGCTATTAGTCAAAGCAGCCACAAACCAAGAAACTTCGTATTTCCTTGCAGAACAAGACTGTCACAGCAACTTCCAAATATTTTCTCACTATAAATGGACTGGATTCCCTTGAAGATCATCAAGAAACTCCAACTTAACTTTGTTTAGCTAAAGAAAGATAACAAGTTGGCCTCCACCAATACTGTGATCGAAAATTGTTTTAGATAACAAGAGAAAGCAAGAAATGGGTTGTTTCTCAGCCATTTTTAGTTTCTTTGTTTCATCATCTTCTTCAAGGGTTACAGATGAAGCCCGTAATAAGACAGAGAAACCCAAAAGCAAATCAAAATCATCAGGTGCCCCAATCGTAGTTTCTTACTTCCCCGTGAACTCATCTCTCTCTCGCTTGTAGGAAATTCCATTCAAGGAAGATGAAGAAGGGCCATGTGATTGTTTATGCAACTCAGCATATGGCGGTGGCCTGAGGATCATGGACTATCTTCCGCCGTCTTCACAAAAACCAACTGGGTGGCTGATTTATTTCTGGCAATGCTGCTACGTTAGGCTTTGAAGTATTTGTAGCAGTAATGAGTAGCGGAAATTCTATCTCAGGACTATTTCATGCGTGATGTTTCTGCAACTCGTCATATGGCTGTAGCCGGTACTGTTCTGATTTATTTTTTATTTTATGGGTAAAATTTCTTAAATTTTGCTTATATATATTTTAATCAGTGGAATTCGAAGATCGACGAACAATGTTCGCAATCATTGATGTATAGTATTTATTTATATTAAAACTTTCAAGTTCTCTCTTCCTCTATATATATATTTTTTTTATTCTCTTTTATACCTTGATTAGTCATCTTCTAATTAACTAATTTTGATGGGAAAAAAATCTCGACAATTATCCAAAATAAAAGAAACAATGAATGACAAAAAAAACATATAGTTCTGTTCAAGGGATGAGTGAAACTTATGAAGTCCAATACACTTGTAAATTTATTTTTTTTTCAAAAAAAAAATACATCATAGGAAGAAGAGAATGTTAGCACCACAAAGATTAAATCTTTTTGATCTATGGTCTACGATAAGTGCAAAGCCTTTACTAAGAGAATTAAAGATTAAATCATTATTTGGACATTTTCAAGAAACGCCAATTGAAAGTAAAATATATGATCAAAGAGTCAAGATTATAAAAATCATAGGAAATAAATAATCAAGCATTGCTTTAAGAGCCACATATGCCCACAACCACCATACAATCAACTAATTTGGGACTGTTGCTTGCTAATATAATATTCAACTAAGACTTAGCACACATAATTATAAAAAAAAAAAAAGTTGTTTTCATGTATATGGTCAAGTATCTCAAAGAAAAAAAAAGCATATCATATTTTCATATAAAGAAAATTCAAAAATATGTATTAGCATACATTTTGACTTTAATAACCAGTTTATTAAAGTCATGAGAACTAAGTTAGGAACCTGCACGCTTATATATAGGTTTTTTTATATATAATAATAATTATTAATATCATGCTAGCCATTTAGAGGATGGCGATCATGAAAATTTATAGCTTTTACATGTAAAGACATAACTAAAAGAAAAGAAAACGAAGATTGGAAAAAAAAAAAAAAAAACCTACAACTTGCTACAAAAACACCATACTAATAATCAACATGGTATTTTGTCATTTGTTCATCCATGAATGTAATCAGCACTTAAAGATCATTACTCGTGTAAGAGAAATGTTCTTCACAATTCTATAACCATGCAGATAACCAATGCAGAGTTAAAGAAACATAAGACTCGGATTTTGTGAAATATCATTGAAAACTAAATTATTTTTGTTAGTCAGATATTCCAAGTAATATCACATGAGAGTAGTTTCCTTATTTTCCTCTCAAACCTTCTATGTCTCGTACAAAATGATAGTCAATCTCAACATGAATATGAATCTGAATCTTTTTCTTCATGTGAATCTGAATCTTTTTCTTCACAATCATGTCTCATACAAAATGATAGTAAACCTCAACATGTTTAGTACAAGCATGAAAGATAGGACTTGCAGAAAAATTAGTAGCGCCTAGATTATCACACTAAATAGTAGGAGTAGACACATAATGAATATGCAAATCTCTTAATATATATTGAAGCCAGATAACCTCAGCAGTGCCATCTGTCAATGCTTTACTCAGCTTCGGTGGAGGAGCGAGCAATTGTTTGTTGCTTAATTTCTATGAAATCGGCATCTAGCCAAAAAAGACAAGATAAGCACCCGTAGACTTGCGATCATTAATACTACATGTCAAATCTGCATCTATAAAGCCATGTAGAGCAAATGAGAAATTGTAAGTGATATGTAAGCCATTAGTGGTCTTATCCCATAAATAACGATGAATGCGTTTAACGTCACCTTAATGAGAATCTGTAGGAGCATGCATAAACTGACAGACTCTGTTAATAGCAAATCAAATAGCTGGTCTTATAAAGGTGAGATATTGAAGAACACTCACAATCTAACAAAACTATGTAAGATTAGAAAACAAGGGATCTGGCAGTATGGTGACTTTGGAAGTAGAGATAGGAGTATCAACTGGTTTGCAGGAGTCATATCAGCTTAAGTGAGGATGTCAATAATATACTTATGTTTTCATAACATCAGACTCATAACAGTGGACTAAACCTTAATACCCAAAAAATAATGAACGACACCTAAGTCATGAAGCTTGAACTTTGAACTAAGTAACTGTATTAGGTAGTGAAGCATAGTAAACTTCCTACCCGCAAGCAGAATCTCATCAACATAAACTAGAAGATAAAAAATATCAGTACTAACAAACAAGATAAATAAAAAGGTGTTAACCTTCAAAGCATGAAAGCTAATAGAAAGCAGAAAGTCACTCAGACAAGTGTACCATTCTTATGGGGCCTATTTTAAACCATATAAAGACTTATGCAACCAGAACATATGAGAGGAAAGAGAAGAGTTGACAAAACCTGAAGGTTCTTATGTTGTTTATTTATGTTTCTCTTCTTCATTATGTTTAGCTAAATTTATTACGTCAAGGTGGAAAGGTTTCACTAATGGTGTTATAATAGGTATAATATAAACTCAACATGAACTTCAATGTTTATATCCAAGAAAGTTTGTTATTAACAAGTCTTATCTTTTTATCTTATTAACTCTTAATACATTGCTTGTTAAATGGTTAATCTAGATTTGTATTGTATAACACTTGGTATAACAAATGCTTGGCACTTTTATAGCCAACCGTATGGTATAACCTATACTTGTGCTATGAAAGAAACTTGATTTGTTGTTAACATAAGTTAGCATCGTGAATTCCAAACAATATTTAAAAGTTTGGTGTTACTTAAATAAGATAATTAATATGATCATGTTAAAAATTTATAATGAACTATTGAGGATAAATCATCCAATTGGAACCTCCTTTGTGTGTTGTTTCCAGTTGATTAATAAAAAGAGTTTATACTATACTTATTTCTAATACTATTAGTGGATCCTCCAATCTTGACATTTGTTTTTATCGTTGTTGAATTCTCACAGTAATCTTTTATCTCAAAGTCCTCTTTAACTTCTTCTTCTTCTTATTATTATTATTATTATTATTATTATTATATAGTTAACCTCCCTGTGATTCGACCCCGGTCTTACCGGGTTATTTATTACTTCAACACTCCTACACTTAGGAGAAGATATCAATCTTTTGATCGCGTCACACAGTAAAAATATATTTTTTTCCCCTAAAGTCAACAAAATATGGACTTGTTGACCAAGGACTTTCTTGACTTTACATAAGCGTCTTAATAGTAAAAATACATATTTGCCCTTAGAATCAAAAAATTATTGTATTGCTGGATAGAAGTGTTTTGAGGTTTTTGAATTTTAATATACAATGCAATTACATCTTTAACCTTAAAAAGAGACAAAACAGGGGTATTTTTGTACTTTCATATGGATATTTTGTGTAATTGTCGGGGTCGTGAGAGTATTTTGGTATTTTCATTTTTTTTTTTTAATATTTTAATGCTTAAAGTTGTTAGAGCGTGCTCAGCATGCCTTAACATGTGTGTGACGCCACCCGGTGAATGTAACTAGCCTTCTGTTGTCTTTCTAGATGCGCTACCTTGTCCTATTTCATTTAGAGTGGTGTATAAGAGATCATAGTGGTCGAATTATTGCCAGTGATCATTTGATTTTTTTTCCTCCTTTTCTCTCTCTTGATAGGTAATGTACACCATTGTCTTCTTTGTTTCTTACTTTTCAATTTCAGTCCTCATTATATTAATTTCTTATTTCATTCCATTTCTATTTATACAAGTTTTTATTTTTCTCAATTTAGTCCTTCAATTGTAATTTCTTATATGTTTGGTTTTTCATTTCGGTCCTCTTTTCTTAATATTTCTAATTTTATCCTTGGCACTTTTGTTAAAGTTTTTTCTTCTTTTCAATTTCATCCTCCAATCAAATTTTTTGTTATTATTATTATTATTATTATTATTTTAGTTTGACACTCATTTTTTTATTTATTTTTCATTTTATTAAAGCTATTTTTCACTTCAATTAAATCCTCAAATTGAAAATTTGTATCCCTCTAATTAATGTTTTTTTCTCACCTTTATTTTTTTCTATCCTTTTGTGTAATTAATTTTTTTTTCTACTTTCATTTTTCGACGTTTGATTTGTTAGGAATTCAGCTTTGTATAGTTTTATTATTCCGTATTAGTTTTTTTAATTGTGGTTTTGTGATTATCTTTAAGTTTTTTTCATCTAGTTCACAATTTTTCCGTGTCTTTTTTTAAAATAATTTTTTTTAGTTATTCTATTTCTATTTCATCTTTCAAGATATTATTCTAATTCATCTATATTTTTTTATACAAATGAAGTTTATTTTTTAAAATAAAAAATATTTATTTTAGAATTATTTTGCTGATGTGTTTGGCCTAGCATAATAATTTTTATGATGTAAGTTTGTTAAATTAGTTTTATTTGTGTTTATCTTTGAAGTCATGGAATTTTTAAGGTATAGATTTATTTTTTATTTATTTAAATAAATAATATTCATAAATACAATCAGATGCATGTCTCATTTTAAGTTATGGAATATCTTGATTTTTTTTCATAAATTTTTCAACTGACATTTTAATTTTTTTTATGTAAAAAAAACACATAAAAAAAATCTTCATACCTAGTAATTTTTTAAAAATAAATTTATAACCCGTGATAAAATATAAATGGGTAGTACTAATGCTAGTTGGAATAAGTTGGGCTTTTCAAATTCAGTTTCGAATTGCTTTAAACCCAGGCCCTCTAACCTCTTTTCAAATTCTGTTTTGATGGAACTCCACATGCTAATAAATACAAAGGTTTTGGATCATAGAAAGAAACAAGAACCTGACCTGTCCTTTCAAAAGTCCAAAAGCACACAACTTTAGACCTTCTCTCTCTAGTCTCCAGTTCTCTAAAAAAGGAAAAACAAAAAGCACAGAACAATCCTCAAAAATATTCTCTAACTATATATTTAGTTCTAATTTTGTCTCTAAACAAATCTTTTATCAATTTTATCCTCTGTCTCATAAAAATTCTCAATTCAAGTTCTTCGATCCCAAATTGATCATGAATACGTTAAATTATACTTTTTTTTCTTAAAAAATGACATAAAATATTGTACCAATGAATTCTAATAGGAACCCCAATTGAGAAATCAAAATCAAGGAGGAATAAAATTGGTAAAAATATTTGTTTGAGGTTAAAATTGATTCTAGCCCAATAATTAAGGGATATCTTTGAAGCTTTGCCCAGCAGAAAAACATGTCTCTCTCTTAGGCCAAAAGGCCAGTTTGCCTTCCCAAGCCTACCAAAGTACCAAAACACAAACACAACTCCTCCTCAAACCCAATTTCTCTCTCTCCCCCTCCCTCGATGCATATATACACTTAAATGGTCTCTATTAACTCCAAAACAACTCTCTCTCTCGATCTCTCGATGCATATATACACTTAAATGGTCTCTATTAACTCCAAAACAATAGCCTCTCTCTCTCTCTCCCTTACTGCTGAGTTCTCTTTGATTCAGAATCATAGAGATTGACTGATAAACATGGCTCTTGTGTACAAGCTCCAAGCTTTCTCATCTTTTTCTGTGTCAGCTCAGAATTATAACAAGGTTACTTCTTTGATTACAAACCCCATTTGTTCATTACACTACAAGAGCTCGCCTTTTACAGAGAAACATTCAATTGAGAGATACCAAAGGGACCGGTGGCTTTACCAGAACCAGGTGGAGTTAAGTCAGTATCAATCGTCCTCATGCTCTTTGTCATCTGAGTCAGAGTCTATAAGGGAAGATGACATAGCTTTGCAGCTACCTGAGTTGAAGAAGTTGCTTGAAGTGCTTAAAAAAAAGAGAGAGAGTTGTTGTGGTAATGATGGTGATGGGGAGAAATGTGGGCCTGGGAATGTGTTTTTGGTGGGGACCGGACCAGGAGATCCTGAGTTGTTGACATTGAAGGCTGTGAAAGTGGTACAGAAAGCTGATATTCTGTTGTATGATAGGTTGGTTTCTAATGATGTTTTGGAGTTGGTTGGTCCTGATGCTAGATTGCTTTATGTTGGCAAGACTGCTGGGTACCATAGCAGAACTCAGGTAAGCAAGAAAAGATGGCTCCTTTTCTCTTCGTTTTTCGACAAGATTTTTTTTATTGGATTGGGGTTCTGAGGCTTTTAGTTATCTGTTCAAATTCAATTTTGTATGATGTTTGAGAATTGGGTATTTGGGTTTCGTTTAGGGGAATTGGGTTTTTAAACCTTTTGAATTTAGCTTGAACTTCAAAATAGGTGTATAGGATTGTGGGTCAATTTCAAGTCCTATATATTTGAAGATTTTGAATTCTTTTGTTAATTGGTGTATAGGATTCTTTTGGTTTTTAGCAGGATTTATATGCTTGGTTAACCATTTAAGTATAGAATTGCTTGTTGGTTTGCATGGTTTTGGGGGGTAGTATACTGATTATAGAGTTTCTTGAATTGGGTTTTTAATGAAATGAGATCCAAGGAGTCATTTTTTAAGGTTTTTTTTTTCAGGAGGAAATACATGAGTTGCTTTTAAGTTTTGCTGAAGCAGGAGCTACTGTTGTGAGACTTAAAGGAGGTGATCCACTGGTAAGTTTCTGATTTAAGATGCTGCTAGATTTAGCCAGTGATTGCAATGTAATGAGCTTTATAGTCAAGCTTTAGGTGACATATATCATTGTGTTTCAAAGGTATTTGGGAGGGGTGGAGAAGAGATGGATTTTTTGCAACAGCAGGGAATCCAAGTTAAAGTTATCCCAGGTATGTTTCTGCACATCTCCTTTATCCTATTACCAAGTATAGACTCACAACGGGAGGGCATCTGGTTGTCTCAGAATGTGGAAGATGACAGCCATCTCCAAGAGTCATGATAGAAATTTGGAATTACATCGTTTGAAGAAATTGAATGCATATAGTTTAACATTCATCTTTCAATTAATTCTGGTCTGAATAATACTACGTTTTTTCTGGCTTTGAACACTCAACCCCTTACGTGGAAAAACTAGGCATGCCATAACTAGATCAGGGTGTTGCAGGTTTTTGTATTCCTTTTCTGCTACCACACCTTTTTAATTAGTTTTGCATTACTGCTCCACTTCAGTAGGCCAACTTACTTTCTTTCTTTTTTCAACCCTGATGCTTTTCTGGTTTGGGAAGTGAAACAAGCTCATAGCATGGATGGCATTGTGATTTCTCTGCTCATTGCTGTGCAGGTATTACTTCTGCTTCAGGGATAGCAGCAGAGCTTGGGATTCCTTTGACTCATCGGGGAGTTGCAAATAGTGTTAGATTTCTAACCGGTCATTCAAGGAACGGAGGAACAGATCCCTTGTTTGTAGCAGAAAGTTCAGCTGACCCTGATTCAACCTTGGTTGTGTATATGGGCCTGTCAACTCTTCCCGCCCTTGCATTGAAGTTGATGCAACATGGTCTGCCAGCAAATACTCCAGCTGCTGCAGTAGAGCGAGGGACCACACCCCAGCAGCGCATGGTGAGTATGATTATTATCATATATGGCAAGCACCTCACTGGAAATTATAAATAGAATTGAAATATCAATATGGTTTTACTCTATGAGGTTATTAAATAAGTGCTTTATGTATTTTGAGGTGTGCTATGGTTCACCTTTTAAAACTTTTCATATTGAGAAATGTAGTTGCATCAACAAAGGAATATGTGAGGCATAGGTATAAATTATTTAGTTAATATTAGGGAAAACAGTGATTTTCTAGAAATATTTGCATGGAAATAATTCTACCTTGGCACACTATTGATAGCAAAATTTGTGAAATGGTTAAACAATGATATTTTTGTTTTTTTCAAATTTAGGCAAATTCCTTTCATTCTGAAAATGAAAGGATTCACCTAAAATAAAATGTTTATTTAAGTTTTTAGGATGTGTACTAGATGCGTGCCAAAAATGGGAGAATCCATTTAAAGTGTTTTGCGTTGTAGGGTTCACCTCATTTACATTCACAGAAATTCTATGCAGGAAAGAGTAGAACAGAAATGAATTAGTTTTGATGTTTCTTCCTTGTGTAAAGTTTTAGGTTAGGCTTAAGGCTTACAGCTGATACCGAGTAATTGTATCTCTTCACAAATTACTGTCGTTATTGTGGAGGCTTGTTTCCATTTCATATCTGTTTTACTTCCAATCCTTAAAATTAAGAGGTGACATTTTAAGATAAACTAAAAAGCTTATGCACTAGAAGTTTGCCTGTTTGAAGTGATGATGTTGCTATGAACTGACAATAGCCGTTCAAAATCATCACACAGGTTTTTGCAGAATTAAATGATCTTGCTGATAAAGTTGCGCGGGAAGAGTTAGTTTCACCAACACTGATAATCATTGGGAAGGTGGTTGCACTTTCACCATTGTGGCCACTTCCTTCTAAAGAAGCATCCTGTTTGATGGAAGTCGTGTAAAAGTGTTTGCATTGCATGGATGGCGATGGAATGCTGTCCAAGGAAATTTTTGGCAATTCAGAGAATTAATTCAATCAATTTAATCCATGCGATGGAGTTTCAGCTGTATTTGAAACCGCTTCTGAATCGGTTGCTTCTTTTGATGGTTTTGATTCATAAGAAGCAGGATGAATGTTCTAAAGGTTCTTGTACTGTGCTTTGTCTGACCAGCTTGGTTTCAAATTCAGAGCAGAGCATCATGATGCATGGATGTGATGAAAATCTCTCAGATCGTTCGCTCACATGATGATGCATCTCGACAGAGCAAAGCTTTTTTGGACTCTTACCTTCATTGTAATTTGATTGATCTGATGGGAACGCAATCCATGATCCGCCATCATGTTGATTAACAAATTTTGCAACACAAGCTTTGATTTTCTAATACAAGTAATCAAAGCTCCGATGCTGTATTTCTTTGGATGAATTAGTGACCATGTAGAGTAAATTCTTTCTATGAATTGGTTCTTGTTCGCTATCTTCAAATCTTCCTTTCTAAGAGAAGGGACAATGGTGGCTACTTAATTGGATGCTTTGCAATTCCAACTTTGATCAGTCATGGCATTCGATTGCACTCGTGATTCTCCTTGGGAAATAGTCTCTCTACCTTCTCCATGGCTAGAAAGATTATTAAGATGTACATGCAGGTCAATTAAGATCGGTCACAATAGTTACCAGAGTGAAGAATGTGGCATGGTTTCCTTGCTCTTCAACGGAGTAGTCTTGCATGGGATTCGGGAATTCAAAGAGACAACTTATATTATTATATTATTAAGAGAAACTAAAAGGGTAGAATACTCACTTTAGCTTTTTCATTGTTTCTGGCTTGAATAGTAAAATTATAATTTTATCATTAAAAAAAAAATAACCTTGGAAACCGAGGTAAAAAGTGTTTTTTTTTTTTTTTTGAGGATATTAAAATGATGAATATATCCCTAGGAAAAAAAAAAAAAAAACATGTGCTGCCGGCAAGGATATTTTTTATTTTTTTTCATTTCAAATGCACTGTAGAATTACCAGTGTGGTTGAATTAAAATTGTCTTTGTCAAGAGGTTTTCATGTTTTTTTCATTTGTCTTTTTTTTTTTTTTGTGATTATAAAGTTTAATCAGGAGTAATTTAATATTTAAGTATATATAAAATATTAATTAATTTTAAAAAAAGTCAATTGCACGTGACAGTCACATGGACACTCACACAATGTCATTATGCAACTAAAATCTAGCTTCCATGATGGCATTTTATTCCTCATGACATTGCCTCCATTAATAATAGGCGGCACTTCTGCCAGAAAAATGTTGGGTTTTTTTTTTTAATGTCCGTTCTTTTTTTTTTCTTTTTTCTCAGTTTTAGAGCCTTTCCTTACATGTTTTTAAAACAACTTTTAATTTATTTATTTATTTAGATTTGATTTTTATTTAAAAAAATAACCTATAAAATTATAATTTTCTTTCAATTTAACCTTTATTTTATTTTTTTATCTTTTAAATTTAGTCATCATTCTTTTGATCATGAAATTTTTTTTAAATCATTCTCTTAATTAAATTATCTTTTTAATTACATCCCTCAATATTGTATATCATGCTCTTAATTGATTTTTTTTTTAATTGCATTCCTTAATATTTTAGTTTGTTTTATTTTATGTCAGATTTAGTCTTTATTTTTTTAATTATTATTTGTTTTGTTTTACATTTCACTTTCTTTTTTTATTTCATCCCTCATCATTTAATTTATTTTGGTTTTACTATCTTTTCAGGGTTACGAGTTTGAAAGATTGAACCAAGTTCGCTTATATTTTTTTTCATGTTCTTTTTTACAATTGATTTTTTTTAATTTCAAGGTTATCTCATGTATCAGGTCATGGGTTTTGTGTGTTAAACAAGCTTGACCTGACCAATATTTTTTTTATTTTTTTATCATATTATCAAATTAACCGAGATTTAATCTAATTTTTGAGTTTCTCTTACTTCTTTAAAATGCTACTGTCGCATAAATATTTTATTTTTTGCACTAAAAAAAAGTTTGTTCTGGCCCATGGCATGGTGCAAGCCACTGATCTAGTACAGATACTTAGATACTGAAAGGAAATGCTATTTTACTGTAGAAATGACATATAATTGTAAATTTCTCTAATTTTCTTCTAGTAACGGGATACTATAATGGTGAAAATTTTATTGACTTATTCACTTCATTTTTTTGTAAATTTTGTTTTTGTAATTTTTCAATTTTTTCTTTACATTTTACATTTTGTTTTGAAAAATTATTATGCAAACACTAACAAGAAATGGTATTTTACTATATCAATCGCAACATTGTCTTATTTTTTTTATTATATTAAAAATTAATTTGAAATCTTACATGTTTTTATTGATATATCTAAACGTATTTCTAAAATAATTTGCATTTAAATATGATATGGAAAAATAAATATTAGTGTGTAAACCTAAGGACGAAAATCGTTTATATATATTTGAGAGGTTGGTGCTGTGTTCTTGAAGGGTTTCCTAATGGTCCCGTTAATATAGTTTGAAATGCATGGGCTCACTCCAGACGTGACAATCCTAAAAACAGAACTTTCTTTACCAGCAAGGTACTACCACTCTTCTTCTCTCCAATTAATTTCGGTCTAAATCATAATACCATAATAGATGTAAAACCTAACCTGGGTTGATTTAGAGCATGGCCTAGATTGAGAGTTAAACCCTAACTTTTTGGAGAAAAAAAATCAAGATTAAAATTTGATTAAGATTAAGATTAAGATATAGAGTTGTAATCAGGGGAATGGTAGTTGAGGATCCGACAGCTAAGCATGGCCTGAAGCTGACAATCAAAGACCATCCATTCGCCAATGATGGTCTTATCCTTCGGGATGCAATTAAGCAATGGGTTTCCGACTGTGTGGACCTCTACTACCCAGAAACAAGCATGGTGGAGTCCGACAAGGAACTGAATCACGGTGGACCGAGGCTAGGACTAAAGGCCATGAAGACAAGGATGAACCACGGTGGCCTGTCCTGAAAACCCCGAAGACTTGTTCCATGTCTTAAGTACAATAATTTGGGCAACTGCAGGCCATCACGCAGCTGTAAACTTTGGTCAGTGCATGTTTGGTGGGTGCTTCCCCAACTTGAACCCATGGCAACCGAGGTGGCGCCATCAGATGAGGAGTTGAAGCTCTTCTTGATGAAACCAGGATTTGCCTTGCTAAAATACTTCCCATCACAGATTCAAGCAAGGAAAGTGATGATTGTTTTGGATGTTATATCTAGCCATTCACCTGATGAGGAGTACATCGGTGAGCAAATGGAGCTATAGCTGTACATGTTCACAGACCATTCTGATGAAAATAAGCTCCAAAAATAAAGAAATCCGAATAATATTCAATCCATTAACGTTGTACTGATCACATGAATTGATTAATTCTAACTCTTAACATAACCCATGAAACTTCAAAAACAAGCTTTAAACACTTGGAGTCCTTTAGAAAGGTTTCAGATTATTTCAGTAATTTGAAGCTGACCAGATATGAAATTTGCTTCAGTTCCATAGACTGTCATTGGACAAATGTTTTGAGCAAAATTTTGGAACCTCATACGTAACCATTTTGGTTCATTCATTTTCTAGTCATTTAGATGCAGAAAAACAGCTTTCTCATGTATGTTTATCTATCTTACTAGAGGATCCAAAAGCTCAGTTCTCACACAATTCAAAGGGGCATTGATCGGCAACCACGAAATGCCAGAGCAAATACTGCAAGGTCCAGTATTCTGACCCACAATCCAAACTGATCATTGTCCCAACTCATTTCTCCATATTGAAGAAATCACAAAATTCTGAACTTCAAGATTCTGTTAAGGAATTAATCAGAACAGGGACTTTGTACAGGCCAGCCAGACACAGTACGAGGAGCATTAGAAGACAAATAAAAGATGTATTGAAACAGGATGAGAAAAACAGATGAACCCTTGCCATCTAATAATGTTTCACTGGAAATATGTTATTGAATTATAGCACATATACATTGTATGGACCCTATACTACGTAGATTTAGAAGAAAAAATGAATTAAGTAATTGATCTACCCTCAAGAGAAATTGAACATTATGCCTATAAGCTATAAAGAATATAAAAAAATGACTGTATAGTTTACTATTTTTGTGGCAACACGCTTAACTTGCTTCCCATGTACAACACACAAGTATAAGAGCATATGAATAAATAAATGAGATTACTCGCAAAAGCTTGCCTTCTCCAGCTGTGCCATTAAATATGGAGCTCCAAAGAGCCATCATTGCCTGGACCGTGATTTACTTGCCTCTCGAAAGGACTTGAGAGCGTGGGGCATGCCAATCAATTTACTTTTCCCAAGAAATTTACATGTAGCATTTTATCTTCATGTTGGCACTGATTTGATCATGAAAGAGTATGCGAGCCACTGCACATACATAAAAATCTTTTGCATTCGAAGAGCGCCATTTTGACAGCTGCTGGATGCAATCACAAAGAGGAGCCAGTATGTGAATCACTGCACATACACTCAGGAACCGGATATTTCGTAACATCTCTTCCAGCTTTGATAGTCCTGAGTTCTGGTTGTCCTAAGGAGTCACGATGCAACTCTTTTATGATCCTGTTGAACTCAGCTCCAGGGAGAGAGGAATTTAGAAAATAAGGGAGCATGTGCCTTTTGTTTGGGGTTATATACTTCTTGTGTCCTGCATATGCCCTATGTCCCTGTAACAAAAACAAAACTTAAGTTTCCAAAATAGCAGCATAAACGCATTTCAGATTCTAAAAATCCAAAAATTAGACAAATGAATCATTTTCTAAAGTCGGCTACAGTAGCATGTATACTTGCTTCTGCAATCAATAAAAAAGAGGGAAAGGGAGAGAAAAAAGTGATGCTAGACTGTACCTGGATTGCATGACCCATGTTTCCACCATGAGATGGCATAAAAACTTCACTGTTCTCTGAAACTATATAATCAATGGCAGCCATCAAGGAAGCTCTATTTGCAAATGGCTTCAGTTCAACAGGTAGAGCAAGATCTTCCTTGTTGTAGAAATGAGGAAATTCTCTGGTTAATGGTTGCAAAGCTTCTTTTCCACCAAGTGGTTGCCCTCCTGCCCAGTATATTCTTGTACTTTTTGGAGCTCCAAGAGCTTTAAGAAGCCTAAAACATTAACATGAAACAAAAATTTAACTTCAGAAATTGTTCATATAGATGAAACTATTAAGTTGCCTCAATCCTCACACAACACCTTGCATAGGATTAAATTCTCACCTTGCAACCTCCATTGCATTCAAGGGGCAGAGACCAGCAAGCTTTCTTTCATGATAGGTCATGTTTGACCTTGCAGTAAGGAGTTCAGGTCGTTGTTTCCTCTCATTATTGATAATCTCATCGTATTCATGGCTCAAACCAGGTTGGCATCCAGTCCTCACCCACACATCCAACTCCATCCGTAGATGAAGAGCAAGATAGGGTCCTTTGCTCCGCATCCTCTCTGCAAGCTTGTTACCAAGCTCCAAAACTGGTGGTGCAAACCTTAATGCATTAAATGCCACCTGGACAAATACGAGATCAGAACATCTACAGTGGGAATCTGAATGAATAACAGCATTTGACTGAATTTAAATTCACAAAATGATTTTGTTTTTGGCACAATTGTCACTGCTTATTTGAGCCAGATTCAAAAAATAAAATTAAAAACCAGATACATTTTTTTTTACTTGGTTGGATGGAGAGGCACTTTGAGTGAATCATGCATGGCAAGTATCAAGCTTTTTGGTTAACTAAAGCATGAAAACCATGAATCTAATGATAAAAACTAAATACCAGATGTCTGACAATACCTTGCATCGAAGTTTCTGAAGATCGGAAGGAAGATCCTTAGAAAGTCTTGAATCCAAACCACGTAAAAGTAAAACACCTTCCCTGTTAAGCTGCAGAACCAAAAGAAACCCCTAGTAAGACCCACTATGCAAATTGGTATCTGCTGGAGCACAATGATGTTGATCAAATGTGAAATGACAACTCCCGTGATTATACATTAAACATGGGAGACAAAAGGAGAATGTGTTTTGATATTAAAATCAGCTACACCTTGAATTGGTCACTCTTTGAAGCTAGTGAATCAAATGTACAGGCAAAGAATCATCCAATCTCCTCTTCTATTTTTTTTAAGCCTCCTCCTAGAGTTGCAGCCATTTGGTAAGTCACTATTGTAATCCTGATTATCAATTAATAGAATTCTCTCCCAACAACCAGAACACAATACTCCAAATACAAATAAAGCAAGGAAAAAGGCAAAAAGCAAAAAGCAGACATACATGCTCTATAATGCCTTAACTAATTGTGGGCCATTATGCCTAGTTACAAACTAGCAGCTGCCAGCCTTATCTTATTTGCCTAAATTTTCCTCTGTTTTTCCCCTCATTTACCAAATCAGCATTCCAAAGTGAACACCAAACGAATACAAAAATCCTTTTACTCCAAACAACAAATTTAGGAAAATTGCAAAGCAACAACAAATACAAAGAAGATAAGTAATCGCTCGATGACAAAAGATACTGAGAAGTAATTCTCACCCTTTTAAGATAACGTGCACGAATCCATTGAGGGGAGACATGGAGTGGAGTTCGGCTCTCAACCACCGGCCTTGTGGTTATATGAGTTGATGGTAATGACGAAACTATTCTCACATCATTTGCTAAAACTCTCTTGAAGTGCTCCAAATCAAATATATCAGAAAATTCACTGCACTCAACATATAAAATCAAAATTACAAAAGTTAATTAACCAAACAAAAAGCATTTATAGACAACAAATTTAGTTTGCATAACCTATGATACAAAATGGGAATTGCAGAATTCAGTCAAAATGAGAGAAAATAATAAATTGGAGGAAAAACAAACAAACACAGAATTAAAAAGCCAAGAATTCCTCATCATGGAGCCATTTGGCTTTGAGTAAACACAATATCCATTAAAGTAAAGTGAACTCACAAACCTGTTAAAAACAATATTAAAGACACAGGAAAGTTCTGTTTTCAAAACTATTCGAAACACATGAAAAAAGGACTTCCTTGTTTCCAAAAAATGTAGCTGAAAAGGCTCTGTTTCTCAGTTATTCTTCCCTTTGCAAAACAAATGACATAACAGTAACACCAAAAACTCAAGCCAGTATTTCTTTTTATCAATAAGCATAAATGCAGCTGCAGCCATTAGGTTCAGCAAAACTAGAAAAAAAATTAATGAAAAAAAAGCTCTATAACACGTTAGTTTTTTACCTTTCATCTCCCCAAATGACATTGACTTGCAAAATGGGAACAACCAAAGCAGCACCAAGAATCCTTGCAATCACCACAGCATCCACAATCTGATTCCTCTGCTGATTCATTCCACCAGAAACCACAACTAGCAAATACTTTCTTCTATTCTTAACAATCTGCTCACTCCATCTGCTATACTCCCTACTAAACTTTAAACAAGGCTTATAACCCAACCCATCAGGTTGTTTCCAAAACTCACTCTCCTCTTCAAACCCATCAGAATTTCCACCCTGAAAATCAACCACACCTTTCAAGGACTCATCTTTTACTTCATTTGAACCAAAACCCACCTCAGATTTCAGCTCCCGAGCATCCACGGACCCAACTTCTTGATCTTTTATATCATTCTTTTCACCATTTGAAACAAAACCAAGCTGTGATCTTGTAGTTAACTTCTTAGAGAAAGAGTCTTGCAGCAGTGGCTGACTAGTCACACAAGGGTAAGGAGAAAATGGTACTAAAGGGTCAAGATTGTACGATAACTTTAACATACCAAGAAAACAAAAAAGAAACAAAGCCAGGAACCAAAATCTTGGACTCCTATACAAGTTCAACCCAAAAAACCTGTTTCGTGATGGTTTCTTTGGAGAAAGAAGCAGAGATTGCAAAGAAGAAGAAGATAAGGAATTGATAATTTGTGATGGAACTGAAATGTAAGAAACTTTCTTCGCATTATTCTTTGACTTTGCCATTAAAGAATAACTGAAATTTTGCTTCTCTTGATGACGATAGAGGCAGAGAGCCCTCTTTTTCTAAAGAAATGGTTGAAGAGTGAGAAGAAATGCTCTGTCTTAGAGAGAGAATGGGGCGGCGGGAACGTGAAGACTGGGCAAAAAGGGCTGTCTGTCCACGCGTTGCAGTTGTCAGAATTGGAAGAAGAAGAAAAATGCGTCGAGGACGGTTTCGTGGAGGTTCATTTATAGTACTAGTAATTGTTATATATATATATATATATATATATATAGAAGTGAGAATTTGTTTAATTTTCGTTAGTTAAGATTAATGATGTTTTAAGTTGAAGATTAAGGGATTATTTATTTTGATTAACTTTTTTTATTTTGTTATAATGACGTTTGTTAGTTCTTGGGTTTCTGTTACAATGTGGTTTTTTAAAATATTTTTTATTTAAAATATATTATAATAATATTTTTTATTTTTAATATTAACAAATAAAAAATATAATTTAAATTTTAAAAAAATAAAAGTTAAAAACTACAATCTAACCTTATTTTTATTTTGTATCAATACGAGAATGTAGTAATAATTATTTTTTAGAATGTTTTTTTGATTGAAAATATATTAAAAAATAGTATTTTTAATTTTTAAAAATTATTTTTTATATTAATACATTAAAATAATTTAAAAAAATCAAAATATTTTTAAAAACAAAACAAATAAACTATTAATATTTGCAGTTTGCTACATATTGAAGAATCTTCAAGCTCAATGAGTTCTAATATTGTAGTGGTGTTTTCAGTAAAATAAATCAGTAATTTTTTTATGAGTGTGGTTATAATTATTTTTTAAAATGTTTTTTTTATTTTAAAATATATTAAAATAATAAATTTTATTTTTTAAAAATTATTTTTAATATCAACACATTAAAATAATCTGAAAATACTAAAAAATATTAATTTAAAGTAAAGAAAAAAATAAAAAATATATAATTTTTTTCAAAAATATTTTTGAAATTAAAAAAAAAAAAAAAACAGGTTATATTAATATTGAAACTCAAGCTTAATGATGATTATAGAAAACAAGAAGTCGGTTAGGGTTAAAGATCTTCATTAAAAGTCAAGTTAGATTTATTTATTTAAAAAAAAAAAAAAAGATGCAATCAGTGATGGTAAAATATATCTATAAATAGCGTTTTTATACTATAATCATATCATGTTTATTACTAAACAAATAAAAAATTTATATATTCATAATTTATCTATTAAATTTTGAGTATTTATATTAGTATCTATTATTAAGTAACATTTATTAGTTGATCTAAAATAATATATACACTCGCACATTTATGTATTAAATTAATATTGAATAATTATTTATATAAATATTTATTGGATAAATGTTACTACCATACATTATCAAATACACTATCAAATATTATCATTTATATAAATATTTATTGGATAAATGTTATTCATATATTATATATATTATTTATTGGATAGATAGTCATATATGTATTTCAGGGCAAAACTTACCTACCATACATTATCAAATATACATGTACTATAATTTTTTTTATAGATTTGGATGTGAAATTAAGTTTAAATGGTGGTTTTTTTTTATGTAATTGATAAAAAAAAAATCTATTTTTTCTTTCACAAAAATAGTTTTTAATTTCCTACACGTGCTTTAAGATGACGAAGTTAATATATTTTCAAACAAACTTTCTTTGACCAGCATCCACTGACAAATCTCACGTGAGTTAGAGACACGGAGCACATGTGTTTAATAATGCAGTGTGCTGGTTAAAATCTATGGATGAGTATTGTGATTTTTTAGGATTTCTTTTATGGTTTTATATATATATATAGGATAATGAATAGCTTGTAGTGACTATGAAGTTATTGAATTTAGGTTAAGGTACATAGTACAGTCTAAGGTCTAGTAATAAATTTTATAGTTAACGGATTGATTTGGATAAAATCAAAACAGTGTTATTTTATGATTTTATTTTTTAAAAAAAAATTAAAATTATGTGGTTTTGAGAAGAAAAAAAAAAAAACAGATGACTTTAATTTGGATGTTGATTTGACTATATTATACCAAGTTAATTATTTTTTTATTTAAAAATAAAAAAATATATATTATTTTGATGTATTTTGACACAAAAAACATTTTTAAAAAGCTATTATAACTAGATTTTCAAATAGGTTTTAAGTTTAAAATGAAATTATGTGGGGGAGCACAATTCAAAATGCAGAAATTATTTGTTTATCAAACTGTTTTTTCTATGATTAGGTAAAAAACAGAAGTTATTAAGAGCAAGTAAGGAAATATATAATAGAAACCAAACTTCGGCAATATCCAATCCACTTTAGGATTAGGTGAAGAAATCATAACAACAGCAGATTGCAAACTAATGGTTAGGTACTTTAGGTAGTGATAATTGTCATTTCGAGAGAGACTAATTGTGGCCATCCTATCATTTCTTACAACAATGTGTAATGGATTAACCTCCTCAAAAATTAGAGTCACTAAATATTGGATTAGGTAATAAACACCAAAAATAAAAATTATATTTAAAAATTTTCTAATGTAACAAATCAAATTTGTTCATGATAAAATAAAAAAATTAAACCCAATTAGCATATCCATTGGAACCCCTCCAATAATTTCTTATGACAATGTGTGTTGATTTAGCCTTCTCTGCAACTAGAGCAATTACTAGTAGGTGGGGTTAGTAGTAAGAGTTTAGGATCAAGAAGTTTATTACCACTGTGATCTCAGGCTCGTGCTTTATGATTATTAATATGATGACTACTAGAGGCTTACATGATCGTTAATTTCAGGATCCGTGAGATTAGTTGAAATATGAATAACTTGGTCCAAACACCTATATTAATAAAAAAACAAAAACTGGATTCAGTCATAAAAAAAAAAAAAAAACTTTATATTTATAATTTCCTCCTAGGTAACAAATCATAATTGCTCATAATAAAATCAAAATATGAATAAAATCAGCATGACCAATTGTGTCGTCCCTCCTAGTAGAGAATTAGAAGGGTAAATGCCAATTATTGTTAGTTGGCTTGGTTCAAGAATTTATTCCACTTTTCCAATATACAAAAATTTCCAACAACTACATGTTTCTGGTTTGTTTTTTGTTTTTTTTTTTTTTTTTTAATCAACACATGGCCCGGTGGGCCCTATTTCATGCCGATATAGGCATCTGACCAAGCCTCTCCTTCATTGAATATTAAGAACTTTATAAGATTATTGAAGACTTCATGTAGAATTCGATAAATTTAAATAAATTATAAAAAATATATGAATATAAATAATTTTAATCCTGATTAGATAAATATAAAGAATTAAAAAAAACTTATATGAATTGATCAATTAATATAAAGTTTTTTTTTAATATTATGATAAGGGTGTGTGAAAATATAATAATATGATTGCTATTATTTTTTAAATAACTTTTCGTGTGAAAATATATCAAAATGATACATTTTTTATTTTTTAAAAATTATTTTTAAGATTAGCACGTTAAAACAATCCAAAACATATAAAAAAATTAATTTTTTTATAAAAAAATTAAATTTTTTTAGAAACATGGTTTGCACCAATATAGGTTATGTTAATGTTTGGAATCGTGATAATTATTATTTTTAAAAGTATTTTTTATTTAAAAATTTATCAAAAATTATTAATTTAAAATAAATAAAAAAACGTGTTTTTTTTCCCCGCAGATATTGACATGCTATAAGTTAACAACTGTGACCCAGAAATTGGATAAATTTGTAAGGTTTAAAATTTGAAATGCAATTACTGAAAAGCTGGGAAAAAGGAGAGAGAAAGGACAGTGTGTTGCATCTCGAGAATGAGTAGTGGTAGAGGCCGTGTCTTGTTGTGCAAAAGCCAGCTGTACCAATAAACATTTTTTGAAGTGAGCAAGCACGTGACGTGCCGTCACTCAACTATTACAGCCTGTGATGTTTTTGCAATGTCTTGTTATGTCCACTTCCCTATTAAAAATTACGTTCTCCTCTCTAGCCCAATTATTTTTTATTCAATTGACAGCTGGCATCCTCTTCCCTGTCCATGCTGGCACCTCTTATACTTGTCAGATTGGGACCTCTCATTCATTGCTGGTTTCGGGGGTTCCCTCAAACTACTTTAGTCCTAGGTACAGGGTGGAGTTGAGAGTAGGTTTTAAAAACTGTTTGAATTTTTTTGAATTCCTTTTGAAATTTTAAATTAATTTTTTTTATGTTTTGAAATTTTTTTAACATGTTAATATTAAAAACAATATTATTTTTATAAATTTTTAAACGAAAAATATTTTGAAAAACAATGGTTATTTACTCCCAAATACCCCTTAATCTTCATATAAATATGTGTTTCACAATAGGTTATGTACTAGATTAATATTTTTTAACTTAAAAAAGGTTTATATAATGACATTGCTTTATAAAAATAAAAATAAATTAAGACTCAAATTATTAACTTCACTGGGTTAAATAAGTCTAGTTAATTTAATAATATGATTAAAAATACTATAATAAATTAAATTAATTTTTTTTAGCTATAATTAATTATAAAAAATAAGCTATTAATATCATGCTCGGGAAAAGAAAAGAAAAGGCATGTTAGAGCTTATTGTCACTCTGTCGTGGACATCGCCTCACCTCTAAATAAAGTTCGACGAGATGCTTCCAACACCACTATGAAAAGTTGCACGATAACATTGAAACACGAGTCGTAATAGCAATGACAAAAGGCAAACCAAACAAGATATTATGAAGTGAGTTTTTCATGCTTATATTTAATCAATTAATTCAATTTAATTCAAAAATAATTTTTTTTTTTAAAAAAAAAACTAAATTCAACAAAGAACAACAAATAAAAAAACCTGAGATAACCCGAGTTTTTTTTTTCAAAATCAATGAAAAATATTATTGAAAGCAAATAATAAAAATTTATGGAGCCTAATCTCTTATTAAATAAATGTTGAAGGATAAACCGAAAACAATTAAAAAAAGAGGGGAAACCAAGTAAACCCAAGCAAATCATGAAATCATAGACCCGAATTCAATCATTGAGCTCAATTCCCAACCAATTTAATATTGAATGATAAAATAAAATAAAAATTAATTAAAAAAATTAGCTAGAGTAAAAAAAATAGCAATAAAAAAAATGAAAATCAAATTAATAGGAAAAAAACTAAAGGATGAAGCAATCATGAAAAAAAAACTTCAATTTTAAAAATTATCTTAAATAAAACAAATAGCAAGAAAAAAAAATAAAGATCAAATTCTGACATGTGAAAAAAATTAAATGATGAAATAAATAAATAAAAATCCAATAATAGTAATAAAAAAATCAAAGATCAATTCTGAAGGAAAAATAAATAAAAAGGCTACTTTGAAAATTGAAATGGTAAAATATGAAAATCAAGAGAAGAGAGAAAAGAAAGGAAAAAAGAAGAAGAAAAGGTCGTTGACGCTAAACTAAATGTTTGTTTGCTGACATACCACTCGAATGACGTGGCCATAATCTATGCATTGACGCTTACAATGTATTATTTTTTAATAATATTTATATCTATCAAATTATTAAATTTAGCTTCAATCAATTTGATTATAACAAAAAAACATTATGATAAAAATACAAAAAAAAAAAAAAAAACTTATGAACATCAATTTAGTAATTTTTCTTGTAAAGGTGATCGAGTCATTATATTATTTTGAAAAAAAGTTAAAAAAAAACCCCTTATATGCCAGTTTAATATTTCTTGTTTTTAAAGGTAATTAAATTATTTAATTATGTTTTAAAAAATATGAGAACACTGATCTGTTCTCTATCAATATATCAATTACCGGTAAATCTTACTGAAAAATTCATATTACCCCTTATAGTCAATTAACAAATTTTATTCAAGAAGAGCAAAAAAGCAATTTTATTATTCGAAATCATAATGATACGTGTCTTGATGTATAATAAAAGACTAAATCCTTTAGTTTTTTTTTTAATACAACTTTTGTTGCTTGTCATTGAATGTTTGGCATTTGGTGGTTGCATTACTATTCATGGATAGATATATCATATAACACTAGCTCTCCTTTGCCTTTGCCCAAGGTTGGCTCAGAGCTTAAGTGCTCGTTTGTATGCTACGTACGAGACATTAGATTCAAGTTATGAAATTGTAGTTTTTAATTAGGGGATATATAACTCTATGTCTTATGTTCAGTTTATAGAAAAGCTTTAAAAGTGCTTTAAAATCTAATTTGTATGTTATAGGCACAATATATCTTAAATAAATTTAAATTTACCTGTCCGCTTTACAATTTTTTTTTTTTTTTTTTGTAAAAATAAATTCTTGTTGAAAAGTTATGTATTGCAATATTATTCGAAGTTGAAAAATAACTAACAAGGAATTATATCATCTTCCAAACAATTAAGATATATTTATTCGATATTATTTTCCTGAGAATTTCATTCTTCTTATTCAGAATACTTTATCTTGATCATTAATGAAGCTTGGGATTTCATAAAAAGAATAATTAAATAGCTTTTAATGAAGTGGAAACCTCCATTCACAGCTTAGTCAATATATATATATATATATATATATATCTTTTAACCATAGTTTGGTATCCTTCTCCATTAGATTAATTGTTGGATTTCATTTAGTGTGGTCAGTGGAGTTCATTAGTCAACTAATGACATATACCATGCTGATTTTGATTACTTGATTGTGTAGTTTGAAAAGTATTTTTAATGAATACATATAGTAATAAAATTATATTCTTTACAATTCGTCAAAAAATGAATTTTAACTTTTTATGTCTTATAACGAAAATCCACGCTAGCGTTTGGAAATGCTATATATGAGTTTAAACTCTCTATTCTTTACACAACTGTATTTGTTAAAAATTTAACTTGTATTTTTTTTATATTTTTTGATTGTTTTTATATGTTAATATTAAAAATAAAAAAATTATTATTTTAATATATTTCAAGTAAAATATAATTTTTTAAAAAACTATTACCAAACCTCTGAAACATCCTTAAATAAGCATTAGGACCATCACCCTCTTCTACTTGCACTCTCCTTTCCATGTGTGCATTATGGTTATGACAAGTCACTATATTGATAATAAGCAAAGACAAACCTTGTGATTAGTCGTAGTTTTCTTGGCACTTACGTGATCTAATTAACATTTATCTTAAAATCTCAACTACGGCACATGGGAAAGATATAGGCAATTATATGTCCATAATAATAAATTAAAATCATAAGATATGAAAAATCAATTGCGAATTATTCTTTAGTCTTTGGGTTTTAAATTTAGCTATAACTTAGTCCTTTATGATTGAAGACCTGTAATTGAGTCCTAAGACTTGTCATTCTTCTTCCTGTTTGGGAGTGCTTTTTAAAAGTATTTTTAAAAAAAATTTAAATTTTTTTTATTTTTTTTAGTTTTAAATTAATATATTTTTGATGTTTTCAAATCATTTTAATTTGCTGATCTCAAAAATAATTTTTAAAAAATAAAAAATATTATTAACATGTTTTTCTAAATTAAAAACACTTTAAAAACCAATAATAACTACATTTCCAAACTTCTTCCAAGAAAGCCCACTTCTTTACTGCAATCATGGCTGCTGTGGACCCAATAATGCGTCTTCTTTCTGGATCCTCGTAATATCTGCCCTGAGTGATTTGTGCTTGTCAACTAATCATCAATCAATGGTGGGTTGGTTTTTGAAGTCAAGTATTCCTCAACCACACACAACGAGCCAACTGATAATTATGCATAAAGCAAATAATAATAATAATAAGAAAGTGACTGCCTCTCTAACATCCTCCATTAAAGAAATGTCACCTGATAATGATGGCATTGGGAGATTATTCCTTAAGAAACTTCTCTGCCCTCGTACATTTTCAGACGTTTGTTGATATATAATTGGCAGTGTATAGAGTGATCTCTTGCATTTCCTTGGATTTTATTCTTGATTTATTCTAAGTGAAAGATATATATATAATTGTAGGGGAGGCGATTCTTTTGGTTCATTTGAGGGCCAAGTCTTGTTAGCTTGGATGTTATCATCAATATGTGGAATAGAGCCACTAAACACAAGTTGACAATAAGGATATATATGAGTACAGAAAATATATAGAATTAATTATAGCCAACCCTAATTTTGTATTATTTGTCTGTGGCTAGCTCTTACTTGAGATGGTGTGGATGACTTTGAAGTTTTTATTTTCATCTTATTCGCAAAAACAAATCATATAATTTAAATAAACAAGCAACAGCAATTCGAAAATGTTTAAAACTTGCAGCATGCATGAAGTACTCTTGTTCAAGAACAAGACAAGGGATTAATTTAAAAAAGCCACCCACCATGAAAATGTATAAAGTAAACAATTCCACATGCCTTGCACGTCTTATTATTTTGTTTTTTAAAATAAAATATGGTTTGTTTATGGACGTCAGGGTGAGGTGATGCTCTTCATCAATACATGCATGCAAAGGGCTGTTGAAGGGTGAACATCGCGGGTTTTTTCTGCTTTATTTTTGGGATTAAAAATATCATTTAATCCTTTTACGGTCGGTAATATTTTAAACTTTCTTAGCATAGTGTGTGTGTGTCTATATATATATATAACATTTATATTTTATTTTATATTAAATAATAAATAGTGCTCAAATAATGAATAATTATATAGATATTTAAAAGCTGATTAATAAAGTATGAATATCTAAATTTATAATTTGTAAAACAAAAAAAGAAGATATAAATATAGTGGAAACATGAGCCGTTGATTTGATTGGGAGTTGTTAATTTTGCTGACAAAACCCGATAATAAACTAAGTAACAAATTAATATATCTTCTAGATTGATTATACCTCAAAACAACCCACTTTGCCATATCAAACATTTCATCATATTATTTTTGTTTTTTTGTTTTTTACCCGATAACTTTTGATATTTTTTACTTTTACTTTGCTATTTGTTCCTTATTGAGCCTCGACGTTTTTTTATTAACCCTTTAACCTTTAAATATCTTCGTCTTTCTTTATATGCATGTAGGGTTAGTTATAAAATCTTATACAATATCTCATAAAAAGTTCACAAAATTTAAATCCAAAATAAAAAATAATTTAAATCTTATAAAATCTTATACGATATCTCATAATTTTAATATGTTAATGTCAAAATATAAAAAAAGTATTTTTAACACTCCGAGAGAGGCTTTTAATGGTCATGGGTCATATTGGCTCTTTTATTTTACAAGCTATAGAATTAATATTGAAGAGTTTTAAATTATAAGGACTGAAATGAAATATGATTTAATCTACAGGGGATAAAATATGTTTACCCCTTTTTACTTCATGATTTAATCATTGGTTTCGTTAGTTAGCCTGTCAACTTTAATTTCTGAATTAACGACTATTTTCTATTTAAAGTACTGTATACTTAATCTACCACTAATATAAACACACGTAGCCAGGCACAAGTTCGTGCATTGCATGTTGTTCTCTCGGTAGTTGAACATCAAAATCATCAAAATTTGTTTTTATATCAGGAAGTTGAAACAAATAAAATAATATAATATATTTTAATTGTGTGTATTTTCTTAAATTATCATCATTCTCAACATTACAACTTAATTTTGTTGTAATTCCACGTCATAGATATTCAGTAAAAGATTAGTTTTCTACTAATTTTATCTTTTAATATTTAATTTTAAATTATTTTTATAATAGGTTTAGTACCCATGCTTTTTATTTCTATTTTTTTATTTTGGATCTTTTTTAATATATATTTTTTTAATTTCATCTCTCAATAATTTATTGATTTAGAATTTTATTGTGTTATTTTTTAGGGTTTGTTTTCTATAAAATTAGTCATGAACTCATGACCAAAGTCACAGGTTTTGAAGGTTAACAAAGATTGATTTCAACTTTTTTTTTAGCTTTTTTTAAATTGATATTCTTCAATTTATAACTTCAACATTTAATTTTTTAAGAATTGATCTTCATACTTTTATTTTTAACTTTTTTTCCTCTAGGTTATCATAATCTTGTACTTAATGTCGTAGGGTTTGTAGGTTGAGCTGGATTTTTTGTAATTATATATTTTTTCTATTTCACCTTTCAATATTATATTATTTAATAACTAAGCTTTATAGTTTTATTTAGTTTGTTTTTAACAAGCTTTATAATTTTTTTCTTTACATTGTCAAATTTTTTTTATCAGTGTATTTATTGTGATTATATTTTTTATTTATATTATTTAAATTAACTAAATTTATTAAATCCAGTTGAGCTGATATTTAAAGTCTTATATATTTTTTATTTTTTTAAAAAATATTTATGTTATCATAGTATCTTTCTTCTAAGCTAGAAAAAAAATTAGGCTAGCACGTACATGTCATGGCTTCTTATTTAAATGTAGGTAGGCCTTGCATCCAAGTCATGTTTATAGTTTTATTCTTTGAATTCTACTAATAGTTCTCTTTGTATTTCTTGAAAAGGAAAAATGTATCGGTAAATACCGACAAAAACAATGACGTGATGTTACATCAATAAATGTCTAGATAACGAGGTGTTAGTTTTTTGCTTTTTTTTTTTTTTTTTTTTTTTATCTTGTAGGTTATGTTTATTTTGATCAGTTTGCTTTTAAGAAACTAATTAATTTTTCATCCATAAAATTTGCTAGATGTATAGGTATTCCTGCAAAAGAAATAATTTTAGCTTTTCTTTTTCTGGGTTTATATATAATTTACATATTAATTAGTAGTATAAAAAACTTACAAGTAGAGAAAAATGAGTTCTAGAACATTAAAACATAGGTAAATTACAACGCTAGCAAAAATCATCATCTCGATGACTTTATATATATATATCAAATGACGAACTTGGCACTATCATTCCATAACAACTCTAATTATATTCATGGCTTAGTTGTTTAATTAGGTGAAATTATTGGGAGGAAATGTATTATATATGTTTGCCAACAACTCAAGCTTAGCTACTTGTTGATTATAGATGGCGGTAGGTGAGTCCTTTTTGTTACACGGCTCTTCTTCTCCATCTTCATGCTCTAGCTAGCCAATTTATTGGAGTACTGACAATAATTTATCTATTTCTCTCTTTTAATTTTAATTTTCTAACATTGGAATATAGATTTTCTCCAATCCCTTCATTGTGAATTAGATAAATCTCGATCGTCTAATTAATAATGCCAAGTTACTTGATTAGCAAGAAAAGTAAACGTACGTGATTCTTAATGCCACCCATAAACGTCACGTCTAATAATAATAATAATATTTTCAGCTAAATAATTGATCTTGAAATCCAGCTATATTTATCTGGAGACATTGTGTTTAAAACAAACTTAATAAATTGCATTGACTTTATATATATATATGTAAAAAAAAAAACATTGTGCTAAGCAAAGTTTTATTTTGGTATTATAGTTGCAGAAATTTTTTAAAATATTTTTTTACTTAAAAATATATTAAAATAATATTTTTTTATTTTTTAAAAATTATTTTTGGTATCAAGTGTATCAAAATAATTTAAAAATACACAAAAATTAAGGTAAAAAAAAAATAAAAAAATATTAAATTTTTTTTAAAATTATTTTTAAAATACAAAAATAAACAGGACCAGGTATCAGATAAGTTAATTAATCAGTTAATGAAAGCAAAAATATTATATATCAGTAACCTGTCTATTATTATATATTGTTAATTATACATGATCAAGACTTAGTCGCTGGAGGTATTCTGACTATTTGTAAATAAATTACGCAAAAAAAAAAAAAAAATTTGGTGAGGTTGTAATAATGGGGAGTTGAACCACTAAAGTTTCTTTGAAAAGGAGTGGCTGAGGAAACTGATGAATTTTGAAAAGGACAAAAGATGAATTAATCCTATGAGAACTTAAATTGGAAGACTTAATCATTTGGATTAGGGAGGTTGGATTTGAAGATAATTGCATCCGGTGCAAAAGGAGCCAGTAAAATGATTCATAGAAACGACTACCGGAGGAGAAGAGGTTTTGGGAGCCAACCACCCTCCAAAAATAAATCTTGAAAAATCACAATTAAAACCTACAAAAAAAAAATAAATTAGGAAGGAATTACCCCTCCAATGAATTAAAAACTTTTAATTAACGTAGTTGCATTCTTTATTCTTTTCCATGGATGAAGAGTTTTAAATATATATCTTCACATAATTAATGAAGAATAATATCTTTTCAAAACATGGGAGGGATAAATTATAGATCATTTTAATACATATATATTCAGAAATACTAAAACATTGATACATGGAAGTTATGGAAAGATTATTGGAGGGGTAATTTATGCAGTGTATATAATCTCAATTTTGCAATTTGATTCTTGTTAAGAAATTACTTCAATTTAAGAGTTTATTTATTTAATAGAAAAAACTTATTCCTTTAAATTTCTGTGTAAATTTATTCATAAATTATTTATTAAATAAATTATAATTTATTTTGGTAATACATATTCTTCTATATTCATTTGATGGAATATAAAGAATATTTTTTTTATACAATCACACACACACACACACACACATATATATATATATAGAAAAATCAGACGTGTTAATAACCAAAGCAGAAAAAAAATGATGTGGGTGAGATGTCATCCACAATTGTCTTCTCTGGCAAGTTTCACAGGTTTCGAGGAAGATTGGGCAGTTTACGATCAAATCTTCCTTCTATATTTACGGGGTTTTTGAGAATGAATGATGTGGATTTTTAAAGTAATTTTTTTTTGAAATTATATTAAAATTATATTATTTTTGTATTTCTTTAAATTTATTTTTAATTAAATTAAAATAATTTAAAAATATTAAAAATTTATTTTTTAAAAAAAAATTAAAAAATTAACAAAACTATGATTCAAACTATGCCAAATATACCTTTAATATCATATTTCAGGTTTATTTTTGTTAAGAAAACAATTATATAAAAATGCTCCCCTCATACTCCTAAATACAAATCCAACCTTAAAACAAGCTTTTAACCAATGAAACAACATAAAAAATCAAATAAAAGTGTTTATTATATATATAATGCGCATATTTTTTATTTCTTCATACAAAAATATTCTTAGAATAAATAGGAGAACTAAAGGTAGAAACTTAAAAAACTATTTTCTGAGAGTAAACACAACCGTAAATCTTATGTGTCCAATCGAGACATCAATTTGTGTAATAGAAAGACAAGAATGAGTGTTTGTCCTGTCTCTGTTATTAAATAGAATTCTTATCCTAATTGCTTCCATTTTTCTATTTTAGTACAGATTGAATCTATAAAGATGACTTGGATGCGAGGCCTACCTACAATTAAATAAGAAGCCATGACACGTAAGTGCCAGCCTAATTTTTTCTCAACTTAGAAGAAAGATGCTAAGATAACATAAATATTTTTTAAAAAATAAAAAATATATATAAGATTTTGATTCTCAACTCTATTGGATTTAATAAACTTAATTAATTTAATAATTTAAATAAAAAATACACTGACAAAAAAAATTGACAATATAAAAAAAAAATTTATAAAACTTGTAAATAATAAATGAATAAAACTATGAAGTTTAATTATCAAACATTCAAATATTGAAAGGTTAAATAAAAAAAAAAATAATTCAAAAAATCGAAATCAACCCAACTCAACCTACAAATCTTATGACTTTAAGCACAAGATTAGGATAATCTATAAAAAGAAAAAAGAAAAATAAAAATATGAAGATTAATTCTTAAAAAAATCAAATATTGAAGTTGAAAATTGAAAAAAAAAAATCAATTTTAAAAAAGCAAAAACAAGGTCAAAATCAACCTTTGTTAACCTTTAAAACCCATGATTCTAGTCATCAAGTCCGTGACTAATTTCATAGAAGACAAATTCTAAAAAATAATACAGTAAAATTTTAAATTAATAAAATATTAAGAGATGAAATTTAAAAAAAAAATTCCAAAATAAAAGAAAGAGAAATAAAAAGAATGGGTACTAAATCTACTATAAAAATAATTTGAAATTAAATATTAAGGGATAAAATTAAGAACAAAACTTATTTTATAAAAATAAAGATTAAATTTGATGTAAAAATTAAATGAAACCAAATAATGAGGGATAAAATTGAAGAAAAAAATGATAAAAAAATAAAAAAACAAATTAAATAGCAATGAAAAAAATGAATATTAAATTGAATAAAAAACAAATAAAAAGAAAACCTTCATAATTTAGCAAAGAAAAAAAAAATAGAGGAGAAACAATACAATAAAATTAATCTATAGAAGCATTATTAAAAATGATATTGAAACAATGTTCTTAAATATATAATTAAGGAAAAACCTCTTAAAAGTCTCTAACCTTTGAAGTTAGTCTCAATAGAACGCTAATCTATTCTTCATCTTAATTAGGTTCTCAACGGATCGAAAAATTCTTTATTATATTCTTCTATTGTTTGTAATCGACAAAACTGTTAAATAGTCACATGATTTTTCCTTTCTCATAAAAAAAATCAAATAAATTCTTTAAGATCTCATGTTTCTTTGAATAACATGAAACTCATGCACCAAACTATATACATAAAAAAATAAAAATACAAAGCTCTTATGTTTCTTTTCATAGTCAATTCTATTAGGTAATATGAGTCATGATTTTAACAAATTCATGCGTTCTTAATAGGATAAAGAGAAATCACATGATTTTTATATGAATATTTAACCATTTTATTAACTTAAACTATCATAATGATATGTAGTTGAAAATTCATTGACAAGTAGGCAATCTAATCAAGATGAGAAATCACATGACTTTTTCGAGCACCTAATTAAAATCACGTCGACTTTTTTTGAGGTTTGTCCTATGATTTACAGTGACATTTTTTTTTTTTTTTTTAGTTTAACGTGGGTGTCCGGGCCAGCTTGCGCGCACCTCGACTAATCCCACGGGCTCTGAAATTAACGACCATGTAAGCCTTCAGTGACCATTATATGAGCAACCGGGCTCGAACCTGAGACCACAGAGGAAGCAAATCTCTTGATTCCAGGTTCTTACCACTAGATCGCATATGGTTGATATATATTTTTTTTTTTTGATAGCTAGAGGAATGTAGTAAAAAAAACACCAAATTATGGCGGGAATAAGGAGACACACATCTGCAAAGGCACGCAGATATAAAAAAGGACAGGGCGAAGAAGAATAGGCCATCAATCCACAAGAAAAAACACCGCAACAGCCCTAAAATGCAGGATTGCCTCCACGCAGAAACAGAACTGCCAAAACTAAACTTTCAAATTAAGACTATGCAGTAATATTTTTTATTTTTTTAAAATTAAGACATTAAAACAATTTGAAAACATAAAAAAATAATTTTTAACAAAATAAATTTAAATTTTAAGTGAAATCATGTTCCCAAACACGCTTTAAAAAACAAGAAAGGTCTTTGAATCAAGCATGAAACCGCATTCCTAAACATGGTTTAAAAGAACAAGAGAGGTCTTTAGACCAATCACCTGCTGAACCAGTAATTGCCTCTATAGATGCAAAACAAGCAAACCTACTAAATAACAGAGCATCTCCACCAAGAGCCATAAGCAGAACTAAAACAAAAGAAGACCCACAAATCATCTGGTTGATTCAGATCCAAGCAACAAATTCACTTGTTCTGCGCACTCTCTATTTAGCCTATAATGATTTACAGTGACATTACGTGAACTATATAGTAAACGGGAATAAAATTGGATTTAAATTTTATATTTTGACCTATTCATTCATTTTCTCCCTTTCTCCACCCCCCCTTTCTACATGATTCCTCATCTCAGTTTCTTTTCTTTTCTTCCTTTTAAACTCTTCTTAATAAATATATTAAGTTTTGAGAATCCCTATGGAAAATATAATAAACCAAGGCAAGAAACTGAAAAATTAAGAGTGACTTTTGAGACCCAGTTTGTGTCCTGTTTGGTGGACAAGCAATACCCACAAATCCCAATCACGGGTCGCCCTTTTGACACTTTTGAGGCAAAAAGGCATCGATCCCTTCTTTTGGAGAGACCTTACCTTACCAATTATCATCCTCTTAAGCTGAATTTGTTTCTCAGTTGCATGTCGTCGTCAAATCGAGACCTGGCATGGAGTAAGCAGTGTCCCTTGGAGAGAGGGTTGTAATGCATCGAGGATGCAGGGGAGAGAAACCCATGTTCCTTTCATGTGAGCATTGTTTCCTTCCCATGTGCATTTATGTCTTGTAGTTTTCCCTTTCTACTCAGCAAACCTGCATTATTTGGCTCTTTACTATCAGGCATGCCTTGGGGTCCTTGACACTCTTATTAATGGAGATGCAGCGGTGGCTACATGTTGGGTCGCTTTTCTAAAGGGAATTCTCAAAATAATATGTTAATACTTGTATACTTGTAATTCAATTATACTCTTACATAATCAAAGAAAAACAAATGCCTCACCCCAGCAAAAAGAAGAAAAAAAATTGAGAAGAAACAAATCCCATCGAGAGCAATGTATTTTAGCTTTAGTTTCGAGCTATAAGAACATTGAACTTTTCTAAAAAATAAAAGGATATAAAAAAAATTAAAAAAATAAGGATTAAAATTGATATAAAAAAAAAATAAAAAATTGAAGTGTGAAATTAAAAAAAAATAATGACTTTTACAAAAGGACTGATAAAAAAAATTATAAATAAAAACAATAAGGATCAAATTAAAAAATATAATACCATTAATTTTTTTTTTTAAAAAAACTTATTTATGTCTGGTCAATTTGATAATAACTATTGGGTTATGTGAAAAGACTTTAATGTCATTAAAAGTTAGTGTTAAAACTATTTAAGTGGAAGGACAAAATACACAATTCAATTGAAGAATTAGTTCCAAAGCTAACTAGGTTCTTTAATTTGAACTTTATTATAGATGTTCCTTTAAATTTAATCTTTTCACTTAAGATTCATGATTTTTTTAAGTTTAACGATATTTAAAATATTTAACATAGAGAAATTTATTCAAACTCATCATTATTTTATGTTTAAGTTTATCAAAAAATTTATATGATGAATTTTGAATTTCTTACCACTTAGTTATTAACTCTCTAATAATTAAATAATTATTTTAATCTAAAAAGTTAAGTTACTAACAAGACATCAATAATAATTTTATATTATTCTCTTATATCTTTTAAACCCTTATCCCATCCATCACTTTAAGGAAATCTATAAACTTAAAAACCCTTGTTTTTTACATCAACAATCATATTATTTGTTTGATGCATGATTTTATTAAAAGAAGGTTATAATAATCTTTTTCCTTTTGTTTTCTAATTTTTTCTTGTACTTTTTACTTAACATTATGCGCAAATCAACGCAAGTTCATTATCAATTTCTAAAAGTTTCTTCTTCTTCTTCTTCTTCTTCTTTTCCCCCCCTTCAGAAGCCTCCAAAATTGTTCTGGTGAAGTGCCTTCTGTTTTGTTGCATCCTCAACTCTGTATTTCTATCATGTGGGTATTGTCTCCCTCCCATGTGCATTTATGATCTCTGAATTTTAGTTTATCCTTTCAAATCAGCACTTCATCTTATTTTCTTGGTTCTAGCTAATGATGCTGGTTTATTTATTTATTTATTTATTTTTATGATAAAATAAATATGGATAATGTTATCTATATAATGTTTTGACGTGAGATAGGTCTCTCTCTCATGCATTTTCATATTAACATTATCTATATCTTTTCTAATCCGATCAGAGATCGACTCTAGATAAAAATTAAAGAATTTTATATTTTACAATTTCATCTAATAGACATTTGAATCTTTCTACCGAAGTTTGAATTAAATATTTATGGAATGGATAAGGACGACATTAATTTTTTTTTAAATAGTATTTATATATTGTTAGATTAAATATATTCTAAGAGGCATAAACTTAATGGGTTTAAAATTATTTTTAAAAATTCATTTAATAATTTAAATTTTTAGATAAATATTTTTTTTAATATAATATTACAGAGTTAATAACTAAATTGTTAATAGCTTGAATTTCACCCTTCCATTCTCTATAATTAAATTAATATAATTAATCCCAAAATAATGTGATCATGTACCGTCACCATATGATTTTTAATTAAATTAATGAAATTAAATATAAATTGCATCAAATTTAAAGGGTTTTATTTAAGGAAATATTTTAAAAAATACTATAAAATTATTCTTATAATCTCATCTATTACCTTAAACTTATATTAAGATATCATGTTTTACCTCAACTGAATCATACCATATTAGCTAGCTTATACTAAATTTTATAATCTTGCCTTTTGGGTAATTTGACTTGTAAAGGTGGGGAATGCTAGTTTGGATCTAAATTTCTATAACCTTTGTGAAGGTATTTTTGTTAACGTATTTTTGGGTAAACTTCTATAACCAGATACATTTGTTTTCATTTGCGGCCTAGCATCTCACTTAAAAGAGTGTTACGGCTAACCTATATTTTTTTAAAAATTTAAATTTGTAGTTAAAAATTATTATTTTTTAATATATTTTGAATAATTTTGATATGCTGATTTCAAAAATAATTTTTAAAAAAATAAAAATTTATTATTTTTAATATGAAAAAACATTTTAAAAAATAACTGCAACCATCCTTCCAAACAAGTTCATTATATAATTGAAATGAATGGTATAAAGTTATACGAGTTTTTCTCCTGGCGTATATAAGAAGAAAATGATTTGTGTTCACAGCTTTAGATGCTTGTTTTAACAGTAAACAGTGGCACCACATGATCTAGGTCCCTACCTGGTACCACTTGTATAATAATGTGATGCCTCAAAACTATCTTGCTCAGCACATAAGTACTCATAAATATTAACAGAGAGATGATGAAGACAATATTATTGGACGAAAAAGAAAAAATCACCACTGTTATTCTCTCTACGTCATCGTTTCATGCTGGAATTAGAAATTAATTATGGAGTCCGCCCTTATTCTTGGAGTCCGCCATTATTCTTCCTAAAACCCTTTCCAATAACATGTTCGGATCCAGGACAAGAGGTCTCCCAAGAATCGAGGTGGAATCTGCAGTTTTTGGTGAGTGCTTTAGTTATGAGAATTGTCTTCGATTTTCAGCCATTTCGTAAACATCTTATGATAAAAATAAATAAGAACAAATATATGCTTGTTAAAAATTTTAAAACTATTATAATTAATTTCTTTGAAGAATGAAAATAGCATAAGTTAAGAAAAATACAAACGTCTCACCCATCATAGTAAATCTCTCGTGTCCTTGTCTTCACAAGTGCATGTGTGTTTGTTGATTAAAAACATTTCTTTGCTGATTAAAGATATAGGACAATTACCCAAGAGCCACCACGATGATTGGAGCAATTTTACACCGATATATGACAACATTATCTTAAATATTTTTTTATACTTGAACAAGTAATTTTTAAAAACAAACTTAACACCTAATCAATTAAAAATAAATACAGGAAAGAAAACAAATAAAGAAAGAAAAACAGCATAGAGCTATCTAATTTTTTCTTAGAGCCGCCAAGTATAGCATTGTGTAAAATTATAAATAAAACCTCTTAAAATATTTTATAAGTGAGATTTTAGACATTTTTCATGTAATCTGTTTTGCCATTCTCCTGAACAACAACAATTAATGTCAACCAAACCATTGTCTTTTACTTTTTTTTTTTTTTCCTAATTTCTGAGATAACAACAACGGCTAGACTTAAAATGCGAGATTTATCTCATCATTGTTTTAACCAAAAAAATAATAATTATTGATAATTATAAGTATTAACAATTTCATTGGAGTCAGAATTTCAGTTGGCTTCTTTCACAATCAATGCTAAAGTATTAATTGGAGTCGTTAACCATGTGATTACTGGAAATCAAGAGTCCATCCACAGATTTGAAGATCTCCATAGAATAAATTAAATCAATGATATATAAATCTTTAGGGGGAAACTATGCCAGAGCAATAATTTAAGCTTAGTCAAATGATGCAAGAACTATATAATTTATCCACGTTGATTATAATAGCAAATAATTCAATAGAAATTAATAATTAAACCCCAGTTGAGTCCTTCTGAGGACATGCAATGAACCACAAGTTGTAGCATGAATTTTCGAGATGCATCCCTGTCTCTGATTAATGCCAATCATAGAGTGGACACCATTTTTCTGATTGGATAAAAAAGAAGACATAATGAGGGTCATTTGTTTGGCACTTTTGAGTACATGAGGCACCACCATACATAGGAAAAGACCTTGCCATCCCCTAAATAATGCATCATTAGGGCAATTTTGACCAACACTCAAGCTTGTCATCTTGTATTCAATTTTTTGGCAAACCTAGAAAATGACCCCCATGTAGATAGTCCCAATATTGTCCCTGAAGAAATTTTTATTTCAATTTTATCCTTGAAAGCTTACAAAATTCTTAATTAAGTTTCGAAATTGAAAATAACAATTGTTTATGGGTGAAATTGGTACAAAAAATTGTTTGGACACAAAATTACCTTATACTCTAAACTTTGTTGGATTTTTATCATGCATTTTTTACTGTTCATCCTCTCATATTTTACTATGAATGGACTATCCAAAATTTTGTATTTTTTGAATTTGATCCTATTTAGGGAGTAATTGATTTCGAATTCTTATGAAAGAGTGAGATTGGAAGGGGAGGGTCGAAATGAAAAACACGGCAAACATAAGTGATGTACTATAAGTTTTGAAAAAGATATACTTTGATCCTTCAACTTAAACAATCACATAAATTATACAATTTTGGTCCCTCGAAATTGTTTTTATTCCATTTTGGTTTAAAAGTTTATTTTTGCTCTTTTTTAATCACTGGTTGAGAGATGAGAGAGAGAGAGAGAGAGAGAGATAGAGAGATCGTAGGATTCTAGTGTTAGAGAGAGAAAGATCGAACATGTCGTTGACACCGAATGAGGCCACCAAAATAGAGGATATTTGTGTCAAATTATTCCATTTGATGCGGGGAATTCATATTATGTATTTTTATACTTTAAAAGTTCGCGAAAAAATAGATTTGAGGTCAGGTTGATTTTTGATTTTTGGTTGAGTTTTATTTTTTAAGGCCATGAATAGGTTTGTCATAGTTTTTAAGGTGTTTTATAAGTGTTTTGGGTAATAAACGAGTTAAAAAATAGGTTTTCAAGTAAGAAGAATATAAACCTTGATTTTTTAGCCACCATAGTGGCAAAAATCTGGGAAAAATAGGCTACATGTTAGCTATTTTTTTTTTAAAGGGCCCTTAGGTGCAGATTAAAAAAAAAGCCCAGTCGCATGGGTCTTGGTGAAATGGGTTAGGCGGGCTTGCCTGACCCTTTTGCCCCCCTATTGTTTTTAATTTCAATTAATGGTATTTTTTTTTAAATTTTTTTAAAACTTAATTATATTTACATTAATACCCCTTATCTTTTTTATTTTGTTTAGAGAGCATCTTTTAAATAATGGTGAATTTTTTTTATGCGTTTAATTTTCAAAAAGATTTTTCTAATTCATCTATAATTTTTTTTTAATCTCTTATATAGATGAATTATGTTTTTGAAAATAAAAAATATTTATTTTCATAAGATATTTCTAATATATACAACCTTACATAGATATTATTTCTTTTCTTTTATTTATGTTTGTTTATTTTTATTATTATTTGATTAAATAAAAAAATGTTTTAATAAAGAAAAAATTAGGAAACATGATCAGGTAAATATCCTATCTTATGAGATTAAATATCTTAATTTATATTTGTTTCTCGGTTTTGATTATATGTGTGCATAATTGTTTTTATTAGCACACATAATTTTTAGTTTATTGAATTATATGTGTGCATAAATTTTTTAATTTGTTAAATTTTTTAAACTATAAAAATTTATTAAAAAACCTATATATATATATATATAATTTTTTTATAAAAAATAAAAATATTTAACCCACCGCATCATATAACTATAACTAGTTTATACTAATTCAATAAGGCGGGCAGTATTATTGTGGTTTTATTCTTTCTGTTTTCCTTTTCTTTTTGAACCGAGTCATCTTGTATCCTCACAAACACATTGGGGGTCGTCATTTAATAGCCCACATGAACTTTTTGCCAATTTGTTTTTGTTGTCTTCACATTGTAGCCAATGTGATGAATATTCTGACTAAGTGGATAGGTAGGGTAGATTAAGATGACTAGATTCGAAGGAAGCAGCAGAGATTGTTATGAACTGCGGAGGCAAGGAAAATGAAGGCCTGTTTACTTTCATGTGAGTGTTGTCTCTCCCATGTGATAAATCAGCTTCTCTTGTTCTTGTCCTGGCTTCTTTTACTGGTCTTCGGGACATATTTCTTTAGGACCACCAAATTATGTCCATATTTATTCTAAAAAACAATTAAATTATGTTCATTCGCCAGCTCCCCAAATAGAAAAACACTAGCTCTGATCTCTATTAGCATAGATTTTCATAACTCAAAGATCATATGCATTCACAGACAGGTACATGAAGGCGACATTTGAGCTTAGGTTTATGAGTTGTTCCTGCAGATAAAACTGAGGTTCCTAGGTTTCTCATCCAATTAAAAGTCCCAGCTGCCTCGTTCCTAGTACAATATACTTCAGCTCCTAGTTCAATGAATCCTAATAAACATCGTCAGAGATAGTTGAAATTAGAAAGAAAGCTGGAGAGCAGTAGTGTAATGTTTCGATCATACAGAGAGGTGGAGGATTCATATCTTCGATGAAAGATAGATGAGAGGCTCAAAACATTCGGTTCAGTTTTTCTGATTGATTAACTGCAAAAAAACACGACAGACAAGCGGATAAGGCCAGTCTTACAAAGGCATAGGGGTTAAATTAACGGGAAAAAAAGCTAAAAAAGAAGATACCAGTTAGGATAATAACATGGCTTTGTTATTTTCACTTCAAAATCATCTTAAAAGACCATAAAAATCATCTTCATTCCAAGTGCACTAAATAAAAGCCCCCAGATTTCAACAAATTACCATAAGGGATGAAGATCAAATCCTAATTATGATTAGCACCCGTTGGCTTCCAAGACAAGCACTTATGGTCTTCTTATTTGTCTCAGTTGTTATTTCAATCTCAGAATCGAACACTAGTTCACCTATATGGGAAGATCTTAGCATGGATAAGTTCACTATTAAAGGAAAATTAGATAAAATTTCCTTGGCAACGATGCCAAAATTTGATTGGTTGTCAGAACCTTCATGACATGATTCTGACTTTATTATCACAAACAAAATAAATTTGTAATATAATAGTGAAACCCAGGTCGAACCCAATGGAAATTTCATTTAATCTCCCTGCAATATATTGAAATAAAAAAAAGAACGGGGGATTTGAACAAAAAAATTAAAAAAAATTCTAAAAATAAAATAAATAAATTCATATTGTGTTAACTCAATTTAAAGGTCTAGACATCCATTTCTATAAATTTATTGATCATCAAAATAAAATAAATATCCTTTCAATTCAAGTAAATAAATTTGATATCCCTTAAAGCTAAGGAGAATCGAAGAGATTATGAGTAAATTAATTAGATTAAGCTATCTAATCAATTTTCTTATCATCAAGTGAATTTAATAGTGAAATGCAATTTTAATTCACTCGACATAGTCTTAGGAGCAAAGTTTGTAGAATTTATTCTAAGCAACCATTCAAAAGCTTGAGCAATTTAACTTAGTTTATTCATCCCTAATAAATTAAATTGATAGTTCTAACAATCAATTTAATTTCTTTGCTTCTTATTTTAGTCCCCAACAACAATTATGGATTGAAAAAAACTAGAAAGCACATATATACTATCTTAAAACAATTTAATAAGCATGAACAAAAATCAATAGCATAATTCTGAAATAAGGATAAATAAGTACTTAAATATGAAATAATTACAATGATAACGTTACTTCTCACAACTTAATAATGGAGATGGTGTCTATTACCCTTAATTCAAAAGCCAAAGTTTAGTTCATAGTTATAAGAAAATTAACAAAAATAGAGAGAAAAGAATGTTGTAGAGAAGAAGAAAAGAGTTGTTTCCGCCGTGATTTACTTCCTTTATTTCCTTCCTCAGCTACTGTATTTCATTAAGATTCTCCTCCTAGTTAAAAGTCCTTGATGTTACTTACTTCCTTCTTTTTTATCTGGTCATTAAAGTTGGTTAAATCCCTCAAAATTTGTGCTGAAAACTGATTATGTTGTTTTCACAACTCTATTGTAATTTAGACTCTGTTGCAACTTTGTTTCTGACTTGGTTTCTTATAATATTCGACCATTTCAGCTGTATTCTTTCATCTATGAAATGGTAGAAGCTTGATTTGCATCTTTCTTGGATCCTAAGACCCACCATTTATATGTCAAACTCTTAGCTGTAGTGGGATGCTCGACATCGTTAGTTTCCTCATCAAATCAGGAGACCAATCTCGTCTTTCATCTACATCTAATTTTTTTCCTTCAAAATCATTTTATCTGACCTGACATCCTTATAAAAGTTGTAGTCCTGTATGTGTAGATGATTTTTGGCCTTTGAATCACATGATTTTGATATTTGAGGTTTAAGATATGTCCATTTGAATCTGTAGTGTGAAAGTAGAGAATTCTGCTGCAAATAGAATTTCGGCCTGATTTTATAGGTTTAACTTGGATTTCTGAATGCTTGATATGAGTACTTTAACTTTTATTTAATCCACGTTCATATTCTGAAATTATAACTCGCTGAAAAACCTATAATAAAAAGCAGGGTTTGAAACATAAAATGCAGAAATTCTTATCTTTTAACAATTAATTCATAAAACTTAAGCATGCCAAACTCATAAAAATAACTTCCAATAAGCTCAAAATACATTAAAAAGCATAATGTAAAAGGAACATATATATATATTGCACTTATCAAGTATTTCCATGAAATAGAGTCACGAAAGGCCACAAACCTATATGTTAAAACAAAAAAACAAGTTCATACTCGTACAATATTAGAAAGTTAATTTTAAAAGAACAAATATTTTAATTGCCTGTGTAATTTTTTTATAGGCAATAAAATGCATGAAAACACTCAATAATAGGCATACGAGAACCATAATAAATTTGCAAAGACCAAGGATCTGTAGAAGACAGAGAAATAACTAACTTATAACCAAGAAACACAAGAACGTTGAAAAAACCAAAATCAAAACCATGCCATTGTTTCTTCAATGCAAGAAAACTCCACTTTGGTAGTATCATTGAGGACTGTAGTAGTAGCTAACAACTTCGGAAAAAACAAAAATCATGCCAATGTATCCTCCCGAGTTTCATAAGATAAATGTTTGTGTTCTTTGTATCATCAACAATTATATCATAATTTATGTTGATCTCTCTATGTATCCATAATGGTATATCTCCATTGAACCACTAACAATACTTTCATAGCATATACATACTTCAAATGTCTAAAATCTTGTTAAATCATGAAGTAACAAATCAAGACTAAATCAGTTAAAATTAAGTTCTTAGCTTCAAATCCAACTAAAATAGGACGTGAAGATAAAGTTAGCATGATAAAGTTGACAAAGTTGAGGCAAAGGCTGTTAGTGCAATTTAATGTTATTGTTGACTTGCAACAAAAATCTCTTGTATCCATCTGGATTGATCTCTAACAATAGAATCTATTAGCCTTGTTGAAAGTTTTCGGTTCAAAAATAAAAGAAACTTGCAGCCAAGAGTCCTATGTAATAGCAGAAACAAGGATTACACTTGTAAGACAACTAGAATGTTAAGTAAAAGAGGCATTTACCTTTGTTTTATTGTTTTAGGACCAATAGGTAGGACATGAAAGTGAAGGCGCGATAGAATAGATAGGAGTGCTAGAAAAATCATAACCACTAAAATCCATCACTAAATCCAAGTCAAGAGAAGCCGAAGTAGTACTAGGAGAATTGAGGTCGAAGCAGCTTGACCAAAATGAGTCACAACATAAGAAGATGGTGATGAGTGTCATAACCCCCTTTTGGGTTATTCTTCAAATTCACTTTTTCTCTTTCAAAAATCAAAAAAATATATTCGGACTAAAAACAAAAAAAATAAAAAAATAATAACAGTGAGAAGAAGATGTTGGAGCGTTCAAAAAATGACTAGAAATTGGTTGAGGAGGTTAAAAATTTCAAAGATTGAAATTTAACAGTATATCGTTGATTGATGAGAGCCTTGTTGAAAAAAAAAAATCAATTTGAGGAAGAAATGTCCAAAATCAGATGTTTATGGACTCAATTAAATTTTATTGGAGGTTTAATTGAATTTTTAGAGGGTTTGATTTGAAGAAAAATTAATTTTTTAAGTCAATTTGGGCTTTAATTGGAAGAAATTAAAGTTCAGGGGTCAATTACAATTTTTAAGAGTTGATTTGATCAAATTATAGGTTTAATTGCATAAATATTGAAGTTTAATGATCAATTAGGGACTTGATTAAATAAATTCAAAACCAAGAACCAAAATGAAAAAGGTGCTGAAATCTAGGGTTTGAATTGAAGTTTATCAAGGGTGAAATTGAACAAAATTAAAGTTTGAGATCAATTAGGGATGTAATTAGAGATAAATCACATATTAAAAGACTAAAGAGTAATGTGAAAAAAAATACTGTTCATCTTCTTCTTCAGAGAGTTTGCCCGAGAGGCCTCATTCCCAAGGCATTTGACACTTCGTTTCTTCCCCAAATTAGATGAAAATTGCACCAAAATGATCCACTGACACCTAACTACACGATAATAAATTGCATATTAAATTGCATAACTGTTACCAACTTGCATAAATATTTCTGTTAGAATTCCTTTGTGACTGTAATGCTATATAGACTGTATGTACACAGAACTTTATACAAGAAAAAAAGTGTACTTTTCTAAAATTCATTGTTTTGGAAATCTCTTATATGGTATCAGTGCCATAAAAGACCAACATCTAAGAATGTCTTTCTCAAATTCCCCTGTAACACCAACCCATCCTTTTGTCATCTCCATACCTTCCGTTGTCACAGTTAAGCTTAACTATGACAATTTCTCCTATGAAAAGCATAATTGGTACCATATTTCAGAGGATAAGATCTTTTTGGTTATATTGCTGGTAGCATCCTTAAACCACCTAAAATCATCTCTGTTTCTCACCTTGAAACTGTTGTTGTCTCTGAACGCCTAAACCCAACTTACTCTCAATGGGTTCATTAAGACAACCTCATTCTAAACACCCTTATGACTTCTTTGTCCGAACCAATTCTTGCTCAAGTTGTTAATTATACAACTTCCAAGGTTGCTTGGAATGCTTTAGATGACACTTTCTCATCACGATCTTATGCACACATATTGCAAATTCACACACAACTCACAACTGAAACGAAAGATAACAAATCTACCATTGACTATTTTCATTTCATCAAAAAGCTCGTCGATGAATTAGCTGTTGCTGGACAACCACTAAGTCATGATGATATCATAACATATGTTCTTGCAGGTCTTAGCCATGAATACGACAGCTTTGTGGCCTCAATATCAGTATGCATTGATAACATCACTCTTGAAGAAATCTACTCCTTTTTGCTAAGCTCTGAAGCTCGCTTTTCCCGGCATCAACTCACTCCAACCGTCCAACAACCTTCTGCAAATATTGCATAGCGACAATACCTTTTTTAAAGACGTGAAGTCTTTCGTGATAGGGGGCCTGGCAATCATGGTGGTTATGATTAAGCCAACAAAAATAACAATCGACCTCCTATCATTTGCCAAATTTATGTTAAATCTGGACACTCTACTAAAAAGTGTTATTTTCAATTTGATCTATCTTATCAGGATGCACCACCACTACAATCAAAACAAAAATTAGAAGCAATGAGCCATGACTCCAACAATAGTTGGGAAACTGAGTGGCATACAGGTATAAGAGTCATGCATCATCTCACTAATTATGCTACTACTCTAAATGTATAGAAAACTGACTACAATGGTGTAGATAGTGTGCAAGTCGAAAATGGGCAAGGTTTGTAAATCTCAAAAATGGGTCTTCAAAACTTTCAACTCTTTCTTCTACTTTTGTTCTTAACCAAGTCCTTCTTGTCCCTGAAATACAAAAGAATTTAATATTTGTGCGCCAATTTTATGTTAACAATAAGGTTTATTTTGAGTTTCACTCTTATTATTTTCTTATGAAGGATTACTCGAGGAAGGTTCTTAATTGAGGCCATCTCAATGATGGACTCTATTCGTTCACCAATAAAACCATCCTCCCTCAAGCCTTTTCTATTGTTTGTATCTATGAGTGGCATCATAGACTTGGCCATGCATCTGTTCCAATGGTCAATAAAATCTTATCCACCTTGCTTTTCTTATAGAGAAAAATAAAACACATAATATGTGCCATAAATGTCAAATGATGAAAAGCCATGATTTGCCTTTTAGATCTTCTACTTTTATTTCTTCAAAACCTTTGGATTTAATTTTCACCAATATGAGGGGGCCTGCATCAATGCTCTCCACATCTGGTGCTAAATATTATGTTAGCTTTCTTGATGGTTATTCCAAGTTTCTTTGGTTATTTTCTATTAAACTGAAATATGATGTTGAAAAAGTCTTTTTAACCTTTTAGGCATATGTTGAAAAGCATTTTGAAAGAAAAATAAAAGCAATCCAATCAGACTGGGTGGAGAGTATCGACAACTAAACATGTATTTTCAATAAAATGGCATTAACCATCGCCTTGCTTGCCCATACACGCATCAACAAAATGGCTCAATTGAATGCAAACATCGACATATTGTTGAAGTTGGTTTGAGCCAGTTAGCTTATTTGAATTTGCCTGTAATATATTAGGAAGATGCATTTCAAACCACTACCTATGTTATAAACAGACTTCCTACACCTATTTTAAAAAACAAGTTGCCTTTTGAAATGCTCTATCATAAACTCCCTAACTATTGTTTTATATGTGTGTTTGGTTGTGCCTGGTGGCCGAACTTAAGACCATATAACAAGAATTAACTCAATTTCAGATCTAAAACCTGCATTTTCATTAGTTACAGTCTTTGTCCTCAAGGGTACAAGTCTTTATAGGTAAAATCTATGTTTCTAGATATGTTATCTTTGATGAAATACTCTTCCCTTACTCAAAAGAGCTTGGCTCTATGATCAATAAAAACCCCTCTTCAGAGTCTGTGTCCCTTCCTCACCAAATAAGTGTACCACTATCCTCATGTCCCACGGATTTGCAACCTACACATATTTCTACATGCACACAACCTGCACCCTTTGTGTTGATTTCTGCAGGAACAGAGCAAGCTCGATCTCCAGAAATTTCTATAGTGGCCTAGTCATCTGCATTTCAAACACTGGAAAATATATGATCGGGCTTTTCAACGAGGAAGAATTCATCTGGTTCTCTATTGCTCTTTTCCACCCCTTACTCTAGCTTTATCGACAGTCAACCTGTGTTCTCTATGTTAATACATAATGTTTTGATTTGAAATATTTCAAATTTTAATAATTAAGAGATTATGAGTTAAAATTTTACTGTCTTTGTTTTTTCTATATATGATAATTGTGGATTTATATAAGATTTAAGTTCAAATTTTCTTATTTAAAAGATGTAATAAAAATTAATATAAAAATGATTCATATATCTTATCCATAATATAAATTCGAGATAATTTTTTAAAGTTATTATTCACATGTAAAATTCAAGTGGGCGTTACCGTCCTTCCCTGGCTTAAGCCCAGTTTTAATGGTTCTAAAGTCTGAAACCACAAGCTCACAATATTGTTGGACCACGTCTGCAAGCCCTTCAATATACTGTTCGTCTCTTTCTCTTTTGAGTTTGCTTTTGTGCAAGATTTGAATATGAAAATTTAGTTTTCCTACTTGCTTATCCTATAGTCTTTTTTTTTTTTTTTTAGAGTAGCTTATCCCATAGTATTGCTTTTTAATTAAATACTACAAGAATAAAAGTAGAAGCAATTTACTAATTTGACTCTGCATACGAAAAAACAAGAATTTATTTTTTCTTGACGGAATACAGTACAGAAAACCTTATTGAATGGAACGAATTCACGGTTGATTCTGGTCTCCTCATGCTGCTCACTCACTCACACACATGATCTAGACAGCCAATTAATTAAAGTTTTACTTTTTAAGCAAGAGCTGGAACCATCTAGCTGAACTCTTCAGATATCGTTTCAAATTATTCTTGAAATCAACATAAGTCACACCGAAGCGAACAGTGTAGCCAGCATCCCATTCGAAGTCGTCCAAAAATGACCATATATAGTATGCCTTCACGTTAGCCCCCTTCCTGCATGCCAATGTTCAACCAATAGCTTAACATCCATCTAAACTATATCTTAATCCAGATATATCTAATAGTTTTTATACTAAGAAAGAAACTATAAAGAGTGTAAATTAAAAGGTCCATAATTCAGAAATTTCTGTATATGTTTTGCCTAGAAATGACGTTCAAGGAATTAAAATTAAGATGTTGAAATACTAACTGGATAGCTTTCAAAAGATATGAGAGGTGGGCACTGTGGTATCTTATTCTCCAACTATCCTTGAGGGCAAAGGCAAGCGGTCGCGACGCATTTTCAGCAATTCCTGCCAAGAAGATCACATTAATCAGTCGCTGACAAAACCGTGTTCGTGAGTTCAAATTATTGAAAAATAAAAAATAAAAAATAAAATAGCAGCTGCATGTCTTGCCATTTTCAGTAATAAAAACTGGTGGATTTTTGTAATTATCTTTTATGTACAGCAGAACATCTTGTATTCCCCTCGGGTAGACGTAAAGCCAGTTCAAGTCAGTCTGCAGCACACCATTTACACCATGATTAATCTTCTTATTAATTAGTTCCTTTAAGGCAGTGAATGATTCAAAATCCTTTGGCCTTAATCTCTATATATTCGGAAATCTAAAAATAAAAAAAAAAAACAAATAAAAAACCGTACCGGTGTGCCGATGGGAACTCCATTTTTCTCAGCTGTGATGACAAAAATATATTTGTGAGATCAATTAATATATTTATTTCGTCAAATAAACCCTAATTAAAACAAGGCACAGAAAATCGAGCATACTAGTTTGACTGACACGCCTGTCGTCGGTATAACTAAGGTTAGCCCCGGTGGCTGTCAAAGGAATGCTTTCTGCATAATTTGCTGTATAGTAGTTTAAGCCAAGAAAATCGAGGGATCCTTTTAGCATTGCAGACTGTTCTTTGGTAAATTTCGGGAGTCGATTTCCAACCAAAGATCGCATGCTATCGGGGTAATCACCAAATGTAATTGGACGTGCAAACCTATAAAGGATTAAAAAGAAATTGATCTATATCAATAATATGATGTGTTAGGCACTAATTAATCAATCATCATTAAAGAAAATAACTCGAAATTCTACCGAGTCGTTAAGTATTAAATTACCATCCAAACATGAAATCCAAAGCTCTGGAAACAGCTATGCGGTCAGCAGTTGTATTAAATTTTGGTAAGAACCAATGGCTTACGATTGTAATTCCAATTTTCCCCTTTTGAATAGCCTGCACAAAATCCAAGCAAGCTCATTGAAACTTTGAGTACTATATATACGCTTTAATAGTTTTTAAATGGTAAAAGATAAAGCTTAGATCAATAATTTTGAAGGATACAAACCTGGTACTTGTCCTTGTATACTTTAACGGCAGCTCCATGGCTAAGAATCATGTTGTGGGCAGCAACATAGGGCTCGACGGCGGAGTTGCCGCCAGGGCAGTTTCCGAGAGGAGAACATCGACCGGGTGCAAAGGAACCGAAATTGTAACCATTAATAGCCAGCCCATTTGGTTCGTTCATTGTTATCCAATATTTCACTCGATCACCAAATGTTTTGAAGCAAAAGTCTGCATACTCTGCAAAATCATCTCTGCTCAAAAAATTTGAAAGTTAGTAATAATTAACTTTAGGGAAGTCGTTTTTGTGGGAATTCATTCTCTGTTCAAAATCATCTTTGCTTTGTCCTTTTTGTGGTAAAGACACGGAAAAGGTTACTCATCCTTTTCTAATTGTTATATATTTCACTAATAAATGGATCTAACAATATACGTACACTATCTTGGAGCTTAGGAATCCACCGTATTCATCATAGAGACTTTGTGGAGGATCATAATGGAGTAACGTCACAAGGGGTTTTATACCTGCTAATATTAGTAAAAAGTAAATAAAAATACACACACACACACACTGATTTTATAGAGAGAATTAGAAAAACAATATTGATGGGAATTTGACCATTGTGAAGAAGCTCGTTGATGACGTTGTTGTAGAACTTAACACCCAGCGGGTTCACTCCTCGACTAACTTTTCCCTCTGAAAACAGAAGTGATACATAATATATATTAGATTTCACTCATGAAGAGGAAAATGTAATTAAAAGGGAAAAGAGACTTGGAAATCTCACTCGGCAATATTCTGCTCCAAGAAAAGGAAAGCCTGAAGGTATCCAAACCAACACGTTTCATCAATTTTATGTCATCCTGTAACATTTCAATCAAATTTGGTTAAGATTAAGCGAAGAACATAGCAATTAATTTGTTGTTTAATATAAATAGTAGCCGGGAACACCTTGAACTTGTGATAAAAATCACTTGCTACATCTCCATTGCTGCGATCCCAAATCTTTTCTGTTAATCAACCATAAAATGATTAAGAACATAGATAATAACAGTAATATTATATTAAAACCAATGACTTATTAGTTTTAATATCAGTTATAATTTTTTCTATTTTTGGAAAACAATATCATTTTTTAAATCAGCTAACATACTAACTAGATTTTTAAATCAGCTAACATACTAACTAGATTTTTAAATCATTTTTTAAAATGCAGTCTTTTGTAAATTTTATCTTAATGCTAAATAAAATTATGCTTCATTATTTTTCCAAATAAATCAAGAGCATGTTTATTTTTATGTTTTAAAAAATATTTTTTTTAAAAATTAATTGTTTTTATTTTAAATTAATATTTTTAGGTGTTTTCAGATCGTTTTGATGTGTTAATATCAAAAATAATATTTTAAAAAAAATATATTTTTTAATGTATTTCCAAATAAAAAACATTTTAAAAAATAATTATCACCACATATTTTATGAGAAAATAGCAAATCTATCCCTCTACTAAAACTCTTATCTTAATTTTGTAAATGATAAAGGAGAATAAAAGGTTTCTCAATTGAGATCTAAAACATCCTTTTATTTTTTATGGATTGGATGCCAAATCTATTATATCTATAACGGCACAAACTCGGAAAAGGGGCTTGGTGTACGACTGAACAATTTTTGGTTTTTAAAATACAATACTGAGCTGGATCTCTTATCCTCACCGTAAAAAAAAATAAAAAAATATTGCAGTACATTGATGCATATCGGTCCATTAATATATTTTTTTTCCTATTCATTCATCATAAAATCTTGAAATATGGAATATAGAGAATCACAGTAACTTCCTATTTAAATTTGTTACAATTATTTAATAAAAATATTCAATGTCTTAGTGGTGAGTTTCATTTCGTTTTTTTAAACAGCTTGGAAAAGTGCAGTTTAATTGGATAGAATTTTTTTTTTTTTTTCCTTTTTCGTTGATAAGTTCATGGGATTTTATGCTACACAATAAAGAGTAATCCTTCTCTGTTGCCTGTATATAATGAAAAAAACACCAACCATTAAAAACCAAGCCTGTTAACTGAAAGAATATATAGATAAACACAATGTGTAGGTCAAGCCTACTTGTGTATGAGAACTAATTGTTTAAATAGTAAATAGACAAAATGGAGAACAAATAGAAAAAAGAAAAAAGGGTAAAGAATGACTGTAGAACAGCCGGGGGATAAAAAAATTATAAATCAGCACTTGATCTAAAGATTATTTATATATCTCGATAGGACATTTAATGAATAAATAAACAAATCTAACTTCAGTCAAATAAAGTTTATTTATTTATGTTTAACCTTGAGCAAAGATTTGAAAAAATAAATAAATATCTGAACATTTGAACTACATTATTATAAACCATACATAACAAAAAAAGAATAAGAATAAATAACATGAAGAAGAAGAATATTTGAACGACATTATTATATACGAAAAAAGGATCACCATGCATTAACATTAAAGTCACAAACCTGGATGTTCCCTCGTGAATTTATCCCATATGCTAAATCCCCTTCCGTCAATCAGTGCTGCTCTCCTTCAATCTGTGTAAATTAAAGAAAATAATTATGGACATTCAAAACGGAGCAAAGATTTATCCCATATGTTTTCTAGTTTCACTCTTTTTATTTTTTTGTAAGGCCTCATAGAAGATTTTGTTTTTTTTTTTTTTTTTTTTTCATAACACTAATTTTTATTCAGGGAAAATTCTTGTGAGAAAGAAATTAATGGACTTAAACCTGATAGGCAGCAGATCCAGCTCCGAACAAAAAACCAGGTGGGAAACTGCTTCGGCTAAACGGGACAAGAGGGCTTGGTTTTGCACCATGGATGGTTGCTACCAAGCAAATTAAAGCCAGGAACAAAACTAGTAAAGGACCTCTAATTGCCATTGCTGACTTTACTGATCAACAATGGCTCTACACTGCCCAATTTATTGAATTGATGGAGATATTCAAATCATAATTAAATGTACAACTATATTATTTTAAAATCCATAAAATCTTTTACTTCCAAAACATATCTTGTTTCATATATTATTTTAAATCCTTTCTCGATATGGATGCCGGCATATTATGCAATAGAATACCACTAGCTGTTTAGACTTGTTCTATTCTAAAATCTTTTCTTGGCAATTTGGTCTATCTTTTACGATATTCTTGTCTCGTGACCAGCAAGACAAATCGGTTAATTCTATTACAAAACTAGACAAAGCATTAATAGTCCATGATTTTCAAATCTTTTTTCGTTTTCAGCTGCTTTCTTATAAATGTATATTCATAGAGATTGAATGAAAATTGTTTGCTACATATCACCGAATTTAAAGAATCAATGGCTTGAGTTTTTTTGGAGCGGAACGACGAGATCAATGGCTAGACCCCATCCTATAATGGCCAAATAAGACTCTAGAATACTCGCTATGTTCACGTGTATTGTATTGACACAAACATTATCTAGAAGGGTTTGGTGACCGTTAATGTTGAAAACCCCCGCACATATTCTGCCCAAACTCGTGCAACTTGCTGCTGTGGAGCTATAAAGGAGTGTATTGTTGCAGGTACAAAGACTTGTTGAGATTACAAAGTTTGATTTGACTCTCGAGCTACCAACACAGATCGGGTGAAGGGTTATCCTTAGTTACACGTTCTATTTGAGGACTGTCTTGATTATTTATTATTAATGATGATTAGGGATGTCAATACAACAATTATAAAAGAGCCATTAATGACTCCTATCAAATTTGTTATAGAAAACACTAAATGATAATGTTCCAAAATTCTACATGCTCTCGATTGAGATCATTTGATATTTAATTTGAATAGCAGTTAATTATAAGTTCAAGTCAATATTCTCTTCTTTAAAGATCATGAAGTATAGATGATTGGTGGTTAAAAACTTAACACCTGTAAAATAATTTTTTTTTTATAGGTGTCGCACCCTCACGGCGGAGCGCGGCGACCATTCGATTGAATTTCGGGGTTTTTCTTTTGTGTAAAGGAGTCGCCACGTAGTATTATGGTCACTAGGAACCCTAACTGGTCTTTCAGAGATTCTAAGGCAAGGGACTGGTTGCGTAAAGGGAAGGTATTAGCACCCCCTAGTACGCCCTACCTAAGGTAAGCTGCTTGGTGTTTGGGTTGCTCTATAATTGCTATGGTGTTGGTGTTTTCTAATCCCATCAGTTTTTCTAGGTTTGATTCAAATAAAATTTATTTGGATAGAAATCCAAGGAGATTCCATGTGCTTTGAAAGCTCATTTTTCCCTTAGTATTTCAAGAGTTTGCAACTCGTAAATCGCAAGGAGGAAAAAAAAAAAAAAATTTAGAAATCTAGGGCACTAAAAAAATCTCTCTCTCTCTCTCTCTCTCTCTCTCTCTATATATATATATATATATATATATATATTTTGTTTTTTTTGTATTTTATACTCTCATGGCTCGTAAACCGTGAAGCAAAAACAAGTAAATTGAAATGTCCTCGATTATAATCAAGGCTTTTTCAAGGATGTGTGCGGATTTATTACTCCCAATAATATTTTGGATATTCGTCCTTTAAGGATTTCTTTATCCAAATATCAGCGGTGAATAATACATGAATTCCCCCCAAAATAGGATTTTTATATTTTTTTTGGAATATTGGCCAATATCCTTTGGAGTTTTACAAACATGTTGTAAAATCCAGAAAATGCAAGAAAATAATTTTTGGTTGTGTTTAAGAAATCCATGCAGAAACATATTTTTTGAAACTTCCAATATGTATATTTTTTTATATATATAAAAACGTTCAAAACATGTTAGAGTATTGGCCGTATGCAACACACAAGAAAAACATTTTTTTATATAAACATTTTTTTTTGTTGACAAAAACCGGGTATTTTAAATACTGAATTTGTATTTCTACAGGTATAAAAAATACAAACCAATATTAAGTCATTTCGACAAAAAATATGCAGGAAACCAACAATATTTTTTTCAAGATTTTTCAGAATATTTTCTCTTTTTGTTTCTTTAAAATACACACACACACACACACACACACACACACACACACAGATATAATATAATATATAATAATATATAATATAATATATTATGTGGGCTGGGCTGGCCCAGATAAATGGGCCAAACTCAGCCCCAAAAGGGTTGGGCCGGATTCGGCCCAACAAACTCCCCTCTTAGTCTGGGCCAGATCCGGCCCAGACAGCAAGACTGGGCCAGAACCATTTTGGCCCAAACAAAATTATTTCTGGGCCAGACGGGGTCTGGCCCAGAGAAGAAAATAAATCCATAATGCTGGGCCAGCATCAGCCTGGCCCAACGCATAACTGACCGGGGGGAGGGGAATATTTTCCCCTCCCCTCCTCCTGCATGCGGAACCCGGCATGCAGGAGGAAAAAAACAAGTAAAATGCAAACAGTGAGGGGGCAGAAAGTGTACCCGGCGCGAAGGCCAATTTCTCAATTAAATGTATGAAACGACGTCGTTTTGGAGAAAACACGCCGTTTCATTTAAATGTGGCGCCAGACCATGCCAATTCTCAAATCAGCCCTCAATCATCTTTTGTTCATTGCAATTGCATCCCTGCCAATTTCAGTCCCCGCCCCCATAGTTGGCCGCGTTTTTCACTTTGGTCCTTGGCCTCTGATTTATGCAATTGAGCCCTCAATTGATCCATAAACTTCCAATTTCTTCAATTAGGCCCCCGGATCAATCCAATACAGCCCTCCTATTTACGCGCCTCTTCCAATTTGATCCCTGGTTTTGGATTTTCTCAATTAAGTCCCTAATTGGCCATTAAACTTCAATATTTATGAAATTAAGCCCCTGATTTGCCCCAATAAATTCCTAAAAAATATATTTTGGCCCTAGAACTTAAAGTTCTTCTAATTAAAGCCCAAATTGACTTAAAAATCAATTTTTCTTACAATCAAATCCCTATAAATTCAATTAAAAATCCAATTAAGTCCATAAACATCCAAATTTGGACTTTTCTCCTCAAACTTCCAATTTTCTTATCCAATAGGGCTCTCATCATTCAAGAATATACTATAAAAAAATCCATCTTTGTATTTTTAACCTCCTTGACCAATTTTTCTGACCATTTTCTGAGCACTTCTGCCTCCTGTTATTTTTCTAACCTCTTTTGGCTATTTATTTTATTTTTTATGCGGACCCAAAAATGGGTTACAACAGATGCCCCCTCTTTATAATGCTTACAGAGCAGGGGTTTTGCGTAGTAAGTTTTATAAAGATAAACCCAAAACGAAACTCCCAAAACTGATCTGGTCGAAGCTTGATTGATCTGAAACTTTGTCTTTTACAGCAATCCTCCTCAGCCCAAAAACTATGATCAAAACTTAGTCATCTTGAGATCCCTTCTGGCGATCTCTTTAAACCAAAAAAAAATCTTGGAATCTCATCTGGCGATTCCTTTTAACCAAACATGAAATATGAGGTCCCATCTAGCGACCTCCTTTGACAAATAGCGAAATACGAGATCCCTTCTGGCGATCTCCTTTAATCAACCTGGAATCCCATCTGGCGATTCCTTTTAACCATATGAAATATGAGGTCCCATCTGGCGACCCCCTTTGTCCAATATCAAAATGCGAGATCCATTCTGGCGATCTCCTTTAATCAACTTGGAATCCCATCTGGTGATTCCTTTTTAAACTATAAGAAATATGAGGTCCCATCTGGCGACCCCCTCTGACCAATATCGAAACACGAGATCCCTTCTGGCGATCTCCTTTAATCAACTTGGAATCCCATCTAGCGATTCCTTTTTAACTTTATGAAATATGAGGTCCCATCTGGCAACCCCCTCTGACCAATATCGAAACGCGAGATCCCTTCTGGCGATCTCCTTTGACAAATTAGAATCCCATCTGGTGATTCCTTTTTTAACTATATGAAATATGAGGTCTCATCTGGCGACCCCCTTTGACCAATATCGAAACGCGAGATCCCTTATGGCGATCTCCTTTAATCAACTTGGAATCACATCTGACGATTCCTTTTTAACTTTATGAAATATGAGGTCCCATCTGGCGATCTCCTTTAATCAACCTAGAATCCTATCTGGTGATTCCTTTTATTCAAAGCTGAAATATGAGGTCCCTTCTGGCGACCTCCGTTGACCAATATCGAAATACGAGATCCTTTCTGGCGATCTCAATCAACTTGAAATCCCATCTGGCGATTCCTTTTATTTAAAGTTGAAATATAAGGTCCCTTCTGGCGACCTTCTTTGATGAATATCGAAATACGAGATCCCTTCTGGTGATCTCCTTTAACAAACAAATCTTGGAATCCCATCTGGCGATCTCAATCAACTTGAAATCCCATCTGGTGATTCCTTTTATTTAAAGTTGAAATATAAGGTCCCTTCTGGCGACCTTCTTTGATGAATATCGAAATACGAGATCCCTTCTGGTGATCTCCTTTAACAAACAAATCTTGGAATCCCATCTGGCGATTCCTTTTAACCAAAGCTGAAAACATAAGATCCCTTCTGGCGATCTCCTTTAATCAAAAACCAAAAAATCTATTTTGTAAATCGGTCAACCTGGAATCCCATCTGGTGATTCCCTTTTACCGAAACTGATATCGTTGTCATTCTTCCTGATAGCAGGGTTTGAAAATTATTATTGTTATATATACACTTTCTCGTTGTTCTAGAATCAAAATCGTGATTCTTTGCTATTATCCACTCCATGATTCTTTCTTGATCCACAATCTTGTCGGAATGCACTAAGGTCTCCTCCTGTAACGATCCAAAAAAACATATATGCAATGATTTATGATTAGATGCCATGCATGCATTCATACGTGGTTTTGAAACATAGGCCCCATCCTCTTCTTCTAGTTCATAAGACTCCTTCTTAACATGAGCTTGCTTTTAAAGTCGTAGGTTGGATTCATCTCTCTTGTTGCCTCCTTTTTTTTTATTTTATTTTTTATCTATCATATTCTTGGAGAAAAAGTCTTTGACTTTCTACAAGTAGTCTTTTTCTCAAAATGTATGACTTGTCATTGCCTCTTTGTCATGCTTTTGTCAAATGCTTTAGCTTGGTTTTCAAATCTATAGGCTTCCGTCCAATTTTAAACACGTATTGCCCCCAGTGTAGGGGTGTGATCCTAGTCTAGGCTTTTATATAGAGAAGAAATTCATTCAGTCAATGATAAACTTTTTAGTGAGTGATGCGATAACAATAAGAAATGTACTGTTAGGATTAATGCAAAAACGATTGTTGTGAGATCAATGCAAAAAGAAAGAAGTCAATGGCCAAACTTTGCTTTATTGATTTAAGAGCCTACATCAAGCATAATATCTTTTTACAGAGTCAGAATTCACATGTCGAGCTAGGTCTTCTCCATCCATTTTAGCCAACTTCAGTGCTCCTCCTGAGAATGTCTTTTTTACTATGTAAGGACCCTCGTAATTTGGTGCCCATTTGCTTTGATCGTCTCCGGGTAGTGACAATATTTTCTTCAATACTAAATCCCCTTCTTGAAACAACCGCGGTCTAACCTTTTTATCATATGCCTTGGCCATTCATTTTTGGTAAAGTTGGTGATGACATATTGCAGCCATCCTCTTTTCACTGATCAGGTTCAGTTGCTCATATCTCACTTTGGCCCACTCGGCCTCTTCTAATTCGGAATCCATCAACACTCTTAATGACGAGATTTCTACTTTCAAAGGCATCACTGCCTCCAGACCGTACACCAAAGAATATGGGGTAGTCCCTGTCGAGGACCTGACTGTAGTGCGGTATGCATGAAGAGCAAACGACAACATCTCATGCCAATCTCTATATGTGACTACCATTTTCTGAATAATCTTTTTGATGTTCTTGTTGGCGGCTTCTACTGCGCCATTCGTTTTTGGTCGGTATGGTGAGGAATTTGAATGCTTGATTTTCCATTTAGTACACAGCTCCGCTATCATTTTGCCATTGAAATTCTGTGCATTATCTGTCACTATCTTTTCCGGAGGACCATATCGGCAAATCAGGTCTTTTTCTACAAACTTCTTCACTACCTTTTGTGTTACGTGGGCATATGAATTAGCTTCCACCCATTTCATGAAGTAGTCAATAGCTACGAGGATGAATCTATGACCATTACTAGCTTTTGGGTTAACAGGCCCAATCACGTCAATTCCCTACATTGCAAATGGCTAAGGAGATATTAGATTAAATAGTGGAGCTGGTGGCCTATTGACCTTGTCACTGTAAATTTGACATTTGTGACATTTTCTGACATAGTCTATACAATCTTTTCTAGTGTCATCCAAAAATAACCAGCCCTTTGAATTTTCCTTGCCATCATATGCCCGCTAGCATGGGTTGAGCAAATCCCCTCATGGACCTCTCGTAGTGCCTTTCTAGCATCTGCCTCATTCAAACACCTTAAAAGGGTTCCATCAAACGACCTTTTATATAAAATCTCTCCATCTAAATAGAAGTCTATAGCCAACCTTCTCAATGTTTTCTTATCCGTTTTAGAAGCTCCCACCGGATATTCATGATTTTGCACAAGATTCTTGATATCGTAATACCAAGGTTGTCCGTCTATCTCTCCTTCAACTAAGCAACAGTGAGCTGGATCATTTCTAATGTCAATGTGTACTGGTTGTACCTTGCACTTGGGATCAATGGTAGTCATAGCAGTTAGCGTGGCCAAAGCATCCGCAAAATGATTTCCCTCCCTTCCCAAATGGGTGAATCTAATTTCTTTAAATTCCTTTGCTAGCGTGGATAGGTATTCCTGTTACGGCCTCAACTTTTCATCTTTAGTTTGCCATTCCCCTTTAACCTGGCAGATGATCAACATTGAATCCCCATATACATCTATCTTCCTTATCTTCAGCTCCAATGCCGCTTCTAAACCGAGGATACAAGCTTCATACTCAGCTGTATTGTTGGTGCACTCGAAATGAAGTTTAACCGAAACTGGATATTGTTTCTTATTAGGAGAGATTATTACCGTATTGGCCCCGTTACCATATATATTCACTGCCCCGTCAAAAAACATGGTCCACCAATCTGTCTTCTCTTCTTCTTTTTCTATTAACAATATATCCTCATCGGGGAAATCAAAATCCAAAGGTTCGTAATCTTCGACAGCATTATCGGCCAGATGGTCCGCGATTGCACTCCCTTTTACGGTTTTCCTTGTCATGTACACGATGTCATATTCTGCTAATAAAACTTGCCACCTTGCAATTCAACTTGAGAGAAAGGGCTTGTTACAAATATATCTTAGAGGATCCACTTTTGAAATCAACCAAGTGGTATAGTATAACATATAATGTCACAACCTCTTTGCCGCCCACACCAACGCACAACAAAGCCTTTCTATCTCAGTGTATCTAGACTCACATTCAGTGAATTTCTTACTTAAGTAATAAATAGCTCTTTCCTTCCTTCCGGTTTCATCATGCTGACCCAATACGCATCCCATGGCTGCTTCAGTTACTGTTAGATATAATACTAGAGGTTTTCCTGATATAAGAGGAACCAGTAAAGGTGGATTTTGCAGATAATGCTTGATTTTATGGAATGCCTCCTCACATTCCTCGTTCCAGGTTCCCGGATTCTTTTTCCTTAGTAGTCGGAATATAAGTTCGCATGTTGTTGTTAGCTGAGCTATAAATCGAGCATTGTAGTTCAACCTTCCCAAGAATCCTCTTACTTCTTTCTCCGTCTTGGGGGATGACATAGCCTGGATGGCCTTTACTTTATCTGGATCCACTTCTATACCTCGATCACTTACCACAAATCCTAACAGCTTGCCCGATTTAACTCCGAATGAACATTTTGCAGGATTAAGCCTTAGTTCATACTTCCTCACCCTCTCAAATAACTTCCTCAAAACTTCCACATGGTCCTGTCCCTTTTTAGACTTGGCAATCATATCGTCTACATACACCTCAATTTCCTTGTACATCATGTCGTAGAATAAAGTCACCATTGCTCTTTGATATGTTGCTCCTGCGTTCTTCAAACCAAATGGCATGACCTTGTAGTAGTAGGTTCCCTAAGGCGTGACAAAAGTTGTTTTTGCCTTATCCTCTGGAGCCATTTTTATCTGGTTGTATCCTGAAAAGCCATCCATAAAGGAATAAGTGGAACTTCGGGCAGCGTTGTCCACTAAAACATCTATGTGGGGCAGAGGAAAGTCATCCTTAGGGCTAGCTTTATTTAAATTTCAAAAATCCACACAAACTCTAATCTTCCCCTCCTTCTTAGGAACCACAACAATGTTAGATACCCATTGTGGATATCTAACTACTTCTAGAAAGCCCGCATCCCATTGCTTCTCGAGTTCCGCCTTTACTTTGATCCAGACATCTGGGTGGGCCCTTCTCAGCTTCTGTTTGACTGGCTTACAACCATCTTCCAACAGTATCTTGTGTACTACAATATTTGTATCCAAACCGGGCATATCTTCGTAGGACCAAGCAAAGACATCTGAATATTCTTGCAATAGGGCGATCATTTTTGTCCTTTGTTCAGAAGTAATTAAGGTACCTATTTTCAACTCTTTCTTGAGCTGATCATTGCCCACATTAATGGTTTCGAGTTCCTCGGTGGTAGGCTTCTAGGCCTGTTCCTATTGTTGTACTAGCTTGGTGAATTCACTGATATTGCTTTCATCCCACTCTTCTTCTTCCATAGCTATTACATGCTCGTTCAAGTTTGGCCATTTATTCTTGATGCTAAATGTATGTGATGTTGTAGGAGATCTGCTTTCAAGATTCCTGAAAGTGGGAAGTGCTTGGTGTAAATGCAAAAAACGATTTTAAAAAGTGCATGATCTCATCATTTAAAGAAAAAAAGGTGGGCTCAATGACAAACACAAAATCCAGCTGACATCATGAGCCTTGATTGTCAACTAGAGGAAATAAAAACAAACATAAGCAATGACAAAAGCATGTTAAGGCAAACAAAGTTGGTTTACAGTTTGAAAACTACTGGAGCTTCTTGGGTCACCCAGTTCTGAAACTTCTCGCCCTGAGCCAACTTGTGCACAAAGGCCTTGTCGGAGACTTCTTCTAGTGTATGGACCGTCAGTTGTGGCAGCGCTTCATCTCCTTCTCCTGCTACTACTTTCATGTCCTCTTCTTCCTTCTCATTTTCCTCCAAGGTGTTTATACTCATTTATCATGTTGCATTATGTATGCAGCTTTTGGGAACGATACGCTAAGGGGAGGGATTTCTAGCTTTTCTTCCTCAGGCTCTCTTCCTTTAATTCTAGCCATCCTTCTTGCCCTTCTCCAACCAGCAGCCCACCGATAATCTTCTTGGTTAGGTTGATACCCTAGCCCAAATCTTTGATCAGCACTTTTCATCCTTGCCGGATTAACCCCTTCTAGTATCCTGGCGATAGTGTTATACTGAAATGGGATCCCGTGTTCCAAGAAGAATTGAGTTGCCATCCTTGTTGCTTTCGAGATCCTTGGCCTTCGTAGTACTGTGTTCTCCGGCACCCAATCAGTGTTCACAATCTCAAAAGCATGGATATTGTTATCCTTGCAATCATCTGCTTAGATAAAAGGCACAACCACATTTTTTATCATGGATATTGTCTCCTTAGCCTTGACAGTTACCAACATCCCATTCATGATATACTTCAGGCATTGATGCAATGACGAAGTTACTGCCCCCGCTGCATGAATCCAAGGTCTTCCCAACAACATACTATAGGAAGGGTGGATGTCCATAACCTGAAGTGTCACTAGGAACATTTGTGGTCCCACATATAGCTCCACTTCTAACGTCCCAATTATTGGCCTAGGCGAGCCATCATATGCTTTGGCTATCATGGTACTAGGCTTCATATGAGATTTATCGATCGGCATTTCCTCCAGAATGTGCTTTGGCAACACGTTAAGGGCCGAGCCATTATCGATGAGTACCTTTCCAATGAGGCAGTCCTTGCACCTAACCGTAATATATAAGGGCTTGTTATGTCTGGTACCTTCAACATCAAGCTCATCAGCTGTGAAGTATAGGTAATTAGTTACATAGATCCTCCCCACTAGATGCTCCATGGTTTTATGTTCAATGTCTTGGGGTACATATGCCTCATTCAATACCTTTTGCAAGGCGTTTCGATGCGACTCAGAGTTGAGTATCAAGGGCATAAGGGAGATCCTAGCTGGAGTCTTTTTTAATTGATCTACTATGCAATATTCGCTATGCTTGATCAACTTCAAGAATTCATTCGACTCCTTTTTCATTACCGGATTATTCACTTTTAGCATTTTGTCCAAATCTACCACATCTTTACCCTTTGCCTTCCTCCACTCCTCAGGCGTAAAGCAACGACCACTCCTGGTCAAACCACTTATCTCAGTCTGGAATAAAGGAAGAGGGGCTCGAACATTGGAGGCATACCCATAATTATAAGGCATGGCATTGTGATTCCCCTTCATGTAGGACGGTTTAACCAAGATCAGCCTTGGGGGCCCATTAGCTGTCTGTTGGACCCTGCATACTCCTGCCATCTCATCTTGACCTTCCATCATACTCACCTCACACCTGCTCTCCATGGGTTCAATCCTCAATTGTCCCATTCTCAACATTTTTGCAATCTTTTCGCAAAACTCAGCGCAATCCTCAATATGGTGTCCATCTCTTCCATGGAACTCACAGTAGTCACCTCCCTCCAAATGGCTTTCCACATTTGCCTCTAGAAATCCTGATCATACTAACATGTCGTACAACATTTTCATACGCACCTTCAACACCTTGCATTGATTTCCCACTTCGATCATGCCTATTCGACCACTATTTGGGGCATGCTTAGGCAATGTGTTTGAATTAACATTGGGTTTGTCTTCGAAGGATACCCATCCCATCTTAATAAGCTCCAATAACCTCTTCTTGAAAGCGTAGCAGGTTTCAATCCCATGCCCGAGATTGCCCCCATGGTACTCGCAAGTCAACTCGGGCTTGTACCAAATTGGGAATGGTGGTTGTAGTGGTAGTGTAGGGATAGGAGCTATCTGTCCAATGCTCAACAGTTTGGTGTACATGTCCTTCAAAGGCATGGGTAACGGCGGCAATTGTTCTGAAGTGTATCTTGTATGGGGTCTTTGGTAGTGATTTTAGTTGTTTGGCAGGTTATTTGTTCGATTAGGGGAAAAAAGGTTGGTTAAAGTTTATATGTGAGAATTGAGAGTTAGGTACTTGTGGATTATGGGAATCTACTCTCTTACCCTTATACCCCCCTTCTAAGTTGTTAATATCGCCTTCTCTCTTTCTTCCAATAAAACCCTTCTTTTCCATTGGCACCGCTATACGCCCAGCTTTAATCCCTTGCTCTATCCTTTTGGCTATTCGTACCGCATCATAGAAATGCTGAGAGGAGCTACCCATTAGATGCTCATAATAAGGTGCCTTGAAGGTATTGGCAAACAAGCTCACCATCTTTGTTTCTATCAAAGGGGGCTGGACATGTATTGCCTCATCCCTCTACCTTTGTGCATAAGCCCTTACTGACTCTTGACTCCTTTTCTCCATTGACATTAGACTTGTTCGATCAGGAGCGATTTCCATGTTGAACTTGTACTGCTTAAGGAAAGCCTCCACCAAGTCTCTCTAGCTCCTGATCCTGACACTATCTAACCTCATGTAGCAGCTCAAAGCGGACCCTGCGAGGCTATCTTGAAAGAAATAGATTAGCAGTTTATCATCGCGGATTACTTCCGCTATTTTATTGCAATAGGATCGAAGGTGAGTGTTTGGGCATTCCAAACCAGTGTACTTAATGAACTTTGGTATCCTAAAATCTTTTGGCACTACAATGTTTGGTACTAAACACACATCCGCTGCTCGCATGGGATCAAACCAGTCATTACCCTCAATTGCCCTTAATCTTTCTTCCAAGGCAAACAACTTGTCCTGGTCCATCAAATTAGGAGACCTATTATTCGGGATTCCCTCTGTTGTTAAGTCAACAGTGATTGGAGCCTGAGTTGGTTGGGTAGGGGTAATAGGCACAAAATGTTGTTCATTGGCCGAGTTTGCCTCCTGGTTTTGAGATGCTTGAGGGATGTGAGCTGCTGGTGCTCCTTCAGGTGGTTGTGCTGATGTTCCCTCCCCGTTCTTAGCTCTCAAAAGTTGCTCGAGTAGGTCAGTCAGCCTAGTAACTTCATTTTTTACGGATTCTAACTCGGTCTGATAGTGTGACTCTAAATGAGCTCTTTCTTCGTTCTCCATCCTTGACCTGGACCGGGTTTGGTGGATTCTGGATGTGGGACCTATGTTTCACGATCTGTAGATGTGTGCATAGATGTATGAGAAAAATGCATGATTGTGATAAGAATGCTTTGTTCATTGGGTATGGATGCAACCTTTTTGTGAACGAATAATAGCCATCACATTATAAGCATAGTTTCTCGTCACATTTCTTTGATAGGAGTTCTACCTTTCGAGTTGTTTGCTTGAATCATATTCACCAATAGACATATTTTGCATAAGAAGATGGGTCAACGCCCTTTTCATTAATGCTTGATACGTTCATTACATTTAGAAATAAAAAGAAATACAATATGTTAATCCCTTTCCTTCATAAACTCTTTAGCCAAAGGTAAGAAAGCAAAGCCACGATTCTTAATCTTCCCTAGAAAGGCATCGGTTTCAGCTAGGCTTCGGCGATAGCAAATGATGTGTCCTCCCACATTCCGCGCATTGATTCTAATAATTCAAGCATGTGCAGCAGCTTCGTCCATTTGCTCATTTGTCTTGGTCATCTTTTCTATGAGCAACATGTTGGTTCTGTTCAAAGCAGTGTTGTTGGCGTCGATTTGATCCTTGTGTTTTTCCATTGTTACTAGCTTCTCTTCTAAATACTTCACCTTTTCACGTTCTTTGTCAAGTTTTATCCTCATAACTTTTATCTCATTCTTCTTAACCGCTAACTCTGTTTCGACATCCTCGAAACCTCTCCTTTTACTTTCTTCTACAATCCCCGTAGAACGACTTTCCCACTCCATATATTTCTTATTCAAATCCTCATACTTCCCAATCCTATCCATCAGTTCGAACTGTACTTGCACCAATTTTTCTTGGTAATATTCTGCATTTTCTTGGCAATCGTTAAAGTCCATCTCCATTGCTTCAAGTTCAGAGCAACTTTGCATCCAATCCAAACTCATCCCTTTAAGCTCCTTCTCACTTCTTTCCCTAGCAATCTTCTCCTCACCTAGCTTGAACTCGAGCTTTGTTATTTTTGCATCTCTAGACTATATTTGCTCATCTAATGCTCTCCTTTTATCCTCTTCGAGCATCATTTCTTCCACCATTGCCTTATCTTTTCTGCTTTTGCTCAACTCTATTCGAAGTTTTTCCACTTGCCTTCTTAACTCATCTTCATTGTTAACCCTTTTTCTTTTAATAGGCTCTTCTACAGCTTGAGGAGATTTGGCTTCTACACAAGGCATGGCTGAAGCAGCTAAGTCTCTCCATTTTGCATATCCTTCGCTTGTACTTGGATCTTTTAAGCCTTCTATCTCAACTAAAACCAGATGCTTCCAATCCTGTTTGATAATCTCCAAAACCTCTTCTGCAATGGGATCTTTGAACAAACCAAAGAATTGAGCAATTCCCATAGTCCTGGGAACAAACTGCATGCCCCCAAGCTACCTTACCACTAAGGCAGGAGCATAACTCACATAACCTGTAATCCCTACTAATGGTACCCAACGTCTTTGTCCACAACTCATCAGGACCTTCACTGTTGTTACCCATGGGGCTCTCCACTTAAAACCACTATTAGGCAAACCTTCTAATTTGTCAACCCAACCTTGGTTGTCTAGATCTCCCTATTCTTCTTCTTCTACTAACTTTAGGGGTTTTTGGGTGAACCACCAAAAATTATTGAAGACAGGTTTTTTTGTTTCGATATGGCTAACCATCCAAATATACAACAATTGCATACAACATCTCATTGCTCCTTTTTCGGTCCTCCTACAATGGTTAAGCGTCAAAATCATTTCAGCTAACATAGCAGCCACTGGATTGATTTGCGTATTCTCATACTCTACATAAGCGGCAGCGGCCTCCAAACTCACTAAACCAGTCTGGCTTGGGAACAACACAAGGCCAAATATACCCAAAGCAATCAATCTCTCTCTTTCTAATTATGATTTCTTTTCCAATTCAAATTCTAACATCCTTCATTTCAAACTGGTACCATTATTTTCCAAAAACTTTTTCAAGTTGGAGATTCTGAGCAGTTTTGACAGTTCAGGGATGATCTTGTCGGATCTCAAAGGCAAATAAATCCGATACATGTTGTTTGGAAACTCGGTTAACAATCCATATTCTTCAACCGTGGGACATAGGTCTATGCTTCCAAAGGAAAAACATCGGTAGCCTGGATCCCAAAAATGAACTAAAGCTCGCACAGCTGGGCTTAAAACTTCTATCCTTGCGATTTCCACCAAACGTCTGTATTTCCTAAAAAATGCATCTTTATCTACATTCTGAAAATGAGTCTTTAATTTGTTCCCCTCACTGATAATGCAATTCAGGTTCTTGATTGGTGACATCTTCTTAGCATCGCTTCTAAGGCAGTCTCCTTCAGTCAATTGTGACAGTTCAGAATTTTTCCCATACTCTACGATGGAATATTTAGTGATGATGGCCATTTCGTTCACAAGTCCTATAATTCAAAAATGCATTGGGGTTAGACTTGTTTTGATGCAAAAGATATTATGGAACATACTCCCTAAGGATAGGTTCTAGTTCCTTTACGTGAGACATAGGGTAGGTTTACTACTGGGTCTTTAAAATGAGGGTCTCTTGCTGTTCCAGTGATCACCCTCATAAAGGCGATATGGAGGTTCAGCAGATAGTGGGATGGCATGTGTACCAATCACAATCAGTCTAAACACTCAGCAAAGAGTTGGGGTTTACACAAACTTTAAACCTTGACTCAAGTCATAAGACAAGCTGCTAGTTCCCCACTTAACTTAAAGTTACATTTGTGTGCCCTCAAAAACATAATAATAATAATAATAATAATAAAGTGATGCATGACTATACCATGTATGATAGAATGTAAAGATGCATGCTAAAGCTTTTAAACAAAGTATCATTCATATAAGAAAACAAAAACCAATAACGCATAGCATAAACAAACAAAATATCAAGCTTAGTCCTAAGTCTCCAGTGGAGTCGCCATCCTGTCGCACCCTCGCGGCGGAGCGCGGTGACCATTCGATTTAATTTCGGGGTTTTTCTTTTGTGTAAAGGAGTCGCCACCTAGTATTATGGTCACTAGGAACCCTAACTGGTCTCTTAGAGATTCTAAGGCAAGGGACTGGTTGCGTAAAGGGAAGGTATTAGCACCCCTAGTACGCCCTACCTAAGGTAAGCTGCTTGGTGTTTGGGTTGCTCTATAATTGCTATGGTGTTGGTGTTTTCTAATCCCATCAGTTTTTCTAGGTTTGATTCAAATAAAATTTATTTAGATAGAAATCCAAGGAGATTCCATGTGCTTTGAAAGCTCATTTTTCCCTTAGTATTTCAAGAGTTTGCAACTCGTAAATCGCAAGGAGGGAAAAAAAATTTAGAAATCTAGGGCGCTAAAAAATCTATATATATATATATATATATATTGTATTCTATACTCTCACGGCTCGTAAACCGTGGAGCAAAAACAAATAAATTGAAAATGTCCTCGATTATAATCAAGGCTTTTTCAAGGATGTGTGCGGATTTATTACTCCCAATAATATTTTGGATATTCGTCCTTTAAGGATTTCTTTATCCAAATATTAGCGGTGAATAATACATGAATTCCCCCCAAAATAGGATTTTTATATTTTTTTGGAATATTGGCCAATACCCTTTGGAGTTTTACAAACATGTTGTAAAATCCAGAAATGCAAGAAAATAATTTTTGGTTGTGTTTAAGAAATCCATGCAGAAACATATTTTTTGAAACTTCCAATATGTATATTTTTTTATATATATATATAAAAACGTTCAAACATATTAGAGTATTGGCCGTATGCAACACACAAGAAAACATTTTTTTTGTTAACGAAAACCGGGTATTTTAATACTGAATTTGTATTTCTACGGTATAAAAATACAAACCAATATTAAGTCATTTGGCCAAAAATATGCAGGAAAACCAACAATATTTTTTTCAAGATTTTTCAGAATATTTTCTCTTTTTGTTTCTTATATATATATATATATATATATATATATATATATATAGACACACACACACACACATATATAATATAATATATAATATAACATAATATATTATGTGGGCTGGGCTGGCCCAGATAAACAGGCCAGACTCAGCCCCAAAGGGTTGGGCCGGATTCGGCCCAACAAACTCCCCTCTTAGACCGGCCCAGACAACAAGACTGGGCCAGAACCATTCTGGCCCAAACAAAATTATTTCTGGGCCAGACGGGAAGAAAATAAACCCATAATGCTGGGCCAGCATCAGCCTGGCCCAACGCATAATTGACCGGGGGGAGGGGAATATCTTCCCCTCCCCTCCTCCTGCATGCGGAACCCGGCATGCAGGAGGAAAAAAACAAGTAAAATGCAAACAATGAGGGGGCAGAAAGTGTACCCGGCTCCGGGTGGCGCTGTGGCTATTCCCAAGCGGCGGAGAGAGGGAGATTTCGTCCTCTTCCCTTCTCCTCTGGTTTTCTTCCGTTCCTTCTTTCTCGGTTCGTTTTACCTGTGCTTACCCTCTTGTCTTCTCGGTTATGTTTTAAAAAAACTTCTCTCCCCGGTTTCAAACTTTCCCCTTCTCTTTCCTTTCTCTCTCTACTTCATTTCTCTCTTAGGCTCGTTCTCTCCCTCTCTCTCCTCCCTCTCAGTTTTGGTCTCCTTCCCCCCTCTTTTCGGGGTCTCCTCCCTGTCCTTTATAGGGGGGCAAAGGGCGCAGGACTGCATGGGGAGCGGGGTAGCGCCGGTCGGCTGGTCGGCGAGCGTGGCTGCCAGGGCGTGACTCTCCTGGCTTTGCGTCGTCCGAGGTGTATGGGCTTCAGGTCTTGTCAGCGCATGCGAGGAGAGAGGGGCACCGGACGATTAAACAAAGTTTCTTCCAATGCTGCACGTTCGAGGGGGAAGAAGAAAGGGGAACAGTGTTGTTCAAAACGGCACCGTTCGGCCTTCATTTTTTTTTAAATGTATGAAACGGCGTCGTTTTGGAGAAAACGCACCGTTTCATTTAAATGTGGTGCCAGACCACGCCAATTCTCAAATCAACCCTCAATTATCTTTTGTTCATTGCAATTGCATCCCTGCCAATTTCGATCCCCGCCCCCATAGTTGGCCGCGTTTTTCACTTTGGTTCTTGGCCTCTGATTTATGCAATTAAGCCCTCAATTGATCCATAAACTTCTAATTTCTTTAATTAGGCCCCCAGATCAATCCAATACAGCCCTCCTGTTTACGCGCCTCTTCCAATTTGGTCCCTGGTTTCGGATTTTCTCAATTAAGTCCCTAATTGGCCATTAAACTTCAATATTTATGCAATTAAGCCCCTGATTTGCCCCAATAAATTCCTAAAAAATATATTTTGGCCCCAAAACTTAAATTTCTTCTAATTAAAGCCCAAATTGACTTAAAAATCAATTTTTCTTGCAATCAAATCCCCTATAAATTCAATTAAAAATCCAATTAAGTCCATAAACATCCAAATTTGGACTTTTCTCCTCAAACTTCCAATTTTCTTATCCAACAGGGCTCTCATCATTCAAGAATATACTATCAAAAAATCCATCTTTGTATTTTTAACCTCCTTGACCAATTTTTCTGACCATTTTCTGAGCACTTATTCTGCCTCCTGTTATTTTTCTAACCTCTTTTGGTTATTTATTTTATTTTTTGTGGGGACCCAAAAATGGGTTACAACAATAGGGTTTAGATATCCTCTGATAATAAAGTCAATAATTTTTAATAAAGAATTATAATAAATGCTAGAATAAATTTTAAGTTCCGAGAACAAATATGTTTATTCTTGTTTTTGTATAATAAATACTTTAAAAATAAAAATGCAAATGTTTAAATAATAGAAATTATAAATTTTTTACTTGGATGTTTTATGAGGTATTTATAATCCACAAACCTTATTATTTTGATGAAATGAAGAAATTAAAAATTCATTTTTTTTAATAATATTAATAAAAAATAAATATTTTTTACATCTATTAATAAAATAAAAATTTGATCGGCTATTAGCAGAGTTCATCAAACTCCCATCCACCTGAACTCATGAGTAACCTAAAAATATTAGATTTAGACACAAGACTCATCCACCTATCAGTGAATTACAGCACATTCCTATAGTTGAGGCCAGGTTATTCACACACGCAAGCAATGGTGCAGGTGGAAATATGATCAACGAGCAAGATAAGTAACTAGGCCAGCAAAATTGTCAAGCCTATGGTACTGTCCCACATCAGCATGTTTTATAAGCATTAAGACACTAGCGTGTCCCACATCAGCATGTGCCATGTTTTATTACTAATGTTGGGCTCTTTGAAGCTAAATGAACTCCGAAAGCCTTTAACTTGATTTTTGAAGCCTGGGTCTCGAAATTAAGCACCAGATGCAACAATTTCTTCTCTCATTGTTTTCGAATATGATTGATAAGCGATCCATATATCTGCTCATTTCCTGTCAAGCAAGGATTGATTAAGGTGAGAAGGGTTTAATAGGACATAACTCCTGCTTAACAAAAAGATGGTAAGAAAAAAACAAATTAAGAATTACAAAAAGATTGTATACAAACCGCGACTAATTAAGAATAATTCACGCTACTGCAAGTGGACAGTACGTTAGAAGTGGAGAGTAAATACCGAACAATTTGTTCTCTCTCTTTTTGAACTGAATATTGAATAAATTTAGGATGGGCTTGAGAGGAATAACTCTTAAACAGATTTAGGGTTTATAAAGTAGTCTACAAAATCCTTCGAGGGAATTAATGGCCTATCCTTGTTTATATATGGAAATCTTGTTGTTCACTAGCAAAACCATTCGAAGCAGATAAATGCAGGAAGCAAGGGTGTACATGAGTTCGGGGGCCCTTTTAAGTACATCATCAATCGAGATTAGGCATAGTTTGCCACCAATAATTGATGTTTAGGCGACTAATAACACTGTGATGCTAGTTGGCAATGGAAAATGGATTAAGTTTTGGCTTGATGACTGGACAGGCAATGGCAGATTGGCAGAGAAGTTCCCTACTCTATTTCAGTTGTCCAACGATAAAGACGCCAGCCTAGAAAAGATGGGAATGTGGGATGGTCATGCATGGTGCTGGGTTTTCTCCTGGATCAGAGATTTGAGAGGCCGGAATACTGGACTTCTTACTCAAATGTACGCTATTCTGTCAAGAATGCAACTGGACAAAGAAGCAGAGGATCGGCTTGTCTGGAAAGCCAATAACACAGGAAGATACTCGGTTAAATCTCTATGTGGGCTTTTATCTCCTAGTTCTCCATTGAACACTGTCTTCTCCTTTAAGGGGATTTGGAGAGGTCTCGTCCCACCTAAAGTAGAGGTTTTTTGCTGGATGGCCATCATCAACAAAATCAACACCCGCAGCATGTTAGTTAAAAGAGGCATACTGGATATCTCAGCTGCAATCTGTCCGATCTGCTTGGCTGAGGAAGAAATGGTCGACCACCTTTTTATTCATTGCTACAAGCACTGGCTCATTTGGTCTAAAATCATCAATTGGTGGGGCTTAGCTTGGTGTTGTCCAAGGAACTTGGCAAATCTCTTCTCTCAGTGGGACTCTTTGGTTTATGGCAAATTTCAAAAAAAAGTATGGGTGATGTTGTTCTTTTCTGCGACATGGTCTATGTGGCTTCTTCGCAATGATGTAATATTTAAGCAGAAGATCCCAGATTATGATACTTTGTTCTTCCTTATTGTTACTCGGCTTTGCTTATGGTTAAAGGCTATTGAACCGGATTTTCCCTACTCCTCCTCAGATTTGCTTCGATCTGCTGAAGGTCTGGTTCGGTGGACTAATTCTCAAAAGTTGAGGATTGGTATTATGTGGTCTCCCCCTATGACGAATAGATTCAAATGGAATGTTGATGGATCCTCTATCGGAAAACCTGGCCCCTCCGGAATAGGTGGTGTTTTGCGGAATCATCATGGAATACTTTTAGGTATTTTTTCTATGCCGATTGGGATCTTAGACTCTAATGTAGCTGAGCTGAGAGCAGTAGTCAAAGCTATCGAATTGTCAGCCTCTAACTGCTTCTTACATCATAAACATATTATTATCGAATCTGATTCTGCCAATGTCATTAGCTGGATGAATAATTCTTATAATAGGCCTTGGATTCATCATAAACTCTTCTCTTCAGCTCAGAGGCTAGCTTCATGTTTTGATTCAATCACCTACTCTCATTCTTACCGGGAAAGCAATCACATGGCAGATCATCTCGCTAAACAAGGAGTGCACAGAATATCTGATTTTGTGGCTTGGCTATGACCCTCATAGATAATTTATCGGTACTTTGTTTAATCCAATGCAGATTATGTTGATTGGGGCATTCTTTTGGCTCCTATGTAGGAACCAGATGGTGGAAGGTTTTTATTGAGTTTGTAGGGTTTATGTTAAATAGGTTTGCTAGCTAATTCAGCAAACTTTTTCTCTGTGTAATGATTGCATTGCACAATTTTGCATTACTTAATAATATCAGCTTCTTTCAAAAAAAAAATAATTGATGTTTAGGCATAAAGAAAAGTTTGTAATTCACATTAGAATTCTTTTCTGTTCAGATTTTTCCTCAAAACATTCAAATTGAGAAGTTTATAAAGCAAATGGAAATATAGGATTTCTCACATGTCGTAAAAGACAGAAGGATGACGTCTCGTTCTTTATTGAACAAGCCACACCATGATAAAAAAACATGGGGATTATTACAAGAAAACATACAAGAGACGAGGGACAGACATCGTTGTCATATTGCAAGGAAGATTCTCCTTGTCTAAACTTCTCTAATCACTCATAAAGCAACAAATTAAGATGACCGAGCTAGGGCTAACCAACTCAACCTCAACAACTCAGTGTAGGAGGAACATCTTGAACCAATACGCCGAGTATTTCATATATCTCTTTAAATTGTTCTTGAAATCAATATAAATCATGCCAAAACGGACGGTATATCCAGCATCCCATTCAAAATCGTCCCAAAATGCCCATTGATAGTATCCCTTCACATTAGCTCCCTCCCTGCACCAGGAAGAAAACCATGACTACTCTTCTTCAACATCAATGCTAGTGCCTAAGGGTTATTTTGGTGTAAATTGTGACTTCTCTTTCCAGAATTTTTCAAAAGAAAGAAAATAGTTAATTTGTTTTGAATTTTTTATAAATAAAACCTTCCCTGGAGCACTCCAACCTAATTATTTTGTTTGATGTTCGGCAATTAATCATCTATTTTAATGTTTTTGAAAACAGAAAGCAATAACATATATCAGAGAATGAGGGCTCACTTGATGGCTTTTGAAAGATATTGCAGATGGCTAGCTAAGTATCTTATTCTTAGCCCATCTTTCAGAGCTTCTTTAACTGGCAATGATGCATTATTTGCATCAGCAAGACCTGTAAATCAAGGAAGATTCAACAACATATCAGCTCTGGATATTATTAAGAAAAAATTCCATAATAATAGACGTACTTGTCATAAAGTATTAAAGATGCACAACTGCTCTTAAGTATTACCATTCTCAGTAATGTAAACCGGAGGGTTCTTGTACTTGTCCCTTACATACAGCATAAGGTCATAAATTCCCTTCGGATAGATGAATAGCCAATTCAAAGCTGTCTGTGAAACAATAACATAGAATTTCCTTAGCAAATAATTACGCCCTGTTCTTTTTGGACAAACTAATTAATGTGTAAAAATAGGAACATCTATAGAAGAAAATCCTTCCCATTTTTCTTTCATTTGAGCTCAGTGGAAGGTGATAGATTAATTATGATATGAAGCATGGAATTGGGAAAGAAAGTACCGGTGTACCGATAGGATGTCCCCCCTTGGAAGCTGGGGTAAAAAATTAAAATGACCCTTTAGAGTGTATTTATATATATTAAGGCTTAAACGAAGAAAAATAATTAAATGAGAATATATTTTATTTTCTTAGCTTACTTGAGAGAATGGTATGGGAATCTCCAGAGTAACTAAAGTTGATTTTATTAGGAGCTGGATTGTTTGCTGCATAATTTGTAGTGTAGTAATTCACACCAAGAAAATCTATTGACCCTTTTACCAAAGCAGATTCCTCTTTAGTAAATTTGGGTAGTCGATGTCCCACTATAGCTTTCATGGTCTCAGGATAATCTCCGTAAGTAAGTGGATTCGCAAACCTGCACAGTTTTGTGACGATTAAGGTGTGACTGTTGCTATCATGATAGCCAAAATGTGATGCAACCGCCTAGGATTTTTAAGGGCAGATTTTAAGAAAAAGGGTAAGAGCACGTTATGATGAGCACGCATCGAAAAATCACAGGGAGAAACTAACTAGCGAGATGAAAATTAGTGTCAAGAACTTACCAACCAAACAGAAAATCAAGTTCTCTATAGGCTGCTTTGATATCTTCCTCTGATTTTGGAGATTTTGGTATAAACCAGTTTGTCACTATAGTGATCCCAATTTTTCCCTTTTGAGAAGCCTGCAATTAAAAATGAAATATCCCCTTAAGTTCACAGCCTTTTCTTGTCAAGAAGTCTCACTTTTGCTTTGTTTAATTTATTTACAGTGCATCATGATTTATTATGGATTTCATTGCACACAGCTCCAGGTATGCACGCAAACCTGATATTTCTCCCTGTACAATTTCACAGCAGCTGCATGTCCAAGAATCAAGTTATGGGCTACCATGTAGGGTTCTGTACCGGAGTTACCGAGCGTGCAGTTTCCGACATAGTTAGAGCAACGGCCTGGAGCGAAAGTACCGCCATTGTAGCCATTGTTGCTGAACGAGTACGGCTCATTAAATGTGCACCAGTGCTTCACTCGATCGCCAAATGTTTTGAAGCAAAAGTCCGCATAGGCAAGGTAATCATCCCTAATACATTAATCTTACCAGTTAATTAAGTGATATGAGATCTTGAACATTATGACAATAGTAATTAGATTAAAATTACATTCGCCTATATTGTTATGTATCTTACACAGCTTTGGAGCTTAGGAATCCGGAATACTCATCGTCAAGTGCTTGTGGAAGATCCCAGTGAAACAATGTTACAAAAGGTGTTATGCCTGTGCATAATTAACATTAATCAGAAACCAAAAACAAATATCAATGGTAGAGCTTGGAGTACTGCAAGGTAGATCACCATTAGCTAAGAGCTCATTGATGAGATTGTTGTAGAATCTGACACCCAGAGGGTTCACTCCTCCACTAATTTTTCCCTCTGAAAATGAAAGAAGAATCAATTATGAATATCATATGAACATAATTGTGATGCCGAAGAAATTGATTTGAGTGATTTTCGTACTCGGTAACACTCTTGACCATGAGATGGAGAACCTGAAGGAGTCCAAGCCAATTTTTTTCATCAATTGTATGTCCTCCTAAGACATTTTATACTAAATATTAGTAAAACGGAATTTCCTTAGAATATACATATATAAGTTTGCTATATGATACGAAGATATACATGGTGGAAAATTGACTGGCCATACCTTGTATCGATGATAAAAGTCGATAGCTACATTTCCTGTGCTATGGTCCCAAATTTTCTCTACAAGTACATCGTAATTTTTATTTTTAATCCAAGTTCCCCGTTAAATGGATAGTAAAATTGCATATAAAAGCCCAGAAGCCAAGTTTAGAGAAATGGACCTGGATGCTGTTTAGTGAAGGTGTCCCAAATACTTGGTCCCTTTCCATCAATATATGCAGCTCCTTCAGACTTAGAAACACAGAAAAAGCAAGGGGTAAATACAAGCATATGAAAGCAAGAAAATGCTCAAGGTTCACCGCGTAATTAAACGCAGCAACAAGTTCATTGCACTGACTCTAAGTGCTGTGTACCTGATAAGCAGCAGTGCCAGCTCCAAACGTGAAATCTTTCGGAAAACTTGTCCTGTTGAAGGGCATTGAGTAACGGCTAGGTTTTGCACCGTGGGTGCTCGCTAACAAGCCAGCAACGACTACGAAAGGGAGGAGGAAGGCTCCTTGAATATTTGCCATTACTCGATAGCTTGAATGCTACAACTTCACTTCAAGCCCCTTTATATTGTTACAAAAGGTGCCTTTTCACTCGTTCTGAATTATTATTAATTCTTGATGGAGACTATTCTCATAATGTATCTATCCATCTTATCAACAATAATATATCAAAGATTATTTGTGCCAACTGGATTTTTCTGATCCAGGCTAGCTAGACTGTATAGCCATTACTACCCAGGTAGGTTTGATATATTTGTTGTCATGTTTTATATATTGTTGTCATGTTTTATACAATATAATTGGCATTAATTATGAACGTTGTGAGATTTGAGTGCACGGAGATTAGGGTTGAGAGCTATTCCAAAAGTCGCATTAACAAAATACTAATAGGTGTGTCTACATAATTGTAGCTATATTCATAAAATACTATTTATTAAAATAATATTTTTTTAATTATTTTTTTTTAATTTGAACCTTTAATAACTTGATCTTATTTTTATTTAGTTTTTTTTTCAATTTCATCATTTTATATTAAATTATTTTATATTGATGTACATAATTAAATCATAATTAAATGTACAGCTATATTATTTTAAAATCCATAAAATCTTGTACAATTTCCAAAACATATCTTGTTTCATATATTATTTTAAATCCTTTCTCGATATGGATGCCATATTATGTAATAGAATACGACTGTTTAGACTTGTTCTATTCTAAAATCTTTTCTTGGCAATTTGGTCTATCTTTTACGATATTCTTGTCTCGTGACTAGCAAGACAAATCGGTTAATTTTATAACAAAACTAGACAAAGCATTAATAGTCCATGATTTTCAAATCTTTTTTCGTTTTCAGCTGCTTTCTTATAAATGTATATTCATAGAGATTGAATGAAAAATGTTCTGTTTTGACTTTTCACATTGTTCGGGCTGTCACACTTCGCATACCCAAGAAAATTGTTTGCTATATATCACCGAATTTAAAGAATCTACAGCGAGAATCATTAACGAAACTGCGTATCAGGAGGGAAATGTCACCCTTAATTTTTTGTAGTTCCAAGTTTAGTATTACTTCTGATCTCTCTCTCTCTTGTTGGTGGCGTGAGCTATTCTGATATATATGTTTAGAGTAATTATAAGGACTAGATTTGAGCGATATCTAATTGAAAAACCAGAGATCCTAAGATTCAATAGCATATTCGGTGCTCCTAAATTGCTGGAGAGAAAAACCAGAGGTGACTGGAAGCCATGATTAATGCTAATGAGCTAGTGGAGCATGGGCAACATGAAAATTCAATGCTGCCATCTTAGAAGACTTAACGACTAAAATGACACGAGTGCACAACATGGGATAATCTTGAATTTGATAGGGGTGTAGATATCTTTGTTAAAATAATTAATATCAACTACAAAAAGTATGCTAAAATTCTCAATGATCTTTTTATTATGAGTGCTTAGTGTTGTCGCACATCCCTGCACGCGTTGATGGCGATTTTTTGTTTGTTTGTTTGATTTGGTCTTGGGAGTCGCCACCTAGTATTTGATTGGTAAGTGGGTCTTGTGAGTAGCATTGGTTTTTGTCAGAGATTCACGAGTAAGGGACTGATTGTGGTTAGGAAAGGTATTAGCACCCCTAGTGTACCCTAAATGAGGTAAGCTGCTTCGCGTTTTGATGTGATATGAAAATTTGAAATATTAGTCAAATTCTTAAGTCTTTAATAAATCAGTTATTAAATCTAAAAATATATGTAGAAACGTGTTCTTATATTTTCATGGGAAGTACAACATGATTTTATTTGTCTTTAAAATACTTGACCATATACAAATTAAAACACTTATTAATTTTTTCTTCTTTTTATTATTTTTCTTTTTTTAATTTTAACATTTAAAGAAAACATACATAAAAGAAAATACAAACACACACACTAACATCACTTTTTTACTATGCTCAACTCACACCATTTTTACATGTTTTAAAAAAACAAAAAATTAAAATGTATCAAATACAATTAAAAAATTACAAAATAAGCCCCTTCCTTGTTGGTTGTGAGGACCACAATCACCTGTAACAACAACAAAATCGGAACAACACAGTCGATCCTCCCCTTTTTAGATATGTTTCTTCCCCTTTTGGATCTGCTTCTCTCTCTACAAATTTACCTCTTTTTTTTCTTTGGTTTCGCCTTCTTAGTTTCAGATAGTTGATGAAAAGACCAAGAGGCTGCCGATGATTGGGCTTTTGTTGCGTCTGTGCAGCTACTGGTAGCTAGTTCGGGTCTTGACGATGACGAGGGCCTACAGGCTGTTAGGCGGCGTCTTTGGTGGTTGAGAGAGGTGTTAGTCAGATTTGGGGAAAGGAATGTTGCTAACCGGTTGCTGTTGATGAGACCAGAGGAGAAGAAGATGCTGCTGATGAGAAGGTTTCGATGTTGATGGTGGGTTTCTTTCGGGCTGTGAGATGAAGAGATCGGGAAGTGAGGCTGTTCTATGGGGGAAGAATAACTAGTAAAAGGGGTGTTGGTTTTGGGGGGAAAGGCCGGTGAGTAGGGAAAGAAAAGGCTTTGGCTGGTGAGAGAGGAGAAGGTTTGTGTGGCTTTTTAGGAGAGTCCTGCAAGGGAAGGAGAGCTCTGGTTTTTTCAAAAGGAGGGCAGCTGATTGGTTTTGGGAGGAAAAAAATTTCAAAAAAGATGGGGGCAGCAGCTATGTGTGTTTAGGGTTTTTTTTTTCTTTTGTTCCCCCCTAATTGTTTGTGCAAAATCACTCCCTTGTCAAGTTTTTTTTCTTTCTTTTGTGTGTGTTGTGACCTCTATTTATAGGTAAAGTCGCTTGGTCCCCAAAACACATTAGTCCCCTAACTTCTTTATTTTTTATCAATTTTGATTTTTTGTATTTTTGAAAGCGAGCAATATCAACATTGACTGGAAAATCAGTGATTGTAAAATTAACGCGTTAAAAGTTAAACACATTCAAAATATGTTTGAAAATTTAAATTCTTCTGAGATGATGTTGAAATGCTAAAAACGATGCAAATATATCAAAAATGCATTTTTTTAGGGTTTTCATTGTTTTTTTTTACTATTTTTGGTTTTTTTAAAAAATTTAGCAAAACATCGGGTCAGAAATTGGGTAGCAACAAATGCCCCTCTTTACAATGCTTACGAATAAAAAATTCCTTAATGTTTTGCATAGTAAGCTTCGAAAGAAAACAAAAGGTCTTCCTGGCTTGTTGAGTGATCCACTCATTTCAAAACTTTGTCTTTTTTCGATATAAAGATGTGTGTGTGGTCTCATTGTAATGGGTGACCTACCTAGAAAAAATAATGGTCTCATTGTGATGGGTGACCTACCCAAGTGGAAAAAATGATAGTCTCATTATGATGGGTGACCTACCTAAAGAAAAAAAATGATGGTCTCATTGTGATGGGTGACCTACCTAGAAAATATGATGGAAGATGATGGTCTTAGTATGATGGGTGACCTACCTAGATGGAAGATGATGGTCTTATTATGATGGGTGACCTATAAAAATATGAAGTGGTCTCATTGTAATGGGTGACCTGCTCAAATGAAAGATGAAATGTGGTCTCTTTATAATGGGCGATCTACTCAAATGATAGAATGTGACTTACATGGCAAAAAGACTTGGTTGGAGAAGTCCTAACAGGATAAAGCTGACAAACTTGGCACTTCCTAGTCATAAGGTTGACTTGAAGACTCCTCTTGATGACATGGTTAATCTCCTCATTTCTTTAAGATTTTTCTAATGGTAGGGTTCATCTCATTCTTTTCTCGATCCAAGATCAAAATTCATGATTCTTTATTATTATCAACTCAATGATTCTCTCTTTTTTTTTCTTTTCTTTTTCACAATCTTGCTGGACTTCATTGAGGATTTTCCTGCACAAATCACAAATATATGCAATGCTTTGAGGTTAGATGACATGCATGCTAACACGACTAAATGATTGATATCTTATCCCAAGTGCAGGAGTGTCGAAGTAATAAATAACCCGGCAAGACCGGGGTCAAACTATATGGAGGTTAACTATATAAATTATAAACAACAACAACAACAACGATGATGATGATGAGGTAAAAAGGACTTTGAGATGTAAGATTAATGTGAAGATTAAACAATGATAAAAACAGTTGTCAAGGTTAGAAGATTCACTAATGGTATTTCAAATAAGTATACTATAACCTCTTTTTATTACTCAACTGAAAACCACACATAAAAGATGTTCCATTCGGATGATTTGTCATTAATAGCTCATTATAAATTATTAACATGATTATATTAATTATCTTATTTAAGTAACACCAAACTTTTAAATATTGTCCGGAATTCATGATACTAACTTGTGTTAACAACAAATCAAGTTCCTTTCATAGCACAAGTGTATGTTATACCATACGGTTGTCTATGAAAGTGCCAAGCATTTGTTGTACCAAGTGTTATACAACACAAATTTAGATTAACCATTTAACAAGCAAGGTATTAAGAATTAGTAAGATAAAAAGATAAGACATGTTAATAACAAACTTTTTTTGATATAAACATTGAAGTCCATGTTGAGCTTATATTATACATATTTTAACACCATTAGTGAAACCTTTTCACCTTGACATAATAAACTTAGCTAAACATAATGAAAAAGATAAACATAAATAAACAACATAAGAACATAAGTATAGTAAAGGAAATGAAAAACATAAACACGAGATTAAGGAAAATATAACATGAAATAAAACTTAAACATTACAAAAATATAAAGAAAGAAATAAAGAGAATGGTCTTGATATAAACAACCAAGATACCTATATGCATGGCAAATGCCTCCTTTTATAGGCCAAAATTTGGAACTATTAATTTGATGACTAATTGTTGAGTGGGTGACCACATCTTGACTTGGTGACAATCCTTATCTTCTTGTCTGAACAAAATATCATTGCTAACGTCAGAATTTTAATAGATTTATGTCATAAAAGTTCTAGGAAATTGTCTCAACTTTCTAACAAAAAAAGAATCAGTGCATTTTGACTTCTAGAACTCAAGATATGGGCTGAACATTGAACAATATCTAGGCTGTAGGACAGATTCGGACTTCTCCGTTGTTGCTGTAATTGGAACTTGAAAATGGCCTTTTTGAATCTTTCACTCTGTATGAAAGTTTTAGGCCTATGTCTTAGCTTTGCATCCATATAAAGTAGACCTAAATCCAAGTTCTACAACTCCAGTTATGACCCAATGACTGAACAGTGTTCCAGTTTGGACTAAATCAACATCTCTTTTGTAAGCTTAGCCCTCTATTTGTCTTCTCAATTTCAGTAGTTAAACTCATCAATCAATCCCTTGATTTATATGATAGACCTGCATTTAAGATAAACATTTCCCATAAATTAAAGGTATCTTATATTATTAGATATGTTATTATAAAACATGCTCTAGTTTAGGAGTTATTGATACTTCAATTGCAAAATGATGATATAAAACCTTGATAAAAATACACTTTTAAGTACCAATCATATGCATCCTTACCTAATTTGAAATATAGGTCTCCCCTCTTTCATGTTCTATCGTCATAGGGTGCCTTTGTTTGCATTTCAAAGCCTTTTTTGTTCTTTTGATTAACCAGCTCATCCATGTGTTAGCCTTTAACTCAACTGTAAGCGCAGTGCCTTTCCTAGGCTGTGCAAAACAATTACTGCTTTCATTGCTTATCAAACTAGATAATGCCCCCAAGTATGGTGTTGCTTGATTCTATGAAGGAGCGTAACAAATCATTCATCTCCTTGATTCTAATTAGTTATGTGCATCTTGTTAACACCATTTAAGAGGTTTTTTCAGTGTCCTCCTCATCTGAGATTGTTAATTAGCCATGAACTTGCCTTTGAAACAATACTCTTCAAGTATATGTTATCATTAGCCTTCTTGGAAATCATCCAACCGTCCAAGCATGCATCTCATAGCTTGTAGTGAAGGACTCATCGTTGTATGCTCAGTGTTTCTTAATAAGATCTTCCCAACCCATCTAATCAGATCATGAAAAGAAATGCATTGGAATTATTAATGATGTTTACTTTATCACCCATATTCATGCGGTGAAGTGCACATTTGAGCTTTAAAACAGATGGTCCTATAGTCGATTTTGGTGGGTGTATCCTTCCAACATTCATTCAAAGTCATAGACATGTTGGAGATGATAAACCAAGATGCAGATATGAAGATATCCTTTAAGTGCAACACTGCTCATGAATTGCTGCTGAAATTCACTTAGATCATGGATTGTCTTTGAACAACATTACCCCTAATAATATATGAATGTGCTTGTTCATTGATTATCTTTCTTTGAACACAATTGTCCTCAGTTCATTGATTCATCTTCTAATCATCTTTGCCTCCAGCTAATCTGAATACTGCATTTTTTCTTCTCATGGTCCACTTATTGCCCCCAGGTGGTCAACTTTTTAAGGAGTGTTGAGAAGTGTTCATGTCATTTCTGTTAAGGATTTTGCAAACTCAATCCATGTTTTGTTTGACAACATTTCTTACTTTGAAATCAAATCTCATATTTCAAAGGTCATGTCTATTCAAGTCTAATTGTTTAAATTAAATCAAAGAGATGTCAATTTTTTAAAGTATTTTTGAAAATCAAGCTTATTGGTCAAAGATCCAACACACGCTATTCAATATACTCATTTGATTGTCTTGTATTTTGAAAACAGAAATGACCCGTTGTAAGATTAAAATGGTTTTTCCTATGGTTCTTTGTGTTAATTTTAATCTTTGATTTTAGGTGTGTCATTTGATGGTCTATGAATAAGGTGACCTTTTATGGATTTTTTTTTATATAAAAAAAAAACAGGATGTTTTAAGTCAAAACTTGAGGCTTTATCAAGAAATATTGTTTGTTTTTCTTAGCACCAATTTTATCAGCATGCATAATAATCAGTAGCTTGATGAAGTCATGACCCTTATGGAACAACTCTTCTAGTTTTGAGATCGCCATTTATTGGTTCAGATTGCTGACTTGATTAAAAAGGGCTTTTTAAAGCACATAATGCAGCCTATGGTTCATGGCTCTGAAAGAAATGGAAATTCACAGACTCAAAAGGTGTTTGAGGGTTTTAAAGACCTAGGATCAACATCAACTATTCATCAACTCTCTCTCTCTTGTTGTCATTATAGAGAAAGTGACATATATCCTTGTTAATCTTAAAGATCAAAATTCTCTTAACATAGGTCATAATGCAAATCCAACTTTTTCTTCAATGAATAACCAATATAATCTTTTTGAAGACATTAGAGGCTTTATCATAGACACCAAAAGACATGAAGCTTGATTTTTTTTTTTGCTGACTTTTAGCATTTTCTATATCTTTTCTCAATTGAAAATTTTTTTTTCTCTTCCTAGACTTGATAGGCGTTCTCCTATCTTTATCCTTGACTTGCCTTTAAGTGTTGGTAATTTCCACTTTTTTTTTCCTTTTTTTTAGCCTTTCTCAAAGATTTCTTAAATGCCTTCAGTCTATGCATCCTTTCTTTTAGCCCTATCTCAATCATTGGACTTTTGTTCTAAGCCTTTATCCATTAATCATATCAGTGTCTTCAAAATACCTATCATTTGCCCCCAGTGTAGGGTGTGATCCTAATCAAGGTTTCTTGAAAGAAATATTCTATTAGGCTCAAAATGGGTTTGCAAAGGATAAATATCTTTAGAAAGTGAAGGGATGAATAAAGATAGCCTTTTTCTCATTTCAAGCCAGGTTAGTTAGAATCAATAAATTTTGACCTCCTCTAGTGTAATAATTTGGACTTGTAAGAATCATGATTCACGAGTCTATAACTACCAAATCCACTACGTGTCATTATGCATATTGCAAAAACTTAGTTACATTATGTGTGATTCCATTTTATAGAGGGCTCAAAATTTGTTTGGTCACCTCATGTCATTTTAACAAATATTGAGTAATTTCTATAATCAAAACACTTTTAATCTTCAGGATTGACTAGAATTAATTTTGCATGTTGGAGTTTGATCAAAATATTTTGTCAAAATACCATTTTGAAAAAAGCATCTCTTGATTTCAAAACAACAAGAAGAAAAAGAAAAGACATGTTTCGTTCAAGGATGAGATGTGACCCTAAAACAAAATGGAAAATGGCAAAAATCCATAACAAAAATGATTAACAGTTTAACACCCTTCTTTGATCAACTACTCTGGCAATATCTCTATTTTTCCAAGAAATTTTGATCACCTTCAGAGTCATCTCCTAATTCATCTCTCTTCTTTGTTATGAAATTCATGACAGAACCTTCAATATTTCCCCTATCCATTACTTGTTCAATGCTTTCGGCGATCTTCACAACATCATGTCAATCTTCCAATGTTATGGTTGTTGTTTTAGGATTGTTAGAAACCTTCCAACAGCTAGGTAATCTTGGCAGTGCCAAAAAACATGTTGCATCACCATTACCGACGTGTGGAATCTCACATTGTCAAAACTAGAAGAGAACTTGATGAATCTAAAACTCTTTTGTCTCAATCTTTGATTGCTCACTGATAGTGCAACAAATAAACTCCTACAAGGGGAGTTCTCCTCTATTGAAGTTTTAGTCTTCTTCTTCCTTTTCAACCCAGGTTTGTTTTTCAAAAAACAGACACTAGTAGGAGAAAATTATAGACGATCTGAAGCTACTGCATCCCTTATTGGATTTCCCAATTATAGAGCCGTAAACAGTTTCTATAGGGAGAGCTTTGCTACATAGAAGTTGGACGACTGCTCATGTTTTCAGACCGGGTCTGACTCTTTTTCCTACTATAGTGTTTCAGTGCTAAAATTAGTGGGGTTAATTTTTGTATCTTTTAAAACTACTACATCCCCTCTTGCATTCCCAACTTATAGAGCCACAAACAAATCTCTTTAGAGAGAGCTTTGCCACGTCGAAGTTCTGTGTCTAATCATGTTGAACTGGAATTGAGCTCACAGTAGGGGTAACTTCAAAGAAGGCTAATGCACCATGCGTAGAAGGCTAGTAGCTATTAGGTGCCATTGGAAGATGTAGAGGCTATGAACAACTAATAGTGCAATTGACCAAGAACAAAGGTTGTCATTAGTTGATGACTGAAGGCATTGTTGTTGTTGTTCATGAATGAAAAGGAGAGGTGCAGCTTCAATGGGACATGGACAAACAGTATTCCCACATAAAAATATGCAGACATTCCCTTTCTGTTTGATGCTCAACACTTGTTCAAGCAGATATAAGTCTAGCTACTTCACCTTTGATGCTCTCAACTTTATTTTGACAATGAGCCTCTCTCTGACCCCTTTCTTCATTTCCCATCATCCCTTTTCAATCAGGTGTAGCAAAACTTATTTGGGGGACCTTACTTTCAACCTGGTACATGCATGATAAATGTATGACATGTAATCTATATGATGAACTTGCCCTTTGAGGGGTGACATATGGTCATAACTCTTGCATGATGAAACCATAATTTTTATTCTTGCTCCAACTATATAATAGAAATTTCTTGAGTGATGACCATTATATCCCCCGTAAGTCCTGAATTCAAGATGCTTCAAGAAGGGCTTGCTCAGATACAAAACAATGTGTACGAAGCATACATCCTAAAGGCAGGTTCTAATCTTTTTAATTGAGACAAAAGGCAGGTTTACTATTTGGTCTCTAAAAAAGGATCTCTCATTGTCCTAGTGATCACCCTCCTGAAGGCAATATAGGGGCTTAGGAAGCAATGATATGGCACGTATACCAACCGTTACTAGTCTAAGCACTCGACGAAGAGTTGGGGATTATACAAACTTAAACCTTGACTAAAAGTCATAAGGTAAGCTGCTAGTCCCCCACCTAACCTAAAGCTTGTGTGTTTTCAAAAATTAAAACATGTGATACATGAAATAATTCTGTAAAATGCATAGATGAAACAAAAATAAAATAAAACAAAAGACAAAAAACTTCAACATATCAAAACACAAAGCTTAATCCATTAATGTTGAAAATAGTACCTTTCCTAGTGGAGTCGTCATTCTATCCCACGACCCTCCGCGACATCGATGATGATTTTTCATTCATTTGTTTGATTTGGGTCTTGGGAGTCGCCACTTAGTATTTGATTGAGGGTTACTAGGAAACCCAATGTCATAACCAAATTCTAGGTTATTCCCTAAAAATCAATTCATTTTTTTAAAATAAAAATAAAATATAAAATAAAGGTTGGCAACATGGAGAAAGTAGACTAGGAAATCAAGCTATAATTTTGGAAAAAAATTCAAGGCCTAATTGTACTCCAATATTGCAAAAAATGAAGAAAAAAAATGCAAATTCAAGGTCAAATTAAATTATTATTGGACGAATTTGCATAAATATTAAGTCCAATGACATAATTAAATTTTTAATAGGCCAATTTGATTTAATTATGGGCCAAATTGAATTTTAATTATGTTTAAGAATTAATTTGGGTCCAATTAAAGGATTTAATTAAGTGCAAGGACTTAATTATACTTTAAATTGGTCAAATTAATTTTATTTGGGGCTTAATTGGTGAAAAATTAAGATTGAAAAATTAAGAAATCAAATTTAATTTTTAACAGGTTAATTGATTGAAATCAGGGGCAAAATTGTAAGAAAATTGAAGTTTTGGGGTCAATTAGGTGTTAAATTGAAAAAATTCGCAGCTAAGGACTAATCTACAATTTTGCGTTTGAATAGGGATTTTGCTGAAGTTCAATGTAGTTCTCTGTCTTTCAATTTATTTTAATTGAACCCCTAATTGACCATAAACTTGGGAATTAACGGCGCCATTTTGAGTATTAAAAAAAAAATGAAGACCATACGACGCATCATCTGGTCACTGTTCATTGTCTTCTTCTTTTACCCAAAAGAAACTGCATGGGTACCTACTTTACAGGTGTATTTAATGTATCTAAAGTCCACCAAATTTTACTAAACTTGCACGAAAATGATCCTTTGCAGTTTCTTTACAGCGCCATGTGAATAAATTAGTTTGAATGACAATCCATTGGTGTCCGCGCCGGCCTAAACATGCCAACTCAGGCAACTTTTTCTGCAAATTTGATTGTGCACCATGCCTACTTTGAGCCAACGGTTAGGATCCTTCCCAACTGAATCAAGGGCTGCAATTTTGCCCCGATGTAGATGAAATTACCCTCTTCCATCGCCTATAAATAGAGGTTGAGTTGATGGCCTCAGAGAGGAGAAATTGTGGTCCAAATATTAGAAAAAACGAGCCTCTTCCCAGTTTTTTTTTTTTTTTTTCTGCAATGTCTCTATCTCTTCACTCTTTCTCTCCATCGTGCTCTCAGCGACCCCACTATTTTCAATGCTGGCTTTACCGCCACCCTCTCCACCACACTTATCCCTCTCCACCGACTACTTCTCCTTTTTCCTCCACAGCGGTAGCAGCCCACCGGCACCGTCATTTTCATTTCCTTCCTTCTCCATTATTGGCAGCAGTAGCACCAACTCCTCCACAGATGCCGCTTCCAGCTTTAGGGCAATCGCCCAGACCAGCTGCTCCTCCCAAGCCTAGGTGGCCTCCTTTTTTTCTCTCCTTCTCTTCCTCCTCTTTCCCCCCCATTTGCATCACCCTGTATGCATAACGAGAATTCTCAAAAATCATTTTTAAAAAAAATTACGGTTTTCTCAAATATTTTTTTATCCATTTTGTATAATATCAGGTTGTATATTTACATTGTAAAATACCAATCCGGTATTAAAATACCCAGTTTTCTCTGAAATATTTTAAAAAATCAAAACATTTTCAAAAAAATTTAAATCAATTTTCCTTTTCAAAAACAAAAAAATATTTTGTTTCATGCATACGACTAAATCCTAAAAATTTTCCAAGCATATTTTCATTAAAAGATTGCATCTTTCTCGTGTTTTGAAAATTTCAAAAATAGATATCATAACTAGTTTATGATTATCCATTAGGACTTGGCCAAAATATCAAAAACCTTTTTCCAACGTTTTTCCCTAGGGTCCAGATGTAGACTTTAATATCTATGGGGTGTAAAATTACACGATAAAGTACACCCTCAGGTATTAAAAATACAAGGTGTAAAAATACGATGCTAAAAATCAGATTTTAGAATGGCTAGGATTTAACCTGATAAGGTAGAGACTCTCTCATGAAAAGAGATCTGCGTTGAGCCTCAGAAAAAACCAACGAATAGAAACCTGACTTAGAAAAACAATCAAACAATAATGCAGCTTACCTTAGGTAAGGTGCACTAAGGGTGATGCGTCTTCCCTTTGCACAACCAGTCCCTTACTCAGACTCTCGCAAACCATATGTTCCTAGTGATCATAATACTAGGTGGTGACTCCTAAACATTAATCATAGTTTTATGATTATATCAAAAACTCTTTCCAACACATAACACCTTGCACAGGAGGCATGAACGTAGCCGTCACCAGACAATGTTGCCCCATGATAGGATGTCGACTCCGTTGGGGAAAGCCATGTCTGCTCGGACTGAGCTTTGATTGTTTGATTATTTGCCTTTTTATTGGTCTTTAATTTTATCTCGTATTTTTACTGCTTTAGTATGCATTTTAATTTTGCGAATAAACCTAATTCTAGGTTAGGTGGGGAGTAGTGGTCTGCCTCATGACTTTCAGTTGGGGTTTAGATTCGTGAAACATCCAACTATAAGCTGAGTGTTTACTCGGTAATGGCGGTCACACTGTGACCCAACCATTTCTTGTAAACCCCTATATTGTCTTCACGCAAGGTGGTCTCTAGGCAGTTCATAGACCTTTTCGAGACCAGGTAGAAAGCTTACCCATCATGTAATGACCTAGAACCTTTCGTTGGAGCATGAACTCCCTTGATATTCATTATGCATGGGTTTCTGTTATTCATACCCAATGTGCATGTACATATATTTGCATTCGTACACATACCTCAATCCATTATAAATAACATACATCTTCCATTAGGTTGAAATATAGGTCCCTAAAGAGCCTACAACACCTGACTTTGAGTAAGAAACATGGAGGATGAAGAGCGTGCTCACCGTGACGCCCATTTCCAAGAAGAGTTAGAGTCTCTAAAAGCAAGCGTGGCTCACCTACTAGCTTACTCGAGTAAACACTTAGAAATGCCTCTGGTGAAGGTCCTTCCAATTAGCCAGCTATTTTTGTTTAGCCTCCGGCAACAACTCAACCTGAGGAAACAATGAGTGAACATGGTCAAGAACCTCCATATAATCTAGCATTTGTTAACTCAATGCCACCTACACCAGCCCCTGCAATCATAGATCCATTTGCTAATGAGTCCCATAAGATGAAGTCATCTAATGGCATTGATCAAGATAAGATAGCGATGTTGGAAGCCCGGATTATAGCCATTGAAGGGGTAAACTTGTACGATCCAGTACGGGCATCAGAAATATGTCTAGTCCCAAATGTGGTAGTCCTGAAAAAGTTCCGTGTTCCTGAATTCATCAAATACATGACTCATCTCAAGTCTTACTGCAACAAAATGGCAAAAGTAGTACATGATGAAAAACTACCGATGCACTTTTTCCAGGATAGCTTAAGTGGGGCGACATTAAGCTGGTATATGAGATTGGACAATACAAAGATCCAAAAATGGAAAGACTTGGTGGATGCTTTTATTATGCAATATAGGTACATATGGGCATTGCTCCTAATAGAACCAATCTGTCCAATATAGAGAAAAGGGACAAGGAGAGCACAAGGAAATATGCTCAAAGGTGGAGAGACCTAACTGCTCAAGTACATCCTCCACTCCTAGATAAAAAGATGGTCACTCTGTTTGCCAACACGCTCAAGGACCTATACTATGAGCATTGATGGGTAGTTTAGCCCTTCAATTTATAGATGTTATGGCAGTAGCTGAGCACATAGAACAAGGAGTAAATAGTAGGATGTACATGTTGTGGAGAAAAGGGGCTTCGAAGGTAAAAAGAAAGAGGCTGAACATGTTGAGGGTAGGAAGAACCCATTCTAAAAATACCACACTCCATCTTAAATGTAGGCCTATCACATAAATGACAGGATTGATTGATGAGTTTAAGTACTAAAATTGAAAGGACAAAGAGAGGGCTAAACTTATTAAAGAGAGGACAAAGTAATTAGGTCATATTTGGATATGTAGACCTTGGATTTAGGTTTGCTTTTATATGGATGGAAAGATAAGAAATAAGCCTAAAACTTTCATGTGGAGTCCAAGATTTAAAGAGGTCGTTTTCAAGTCCAAATTATAGCAACAACGGAGAAGTCCGAATCTATCCTGCAGCCTAGACAATGTTTAGTGTTTAGCCCATATCTCGAGTTATAGAAGTCCAAATGATCTTAATTTTTTTTTCCTGGAAAGATAATACAATTTCCTATAACTTTCATGAGCACAGTTGATTCTAGTTATGATGTTAGCAATGACGTTTTGTTCAGACAAGAAGATAAGGATTTTCACTAAGTCAAGAGTTGGCCACCCACTCAACAATTAGTCATCAAATCAATAGTTCCAAATTTTGGCCTATAAAAGAAGGCTTTTGCCATGCATTTAAGAGCTTTGTTGTTCAGATCAAGAACTTGCTCTTGCTCTCTCTCTTTATATTTTTTTTTTATAATTCTTAAGTTTTGCTTTCATTAATATCTTGTTTATGCTTTTCATTTCCTTTCTTTTACATAGTTAACTTGTATCTTATTTATGTTTCTCTTCTTCATTATGTTTAGCTAAGTTTATTATGTCAAGGTGAAAAAGTTACACTAATGGTGTAAGAATAAGTATAGTGTAAACTCAACATGGACCTTAATGTTTAATATTAACATGTCTTATCTTTTTATCTTACTAATTCTTAATACCTTGCTTGTTAAATGGTTAATCTAGATTTGTGTTGTATAACACTTGGTACAATAAATGCTTGGCACTCTCATAGCTCAACCGTATGGTATAACCTACACATGTGCTATGAAAATAACTTAATTTGTTGTTAACATAAGTTAGCATCATGAATTCCTCACAATATTTAAAATTTTGGTGTTACTTAAATAAGATAATTAATATGATCATGTTAACAATTTATAATGAGCTATTAATGACAAATCATCTGATTGGAACCTCCTTTGTATGTGGTTTCCAGTTGAATAATAAGAGTTTATATTATACTTGTTTGAAATACCATTAATTGATCCTCTGACGTTGACATTTGTTTTTATCATTGTTTAATCCTTACATTAATCTTTCATCCCAAAGTTCTCATCAACTTCATCATCATTGTTGTTGTTGTTGTTGTATTCTTGTTATCTATAATTTATACAATTAACCTCCCTGTGGTTTGACCCAGGTCTTGCCGGGTTATTTATTACTTTGACACTCCTACACTTGGAAGAAGACATCAATCTTTTGGTCGTGTCATGAGGCCACCACTCCACCTTGTCACGGCACCGGGTGAGACGTCCAATGGGGTTGTCGCTTGTAGGACACGGCTTCTCTGTTTTCTCATCATGAGGCGGGTGGCATCTGGTTTTGGCTCTAACAGAGCACGTGGGAGGGAGAGGAAGAAATAAGGGGAAGAAAAAAAATCTTATTTTCCCCTGTTGCACATCCAGGGGAAGAAGAAGAAGAAATAGTGCCGCCTCAAAACAACATCGTTTCATTTTATTCTCTCTTTTTTTTTTTGGAAAATGCATAAAACGGTGTCGTTTGTCCAAAACATGTTGTTTCATTTAAATGGAAACTGGCGCCAAAATGCGTCAGATTTCAAATCAGTCCTTCAATTAGCGTGCTTTTCAGTTTAGTCATTGGTTTTAGATTTCTTCAATCAAGTCCCTAATTAGCCATCAAACTTTAATATTTATGTAATTAAGCCCCTGATTTGACCAAATCAACTCTCTAAAATTATAATTTGACCCCAGAACTTTAATTTCTTCCAATTAAAACCCAAATTGACTTAAAAAACATTTTTTTTTCTTGAAATCAAACCCTCCATAAATTTAATTAAACCTTCAATAAAATTTAATTGAGTCCATCAACATCTGATTTTGTACTTCCTCCAATAAATTTTCTTTATCAATAGTGCTCTCACCAGTCAATGATTTACTGTCAAATTTCAATCTTTATTTTTTTTTATTTTTATTATTATTTTTTTGAACCTCCTCAACTACTTCTTGGCCATTTTCTAGGCGCTCTGGCATCCTTTTTTCATTGCTATATTTTTTTCAATATATATATATATATATATATATTATTTAATTTTTTTTGTATTTTCTTTTTTTCTTATGTGGGGACCTAAAAATGGGTTACAACAACCCTGATTAATAGTCATAGAACAGATCGCTAGTTCCTCACCTAACCTAGAAGCTTGTGTGTGCTTTCAAAAATTAAAACAAGTGGTGCATGAGACAATTCTATAAAATGCATCGATACAAGAACATTAAAAAAAAGAGATAAAATTACAAAAACTTAAACACATCAAATACACAAAGCTTAGTCCAATATTGTCAAAAACAGTACCTTCCTTGATGGAGTTGCCATTTTGTCACACGTCACCTGCGTGATGTCCATCGGTGATTTTTTTATTCGTTTGTTTGCTTGATTTTTTCTTAAGAGTCGCCACCTAGTATTTCATTGAGAGTTACTAGGAAACCCGGATGTACTGGTCTTGTCAGAGATTTGCGGGTAAGGGATTGGTTGTGGTTAGGGAAGGTATTAGCCCCCTTAACGCACTCTACTTGAGGTAAGCTGCTTCGTGGCTTTAATGTGTTAAGGAAGTTTTAAAAATTTTATCTTTTCATCAGATATTAGAAATAAGACTTACGTGTAAGTTCATAATCCTTAACCATAAGCAAATCAAAATATTAAATTCTTCTTTATTCTTTAAAATTTTATATATATAAAAAAAACAACCATAAAACATACAAACAACACATTCACTTTCACTATATTTTTCTTTTTTTTCTCTGTTTTTTTTTTTTTTACATCCACACTAGAAATGATAAAAATTAAAAAAAAAACTAAACAAAAATTACATTAAAAAATTTAAAAATTACAAAATATCTAACAACAATCTAGGAAAACTACTGGGAAGTCTTCTGGACCAAAAAACAGTGGTGACGCGTCTTCTCCATACACCACCGCCACTAGCAACATGTGGATTCACGGGTTGCCGCGAAAGCAACCGGGAAACAGGACAGTCAAGATTGGCTTCTTCTCCTCTTCCCTTTTGCACTAGTAGTGACACCGTGACCTGCAAAACACCAAAAACATAACAACACAGTTGATTCTCTCCTTTTTAGATCTATTTCTTCCTCTTTTGGATCTGTTTCTCTCTCCTTCTTCTTTAGATAGCAGATCCGCTGTGAGGGGGAGGCCGCTGTGCTTAGGCTACTATTGAAGGAAGAAAGCGAACCGATTTGGGATCTGTGGGCGCCACTATGCTAGACTGTTATCGGTCAATTATGGTGGAGGCCGGTGGCGGTGCTGAGGTGAAAATATCACTGGGGAAGGCTGGTACGTGGTTCAGGTGTTACTTCTCTGTCTCTAGCGGTGGAAGGGTTGAGGGAAACCTGAGAGAGAAGATGGACGATGGAGAGGGGAAAGAGAGGCTGGAGTTGTTTAGTTTTTAAAGAGAAGGGAGGCGACCGACCTTTATTAAATAGGGAAGAGAGGCTAATGGGGGGAAAGGAAAATGTTAGATCCGGGGAAGGGAAGTCGATGGGTCTAAAAAAGGATAGGTCTGGTTAGGTGAGGGAGCAGTTGGTTCAGGTTTGTGTTTGGATGAGAGGGGTGAGTGGCGGCTTCTGTTATTTCTTTTTGGCCAAATGGGGGGTGGTCGGTTTGCTTGAAAGAGATGGGTTTAGGGTTAGGTTTTTTTTTTTTTTGTGTTTTCTCCCAAATGTGCAAAATTGCCCCCTCCTTTTGTGTGAGTTGTGGACCTATATTTATAGGTAAAATTTTACTTGGGCCTCAAAATTGGTCCCTCAACCTTCCTTTTTTTGTAAATTATGATTTTTCTTGTATTTTTTTAAAAATAAGCAATATCAACATCGACTCAATAAGGAAAATCAATACTTTTAAAAATGACGTGTGAAAAGTCGAACGTGTTCAAAAGACATTTGAAAAATTAAATTCTTTTGAGACGATGCTAAAAATGCTAAAAACGATACAAATATATTTAAAAACATATTTTTTTGGATTTTTTGAAAATTTTATCAAAAATATGGGTCAAAAATTGAGTAGCAATAAGAACCAACATCTATGTGTAGTTGGGCTAACCTAAGATCCCTTGTGGCTATCCCTTTTAACCAGAATCAAAATCTGTATGGTTGGTCTACCTAGGATCCCATCTGACGATCCCCTTTAACGAGAACCAAACTATGTATGGTTGGGCTACCTAGGATCCCATCTAGCGATCCCCTTTAACTAGAATCAAACTCTGTATGGTTGGGATACCTTAAGATCTCATCCGGCGATCCCCTTTAACCAGAACCAAAATCCGCGTGGTTGGGCTAACCTAAGATCCCATCCGGCGATCTACTTTAACCAGAATCAACATTTGTGTGTGGTTGGGCTAACCTGAGATCCCTTTTGGCGATCTTCTTTAACCAGAACCAAAATCTATGTTCTTCTTGTTGGCAAGGTTTGAACTTGCGTCCTTTTTCTTCTTTTTCTTCTTCTTCTCTTCTTTTTTTGATAATTTCCTAATGGTAGGGTTCTCATTTTTCATCTTGATGATAAGGTTAAATCAAACTTTTCACTTGATGCTTTCTTTCTTTCTTTTATTTTTGTTATTTTGCAGGACTGACATATGTTTTTCCTAATTGCAGGGTTGACATTTGTCTTTCCTGATGATTGAAATTAACTAGATTTTTCTCGATGATAAGGTTGGAAAACTTGGTGCTTCCTGATTGCAGGGTTGACTTGAAGACTCCTCATGATGACAAGGTTGATATTCACATTTCTTTGAGATTTTCCTGACAATAAGGTTTATCTCATCTTCTTCCCGTTCTAGGGTCACAACCATGATTCTATGTTATTATCAGCTTAATGATTCTTTTCGCTTTTTTTTCAGTCTTACTGGACTTTTTTGAGGATTTTCCTATAACGAATAAAAAATATGTGTGCAATGCTTTGAGGTTAGATGACATGCATGCATCCTTACCTGATTTGAAATATAGGTCCCCCCCTATTTTATGTTCCATTGTCATAGGATGCCTTTATTTGGTATCCAAAAGCCTTCTTTGCTCTTTCCATGTACTGGCTCGTTCTTATGCTAGTTATACACTCCACTATAAATGTAGCACCTATCCTAGGTTGTCTTCAATGATTATTGATTTCACTGTTTATCAAGCTTGATAATGCCCTCAAGTGTGGTGTTGCTTGATTCATCATGAAGGAGTTTAACAAATCATTTCATCTCCTGAATTCTTTTGAGAATCATTCTTTGATTAGTTGTGTGCATCCTACCAGCACTCATCAAGAGATTTTCTGGTGTTGTCCTCATCTTAGATTGCTAATCAACCATTGATTTGCCTCCAGTGCTCGTTCATCTTATTATCTTCCTTTCAACACCACTGTCCTCAGTTCCACTAATTCATCATTTAATCATTTTTTTATTGCCCCCTAGCTGATCTGAATATTGCTTGTTTTTCCTTCTCAAGGTCCATTGTATTGCCCCCGGTTGCTCAACTTTTCAAGAATTGTCAAGAAGTATTGATGTCACTTCTGTCAAGGACTTTGTAAACTCAATCGGTGCTCTTTTTATTTGACAATCTTTCTTGCTCGGGAATCAACTCTCATATTTCAAAGATCATGTATATTCCAAAGTCTAATTGTTGAAATGGAATAAGAGAGATGTCAGTTTTGTAAAGGTATTTTTTTGAAATTCAAGCTTCTTTGGTCAAAGACCCAACACACGCCATTCAATACATGTAGTCCTTTGATTATTTTATATTTGGAAAACATAAATTTACCCGTTGAAAGATTAAAATGGTTTTTTTCCATGTTTCTTTGTGTTAATTTTAATCTCTGATCTTGGGTATATCTTTTGATAGTCTGTGATGAGGTGACCTTTTTGTGAAAAACAAGATGCTAAAGTCAGAACTCAGGCTTTATCAAGAAAGGTTTTTTTTTAGCACTATTTTCTCAGCATGCATAATAACAAGTAGCTTAATCTATGAAGCCACAAACCTAATGGAAAAAATCTTTAAGCTTTAAGAGCGTCATTTATTGGTTCAAATTGCTTACTTGATCGAAAAGGGCTTTTAAAGGCACGTAAAGTAGGCTATGGTTTATGGCTATGAAAGAAAGGAATTTTACAGGCTCAATAGGTGTTTGAGGGTTTCAAAAACCTAGGTTCAACATCAATTATTCATCATTTCTCTTTCTCTTGTTGTCTTTGTAGAGAAAGTGGCATATAACCTTATTAGCCTCAAATATCAGAATTCTCATAGGTCATAATGAAAATCCAACTTTTTCTTTGATGAATAATAATCTCAATCATCTGATAACATCAGGGGCTTTATCATGGATGCCAAAAGTCATGTTTCTAGTGATTAATACTTAAAAGTGCATGTTTATCAAGGTTTTATATCATCATTTTGCACTTGAAGTATCAATAACTCCTTAACTAAAGCATGTTTTATAATAACAAGTTTGATATTATAAGATACCTTAATTTATGGTAAATGCTCATTTTAAATGCAGGACTATCACATAAATAAAAAGGATTGATTGATGAGTTTAAGCATTGAAAGTTAAAGGACAAAGAGATGGCCAATACTTAGAAAAGAGAGATGTCGGTGCAGTCCAAACCGGAACATTGCTCGGTAATTGGATCATATCTGGAGCTCTAGATTTCGGATTTAGGTCACTTTATATGGATGGAAAGGTAAGACAAAGGCCTACAACTTTCATGAGGAGCCCAAGATTTGAAAAGGTCGTTTTGAAGTCCAAATTGAAGGAACAACGAAGAAGTCCGAAGCTGTCCTGCAGCCCAAACACTATTTAGTGTTCAGCCCATATCTTGAGTTCTAGAAGTCCAAATGACCTCATCTTTTTTTTGTTGGAAAGCTGAGACAATTTCCTAGAACATTCTTGAGGATTCTGGGCAAATTATGATGTTAGCAATGACGTCTTGATCAGACAAGAAGATAAGGATTGTTATCTAGTCAAGATGTGGCCACCCACTCATCAATTAGTCAACAAATCAATAGTTCCAAATTTTGGCCTATAAAAGGAGGCACTTACCATGTATTGAGGCATCTTGGTGTTCAGATCAAGATCATGCTCTTGCTTTCTCTCTTTGTATTGCTTATGTCTTGCTTTCATTAATATCAAGTTTGTGCACTTCATTTCCTTTCCTTTGTCTAGTTAACTTCTTTCTCATTTATGTTCTTTGTCTTGCTCATTTATGTTTCTTTCTTTTATTATGTCTAGCTAAGTTAATTATGTCAAGGTGAAAAAGGGTACACTAATGGTGTAAGAACAAGTATAAATATAAACTTAACATGGACCTTAACGTTGGATACTAACATGTTTTTATATTTGTTATCTTGTTCACTTTAATACTTTGCTTGTTAAATGGTTAATCTAGATTTATGTTGTGTAACACTTGGTACAACAAATACTTGGCACTTTCATAGCCCATACTGTATGGTTTAACCGACACCTGAGCTATGAAAGGAACTTGATTTGTTGTTAACATAAGTTATAATCATGAATGCCTGCCAACATTTACAAGTATTAGCTTTATTCGAATAAGATAATTAATGTAATCATGTTAACAATTTATAATCTGATTGGAACCTCCTTTATGTGTGGTTTCCAATTGAGTAATAAGAGTTTATATTATACTTGTTTGAAGTACCATTAGTGGATCCTCTAACCTTGACATTTGTTTTTTATCATTGTTTAATCCTTACGTTAATCTTTTATCTCAAAGTTCTCATTAATTTCTTCATCTTCTGTTATTATTATTATTATCATTGTTATTATTATTATTATTTACATTCTGTTTATATTTATATAATAATATATCT